>NW_006436888.1:6499360-6525989 GCF_000325575.1 Pteropus alecto | reverse complement strand
ACCCCACCCCACCCCACCCCCGGCCGGAAGCAGCTTCCACGCCCAGGCGCCCCTGGGTTTGGGTTAGAAGGGACTTGACCTGGGATTTTCGCAAGGGCACTCGGTGGCAAGCGAGCTGTTCGCCGGCCTCTCCAGCCCTCCACCAGCTTAGAGCAGCAGGTCGCCCACTGGCGCTCTCTAGGTGACGGACACCCCGGTGGCGGTCTCAGGCCAGCCCACGCCCACAGGTCCTTCCGGGGCTCGCCAAGAGGGCTCAGGCCTGGCTCTCACCCTTGTGGAGCTTATGTCCAGCTCCCCGGTGAGGCTCCAAGCCTGCCCGGCTACAGCCGGAGGCACCTCCAGCGAGCTAGCACCGCGCCGGTCAGGCAGGTGTCCCCCAGAACCATCCTCTGACCGCTCCGCAGGATCGGAGCTTCCTGGGGGCGGGCTGGCTCCCTCAGACTGCAGATCGTAACCCCACAACGAGAGCAGCAGCTGTCGATGGGGCACCTCCTACGTGCCAGGCGCTTGACGTCCGTCATCTCATTTAGTCCTCACACGCACACCCATGGGGCACGTATGGTTATCACCCCCTGTTACTGGGGCAGACGCGTGAGGCTCAGTGACATGGCAGAACCTTGCCCAGTTCTGGCAGAGATGGTTCATGGGAGCCCAGGCTCGGAACTCGGGAGAGCACTCGGCGTCTGGCCCTCCCCTCTTCCCACCTCCCCACCCCCTGCCCCCAGCGGGCTCCTGGCCAGCGCACCACTGCCCTGCTGGCCTAGCTTCAGGCAAGTCCTGGTGCCCCCACAGCAACCAGGATCTCCCGGCCTCACCCCCACCGTGACACCTCTTAGAGGCTCCGGGTGGGAGACTCACAGCCCGGTTCTCCTTCTGGGGGGACTGTCACTCTGAGAGAGCTGGGTGTCTGAGATGGCCCCAAGGCTGCTTTTCCAGCACTGCTGGGAGAGGAGGTGATGGAAGGGGTGAAGGGTGGGGTGCGGATAGCAAGGCCGGGACGTTCCGAGGCAGTGGGGCGCCCAGAGGACGGGCTCAGAGAGAAGGGCTGACCGGCAGGGAGGCAGGACGGGGAAGGCACGGGGGCTGGGAGGGCCCCGGCGGTCTGCGCTGGGGCGTCACCTCTGCTGTCCCCCTGTCGCCTCAGGCATCCTCGTTCACATGGACAACCTTCGCTGGGAGGGCGTCCCTTTCATCCTGATGTCTGGCAAAGCCTTGGATGAGAGAGTGGGCTATGTTCGGATCTTGTTCAAGAACCGGGCGTTTTGTGCCCAGAGCGAGAAGGACTGGGTCACGGCCCAGAGCCCGTGCCTGCCTCAGCAGATCATCTTCTACATCGGCCACGGCGAGCTGGGTACCCCTGCCGTGCTGGTCAGCCGGAGCCTGTTCAAGCCCACCCTGCCCTCCAGGAGCTGGAAGGAGGTGGAGGGCCGGCCAGGGCTCCGCCTCTTCGGCCGCCCTCTGTCCGATTACTATGCCTACAGCCCCGTGAGGGAGCGGGACGCCTACTCCATCCTCATATCGCACATCTTCCACGGCCGGAAGGACTCCTTCGTCACCACGGAGAACCTGCTGGCCTCCTGGGTCTTCTGGACCCCCTTGCTGGACAGCCTGGCCCGTGAGGTCCCCCGCCTCTACCCAGGAGGAGCTGAGAATGGACACCTGTTGGACTTTGAGTTCGCAGGCGGCCAGCTGGCCTTCTGCCAGCAGCAGGTGGAGCAGCTGGTGCTGGGGCCAGGTTCGGCTCCGATGCCCAGTGACTTCCAGGTTCTCAGGGCCACGTACCGAGAGAGCCCGCTGGTCGCGGCCTGGCCCGAGGAGCTGATCGCCAAGTTGGCCAGCGACATCGAAGCCACAGCGGTGCAGGCGGTGCGGCGCTTCGGCCAGTTCCACCTGGCCCTCTCGGGTGGCTCGAGCCCCATAGTCCTGTTCCAGCAGCTGGCCACGGGGCACTACGGCTTCCCCTGGGCCCACACGCACCTGTGGCTGGTGGACGAGCGCTGCGTCCCGCTCTGGGATCCCGAGTCCAACTTCCAGGGCCTGCAGACCCACCTGCTGCAGCACGTCAGGGTCCCCTACTACAACGTCCACCCCATGCCCGTGCACCTGCACCAGCGGCTCTGCGCCGAGCAGGACCGGGGCGCCCAGGCCTACGCTGAGCAGATCTCAGCCCTGGTGACCAACAGCAGCTTCGACTTGGTGCTGCTGGGAATGGGCCCCGACGGGCACACGGCCTCCCTCTTCCCGCAGTCACCCGCGGGCCTGGACGGCGAGCAGCTGGTGGTGCTGACCGAGAGCCCCTCCAAGCCGTACCATCGCATGAGCCTCAGCCTGCCCCTCATCAACCGTGCCAGGAAGGTGGTGGTCCTGGTCATGGGCAGGTTGAAGCGTGACATCACCATGCTGGTGAGCCGCGTAGGCCACGAGCCCAAGAAGTGGCCCATCTCGGGAGTCCTGCCCGGTTCTGGCCAGCTGGTTTGGTACATGGACTATGAGGCGTTTCTGGGCTGACGGTGCCTCTGTCCTCTGCTCGCTCCACTGCTGGCCCCCACCTGTCCTCGCCCCTCCCCTCTTGGTCCTGCCACCTGCCCGGCTGCCCTGGCTCTCTGCAATCTGATGCTCGGTCGGGCCCCTGGAGAGGCCCCGTCCCACTCCCTTTGACAGTCCCCGTCCAGTTGTGGTGGGCAGACGCAGAAACGGGGAAGAAATGGAGTCTCCGCCCGTGAACGCTTCACATCCAAGTCAGCAGAGAGACATCCACCTAAAGAAAAGACCCACGGCAGTTACACGTTCATATCAACCAGCACAAAACAAGGCAGCGTGAAAGCCCCCAGCCTGAGAAAGAGGAATGAAACGGCGTGAGTTAATCAGGGGAGAGATCCTGGAGGCGGTGGCCCTCGACCCGGTTCCCGTGGAGAGAAGGGAGCACCGGCATCCGCGCAGGTGCGGGGTCCGGGTGAAGCAGGGCGCCGGGGGCTGTCCAGGTGCTCGGGCCTCTGGAGCTCCCGCTTCTTGTCTCTGTCCTTTTCCTGAGCCTCTGATGTCAGCCTGCTGACTGTCCTCTGCATGGCCGCCTCCACCTGGTCTGTGCCTCTGGTTCTGTGCCTAGGTCCCTCCTGTGGAGGGTCCTCCCATTCCCTCTCGTTCTTGGCTGTCCCTCAGAGACAGTAACACAGCGGCAAATGCGAGGATGTCACAGGTACGGTTCCAGAAATCTTGCGACTGCCGTTTGGAGTGGATGACCTCGGCATAGGGAGGCACTGGTTCCCAGCCCCTCAGCGAGGACCTCTGCCCCCCCACTTCGCCAGCCAGCCCCTCCGTGAGACATAATCAGACTTTTCCAGCGACTCCCCGTTTCAGGGGATCCCTTATATTTCAGGGGACTTCCCGGTGGGTGTTTCCACTCTCAGCATCCCCTCTTGTTTTGCCGGGAGAGATCCAGTCAAATCTTTCTCTGATGGTGACAACTTATTTGGGGGGAACAGTATGATCGTCGCGCGATCTAGACCACCCGGATGCTCTGATCTGACCAGACCAAAGCCAGGCCTCCTTGGTGGTGGGGGGGGGGGCTCAGCTCACAGGCAGCAGGGGCTGCGCAGGACCTCCCCGGGGGCTCGGCAGATTCTCAGCACCCGGGGGCGGGGGGCAGACTGTGACCCGGCCGCCTGTCTCATACTACCTCTTGGCAGCACCCAGCCTGCCGGCTTCCTGTCTCCTGGTCCCTCCTGCCACCTCTCCCTTCGCCACTAATGCACTGCTGAAGACTTGAGGCGACAAATCAGTAGCTGCTCCTTAAGAATAGACTGGGTGTTCTGCTCTTGAGAAGCGTGAGCCAGCACTACCTGTTTTTCTGAAACCCCCAAGGTCGGGGTGTAGGGGTTGGTGCTCTGAAATGCTTTTAAAAAAATCAAAAATCTCAGGACAGATTTTTTTATTTCCATTTGCCACATAGCCATGCCCACCAGCTATGACTGTAAAGGGATAACATGGGTTTTTCTGCGTGACTGTGACTTCGTATGGGGCAGATACATTCTGTCAGGCAGATACAACGTGTCAGCGCCACACACAAGGCTTTCCTGACGAGGCGCTTCCCGAAATCTCTGTCTCTGCTCTCGCTCGTTCACACTTTCTTCAAGGCTATGGACCGAAAATAAAGGAAGTCTTTGCTTTCATTTGAAATGGCTGCCCGAGCCAGGGGCTCTCCATGTGAAAAGGCACTCTTGTGACAATTCTGCTTCCGCCAGCCTCCGACGACCCAGTCCAGACAGGACATCTCTCTTTATGCGGAGGGGGGGCCAACCCTGGCTTCCCTTTCTGGGGGTCCGCGTTTTAACTTGCTCTAGAGATGCTGGCGGCTGGTGCTCGTGAGTGGACACAGGTGGCTGCGGTTCAGATGCCACTTCTGGCCACGTGGGGGCGCTCTCGCACCATCCTGCGGGCTTGCGGGCCGACTGCCTTGGGACCCCACGGTGCTGCATTTGCATTTTGTATCCGCATCCCTGGGGCCTTGGCCTGAGCACCCCTCCAGCTGTTCTTTGGGAACTTCTTCCTCTGTGGTTGCAACATCAGATCGAAAGGGACCTCCACATGCCCGAGCCTCGTTCCAGGACAAGGGGTAAGCTGGCTCCTGATGTCACTCTTTCTGAATAATAGTGAGTCACTGCGGGCCTAAGCCTGGAATGTCCTGTTCTTAGAGGAGTGCCTCGCATCAAAACGCACCCCTTCCCTGTGGAGAGTGTGCACATGGGGGTAGGGTGGGGGCAAATAAAAATACCAAAGGCTTCCTTTCCAGAATCAAGTGCTGTCTTAAAGCCACACCGGAAAGTCCAGTGGGAGACGGCGTCCACAGTCCTGCTTCCGCCCACGCCCCTTCCCCTTTCCCCCCTGCCCTGTGCCAGGAAGGAGAGATTCTCAGAGGCCGGCCACCGAGGCTGGTGGTTTCCGAGTGTTCTGGACCGTGATCCACAGCAAGAAACACACTGCATCACGAGACATGCAGAGACCTGTCTCGGGCACAAGTGTCATAAAGGAATGTCTCCCCTGAGAACATGGGGTACCCTCTAGTTTCTATTTTTCATTTTCAAAAAAAACGTTGCTTTTAATCTGCGGAATCGAGTTGATACATAGTTTTTAAAAAATGCTGCTGTGATCCAGCTTTACCCCGTTCCATAAGCCAAGGACCCCGAGTCTGGAGAGGGAACACGGGTGCCCGGCTCCCACAGGGACACTGGTGAGCACGTTGGGACTGGAACCCCGGCTTCCCAGTCCTGCAGCCCTGCACTCACCCGCTCTCCCAGCACAGGGAGCCTGCCCAGGCCCAGCACAGTGCTGCTTCAGCCCCCCGGGTGGGATGCTCGGCCAGGCCTCCTCCATCACGGTGGGAGGGAGGGCAGCGGGTGCTGAAGAAGCTCTGATCAGAAGCCTGAGCTGTAGGAACAGTTCTGACGTCGGGGTTGATGAGTACCAGGCTAGACACTGCACGATTTACACGAGGTGGCCTTGATTCTCAGCAACACTGCAAGGCAGGTGGAGGGACCCTCTTACTGATGATTTTGAAACTGAAGTTGTCCACCGACCACAGACCAGGTGTGGAACCTGGGTCTTCAGGAGTCCAGAGGGGTGTCCCCAGCCCCCCCTGCGGTGCCACCTCCTTCCCAGAAGCCCCTGGGTGCTCAGTGCAGTGGGGGTTCCTCTCAGTCCTGTAAAAGGTAGGAGGGCCCCTCCTTCGGGAGGCTTTGTCAACTTAGCATTTCCAGAGCAAGCATTATTACCATCAGTTGTCGGGAAGGACTGGGGGACTTTCCAGGCTGTTGTAAGCTAGATTCCGATTTTGATCTGGAAGCATGTTTTCTGCTAACCACAAGTTAAAACAGTCTCGTCTCGTCGATCCCCCTGCTCCCTGCTCCTCGGCAGAGAGTGCTCTCTTCCCACCCTGGGGTCCCCGGTCAGCAGCGTGACCAGAGCTTTCTGCCAGTGGACTGATCCTTCAGAGCACTCCCTCGAGGGTCGTCATTCCAGAAAGCACGGGCTGGGAGCTCCCTCCTGCTTCGCCTCGCTTCCTCCTTTCCCAGGAGGAGAGCCCAGGAAGAGAGCCGGGGACAATGGGACAGAGAAAGGGAGGAGCTTCCGTAAAATCTTAAAGGACAGTTTTCTACAATTTAGTTTTCATAAAAAAAAATTTTTTTTTTTTAACAAAAATTCATGCAGCCTCACAGAAGCAGCCTCTGCCTCAGCCTTGCCCAGCTCATTTTCATCTCAAGCAGACAGGGCCTTGCAGACCTCAGCTCGCCAGCACAGAAGCTGCTTGGCAGTGGTCAGTGTCAGAAAATGAACGAGTCACGGCCAAGGCTGGAGGCGACATGGCGAGGTGGGCATGGTGGCAGGCCAACGCAATGGGCACCCGCCCGCCCCGCAAAGGACAGACTGCAGAGGGGGCGGGGGCTTTGAGAGGGCTGCTGTCTCCCAATGTCACCAGACCACGTGGCCCACAAGGGCCGCCGGCCTGGCTGTGTGAAGGGCGAGTGAGCCACAGTGCTCTCCTGCCCACGACCCCCTGCAGCTGCTCTGCTGGGCGCCGCAGACCTCAGGCCGCAGCCAGGCGGGTGGCACCAGAGGTGCTGCTGGCTTTGTTCAGGTGACGTTTCCATGAGGAACAGGGCACTTCTCCAACCTAATCAGCATTTGGCCGCCGATGAGAGCCTGAGAGCCAGGACAGCACTGGCGAAAGAGCAGCTCTGTCGGCCCGCCCGGCTCTCAGGGTCTCAGCCTGGTCGCTGGAGCTGAGTGCGAGTTCACCCTCACTGTCCTGCGGGCCGGCGAGTGCCCTCAGGTGCCGTCTGTGCCGTCTGCCGCCCATCTTCGTCGCTTGCTGGGAGAGTGGGAGTCGCGGGGGGGCGTGTTGTTTTCCTTGCTGTGTCTACCTATGGAGTCCCCACGTGAAGTGCAGAGCCCGCTTCCTGCCTGTTCTAGGTTAGAGCCCGCGTCCCGTGTCCATCAGCCTCCCCACACAGCACACAGCGCGTCTTCACCGGAGGAGCCGGGGGGTGGGGGGCAGGGGGAGCCCCTGTCGGCAGGTGACCCGGGAAGATGTGCAGATGTCTTCCGGAAACACCCAGGGACCCTTCTCCAGAGGCACCCGGCCTCGCCTCTGTTGGCAGTTGGAGCTGGGGCGGGAGCGAGGGTTCCTGCTCTCTAAGCTGAGCAAGGTCCCTACTCGCCGATGCTGTGGGCAGCACAAGAATAAACATCAGGGACCGGAGGAGGCATCTCTGAAATGTGTGTGCTGCGGGGGTGGGGCAGTGATCCCCTCGATGAAGCCTCCTTTCCGGGCTCTTTGGGGAGCGCATCTGTTTGCGGGATGGCGTGTGTTTGAAACCCTTGCCTTGCTCTGGTGCCTTAAAGGAAGTCTCTGCATCTTCTCCACCGTTTTTCACCTGCTGAAAGCTTTACGGAGTAGATTTGAATGGGTGGTAGTTAGCCTTGAAAGCGGAGGTATAAACAAAACCACATAAATTTGTCGGTGTGGGTCCTTAGGGGCACCCCACAGAGGTGTAAAAGGGTAGATCATGAGATGTCGTGGGGTGCGTTAGAGGAAGGGGCCCTGGACTAGCTGGTACCCACGGGCCCAGTCTGCGTCTACTTTGCCGTGCAACCTGGTCCGTCCACTCCTCCCGGTTCCACACTGGAGCTGCGGGGTGAGAGCAGATACCAGCAGGGCCTCCGCTGGCCCGAGTGCTGTCACGGCCTGTGCCTTGTCTCCAGCTGGGAAGGCCCAGTAGGTTCCGTGCCTAGAGGCTGTTGCTGCAGGACACTTAAATGGGGCTGTCAGGGTGTGCTTCCATTACCTCGCGTCCCCGTGTCCTCTGTCCCGTGCTTGGACGCTCGGCGCTGGCCATCCGTCGGGAGAAGAGAGATGGAGAAACTCCCTTCTCAGGGGACCGTCCGTTCCCTTGAGTGACACGGAGACAGAGAGCGTGAAAACCCCCTCTGCCCAACAGCAAGAATGTGCCATGCGTTTCTGCAGAGAGAGAAACTGCCCCTGGTTTTTATGGAAATACTGAGCACTTAAAGACGCCTCAGACAATGAGACGCATTCAGAGTTTCTAAAATGACTGTTTGTATGGCGAATGTAACTTTTTTTAAACAATAAAATCGTTTTGCCAAGATCGGCGCTTTCATTCTCTCTCTGGGAGAGGGAGTGTGGCGGGCTGGGGCTGCGGAGGACGGCGTCATCGTGCTGTGTGTTCTCGGGGGAGGGGACGGTAGAGCGAGTCCCAGGAAGGCGACCTCGTCACGTACCCACTGCGGGTACGGCTCGTCTGGGCGAACCGGCTGCATGCCATCCCGTGAGGGTCCACGGGCCTCCTGGGAGAGACAGCGGCAGGCACGATGACCCACCTCATAGATCCCCAACAGCCTGAGAACAGGTGTCCCCCAGACTTCCTGGCAGCCCCGGGCATGGAGGAGGATGTGGCCGGAAGGGCGTGCCCTGCGGCGTCTGAGAGGGAGATACCTTGGGGAGTGTCCGACAGCAGCGGTGCCAGGGGCCGCGGTCAGTCGTCCTATGGCCTGTGCGGGGCCGTCAAGCAGAATCGCAGAGCCACTGGGGGTCCAGGAGCCAGAGCACCATGCATATGCAGTAGAGGTGGGATCCCCAGGGACCAAGAGGCACAGGTGACAGACACACAGCCAGGCCCGTGGGCACTGTGGAGGCTGCGGTCCCCGTCCTCGATTGTGCCTCGGCCTGGGAAGCACACAGAAGCATCCCTCATAAGAGAGGTAGCCTGGGGCTGGGGCGAATCGGTGTTGGCTTATCTGTGGCAATGGCCAATGGCCGTGCTGTCCTCGTAGAAACGTAGCGGGGGGGCCCACCGTCTCCCAAGACCGGACACTGTGAGGACCAGCTGATGACCGTACAGGCTGCGGCAGAGGGTCACTGGTACCTGTTCCTCCTTTGGGGAGCCTCCCTGTACTTTTTGTGTGTGAGGAGGTGTCCTGGTCAGTTAGGACATCCAGTACCCACAGCTGCAGTGATTGGTTTGGGGGGCCTGTGGCCCAAGTCGGTCAGAGCGAAGTGAATCCAAGGCTATGGGCTGAAGAGACTCCATTTCTCTGGTCTCCAACCCGAGGGCCTGTCAACCGGGAGCCACCAGCAGCCATTTCAGCGCCACCGGGGGCCTGAAACGAGGCCACATGCAGAGAACAAAGCCCAAGGAGGCGCGGGCTGGAGCCTGGGGCCATCGCCAGGCCCAGGTTCTGCCTGCCGACCGCTCACGTCCAGGCGCTGGAACTGGTTAAAACTGAGCTGCGATTCGCGATGGCGCGCTCAGGGGGTGTTGGAGCTAGGGGCGGGGTTCCGTGTTTCCGAAGCCCCGCAGAAGCCCCGCACTGACTGCGTCAGAAGGGCGGATGTCTCGGCTGGGGCCAGGGTGTCACGAGTCTCGTGTGGTGACACCAGCGTCGGTCCGGCACCGCACAGCTCCGGCTGCGTCCTTATTGCTTCATCTGCCCCATTTTCCTGATTGATCAGTTTCGCAAAGCGGGGACAGATACAAAGGGAGGAGGGGAGTCCTTGGCGGGCCAGCTTGGGGACTGCCGGCCTGAATGTCTTCTCCGGTGTCTGCCACCAGGTCTGCAGAGGGAGGGCTCACCTTCCCCAGCTGCCAGCAGAAGGGGACAGGAGGGGACAGGGTGGCTGCGTGCCGCTGGATGCCCTCCGTTCTCCCCGACGCCCCTCGCCTGCACGGCCGGGGACCGAGACGCAGAGACGCCTCGTGCCTTACTCAGGTTTGCGTTTCTGGGACTGAGCTCAGGGCCCTGCAGAAAACGCGTGAGAGAATGAGGGGCAATGCCGACGGCGAGGCACGCGCCGTCCGCCGCGGGGAACGTCTGGCGACATCGGCCGCAGGTCGCCTGGACGCCTGCCGTGCCCCCTCCTGAAGGAGGCTCTGAGCAGGGCCATCAACTTGGCAATGCAGGGGGGCCACCCCAGCAGGGACCGGAGTGGGGGTGGAGTGGGGGTGAGTCCCAAAGAGCGGCTCTGGAGGGTCTGCTAGCTGCATCCGAGGTGGCCGCACAGGGCCCCAGTCTCAGTCCGTGGGCGAGGAGGAGACAATGGCAGCCTGGAGGGCGAGGCTTCCGCAGGTGCGGTCAGCTGAGCTTCTCCGAGCCGGGGCGGATGGGACAGGCTGGACGGCTGGAGGACCAGGCGGCTGTGGAGACTGGCGTCCGTCATCGTCTCTGGAGGAGACGGCATGTCCTGCGTGCGCAGCGGGCCAGGCAGGCAGCAGGGACTGGCCCAGCCACGTCAGGGGCCAGCACTCTGGTCACTAGAGGGACGGGGTGGGGGCCTGACAGAGGAAGGCAAAAACTGACCCCCACGCCCGGCTACTCTCCCACTCGCTGTGGGTGGAGAGCAAGGCCAGGTCAGTGCCGCCTGCAGGACGCTAGCAGGCGTGGGCAGCCGGAGGGCAGGGCCGTGAGACCCTCTCTGCCTCGCCTGCCGCTCTGCCATTTACACAGCCCCTTCCTCTTTCCCGTCCCAAGCCCCAGCTTGCGGAAACTGTCATCATGTTTTTCATCTGAAGAAGCATCATTAGAAATAAAAATCATAAAGCTCATGCTACCAGTTAGGCCCTCCCTGCTGCACCATAAGCTCTTAAAAATTATTTTATTGAGGTATAATTGACACACATTGTTTTCAGGGATACAACATAATGATTAGATATTGGCATACACGATGAGACGGTCACCACAATAGGTCTATATAGTTACCATCCGTCACCTTGCAGAGTTATGAATGAGCATATCTAAGATTTACTCTTAGCAACTAACAAATATGTGACACAGAATGACTAACTAGTCACCCGTATATTAATAATGCTGTATATCACATCCCTGTGACTGACTTGTTTTATAACCGGAACTTTGTACCTTTTAACCCTCCATCCGGTCCCCTCCGGCGACCACCGATCTGTTCTCTGCATCTGTGAGCTTGGTTTTTGTGGTTTAGTGATCCACGTGTAAGTCGGATCATACAGTCTAACTTCCTCCACGTAGCACAATGCCCTCGAGGTCCAGCGCGTTGTCGCCAACGGCAGGGTTTTCTTTTTAATGGCTGAACAGCCTTCTATCGGAGATAGGCACACACGAGTGCTCCCCCTTATCTGCGGTTTTGCTTCCCGTGGTTTCGGTTATGCGTGGCCAACCTTGGTCTGAAAATATTAAATGGAAAATTCCAGAAATACACGACTCATACGTTTTACATGGCGTGCCGTTCGGAGGAACGTGATGACATCCCCCGCTGGCCTGCTCCCTCCCTCCTGGGGCGCGAGTCATCCCTTCGTCCACGCTGTGCCGTGTCCACACTGTGGACACTACTGTCCCCTCGATCACAGCGCTTGTGTTCAAGTCGCCCTTATTTTGCTTAATAACCAAAGCTCAAGGTAGCGATGGTGGCAGTCGGATACGCCAAAGAGAAGCCGTAGGATGCTTCTGTGAGGTGAAACGCCGTGTACAGTACGTATGGAAGAAACATAGTATACACATGTTTCGGTGCTGTCCGTGTTTCAGGCATCCACTGGAGGTCTTCGGATGAGGGAGGAGTTCTAGATCATCTCTTCTTTATCCATTCATCTGTCGAGGGAGACCTAGGTTGCTTCTGTATCTTGGCTGTTGGTAAGTAATGCTGCATCGAATGTGGGGGTGCATATGTCTTTTTGAATTAGTATTTTCATTTTCTTCGGATAAATACCCAGACGTGGAGTGGCTGGATCGTATGATAGTTCTATTTTTAATTTTTTTGAGGAAACTCCACACTGTTTTCCATAGTGGCTGCACCAATTCACATGCCCACCAACAGTGCACGAATGTTCCCTTTTCCCCACATCCTCAGCCACACTTGTGACTTCTCGTCTTGGTAATAACTATCCTAATAGATGTGAGGTGATATCTCGCCGTGGTTTTAATTTGTGTTTTCCTGGTAATTAGTGACGTTGAGCATCTTTTCATGTGCCCGTTGGCCATCTTTATGTCTTCTTTGGAAAAATGTCTATTCAGATCCTCTGCCCATTGTTTAACTGGATTCTTTTTTCTATTAAGTTGCATGAGTTCCATATATATTTTGGACATTAACCCCTCGTCAGATATATGATTTGCAAACATTGTATCCCATTCAGTAGATGGTCGCCTTTTCATGTTGTCGCTGGTTTCCTCTGTTGTGCAGAAGCTTCTTAAATTGATACAGTCCCACTTGTTTGCTTTTGTTGCCTTTGCTTTTGGTGTCAGGTCCAAGAAACCATTGCCAAAATCAACGTCATGAACCTGTTTTCCCCCAGGAGTTTTTACGGTTACAAGTCTCCATTCTGAGTTCGTTTCAGGGTGTGGGATAGTAGACCAGTTTTCTTCTTTTGCGTGTGGCTGTTCAGTTTTCCCAGCATCATTTACTGAAGAGATCGTCCTATCTCCATTGTATAGTCTGGCCTCTGTTGTCATAAATTAATTGACCATACATGTGCGGGTTTGCTTCTCGGCCCCCTATTTTGTTCCATTGATCTATGTGCCTGTTTTTATGCCAATATCATACCAAACTGATTGCTGTAGCTTCGTAATACAGTTTGAAATCAGGGACCGTGATGCCTCCAGCTTGTTATTCTTTCTCAAGAATGCTTTGGCTATTCAGGACTGCTTTTATTTTTTTTAGCTGAAAAAAAGAAAAACATGGAAAACCACAAAGACAAAAATACTAATCCGTGCCGATTACCTCCACTCAGCATTAATCGCTTTAAGATCTTTTAATATTGTTTTTGTTTAAGAAAAAAAATGTTTTGTAAAAATAATGCATACTTGTTATAAGTGAAGTCAAAAAAAGTACCAAAAAGCACACAAATTAGATGAACATCTTTCAAGACATAGATACAAATAGAAGAGAGAAAAATATTTTTTAAAAATGGATCCTTCTCTTGAAGGTAATTTTAATTTTCATAGTACATTAATAATTTTATTTGAACCTGAGGGAATCGCTGAACTTTAAATAACGATTTGTCACACAGTAAATAATATTTCCCCAAAAGATCTCTTTGATGTTAGAAATCTATATGGACACCTGGAAACTGGATTCCTTAGTGGTTTTTTTTTTTTAACACGATTTTTATGAAAACCACGTGGGGCTATTGACTTTGACAGGTGTAGATGTCAGCTCCCACCACGCTTCCCTCCACCTGTCCCCAACTCTGGATTTTGGGAGGTCTGTTATTTCTATCTTGTTATCGTTCAGGGTCTGTGCTGGTTTCTCTCCCGTTGGCTCCCTGTCCGTTCGATTTTGCCCCCTGTAGGCTCCTCACCAAGCTGCCCCCCACTTCTCCGATGCCCACACACGCCTTCTCCTGTGGGGGAAGAGGGAGAGCTGACTGCCACCGTTGTCTCTCGCATGTGCCTGCTGCCTCCCTGTGCCTCTCGCATCGAGGCTGGGGCTCCGCCGGGTGCTGGAGGCTTCCGTCTGTCCACCTGCGCTGTGGGTGGGCAGGCTGACCACACCGCCCTGCACAGCCCAGCCTCGGGGGGCCGGGCCTAGATCCTGAGCAGGTGCTGGTTCACAGTCATCTCTGTTCCAGTCCAGGGGGCCCACGGGGGTCTTCATGGAGCTCGTACCCCTTGTTCCCTTGAATCCTCCATCTCTCCTTGATCTGGGGTTTATCCATTTATCTTCGAGAAGTCTCTCATCCTCAAGGGAGAGTTAAGGAGACATAGGAGGAGCCTGGAAAAGCAATTGAACAGGAGAAAGAGTGAAGCAGGGGTCAGCCCGGGTCACACTCCGTGTAGGAAGAACGCCGCCCACTCACCGTGAAAGAGAAGCGGGGAGAAGCCTCTGTGGGCCGCAGGCCAGGGTGCCAGGCCCAGTCGTCCTCTCTCAAGACGTCCTGAGCTCCTGGTTCTGCACTTCGGATTCCCAAGCCCCTGGATTTCCAAACCACATGTTACTTTGTCCCTGAATTTTGGCCGTCACTCGCTATTTTAACTGGGACTCCTTTGGTTGACGGAAACCCAACTCGAACTAGATCTGAAAGAAATGATGGGAGCAGCTTCAGCACCGCTGGACTCGGGGGCGTCGGGCGGCGCCACCAGGAAGCTGAGCTCAGCTCCCCTTTCGAAAGGGCTGTCGGATTTATCAAGTAAATCTGCAGGACGCCCAGTTAAATCGGAGTTTCAGGTAAAACATAAAAATACGATTTAAGTAGAAGTGTGTCCCATGAAACATTTAAGACACACTTACACTAAGACATCATTTGTTGTTTATTTGGAATTCAGATTTACCTGAGTGTCCCGTGTTTAGTCTGGTGACCTTACTGTGTGTCGCTGGCCTCATTCCCGCCTCGTGCAGTTAGTCAGGGAATGTGGATGCCCGCAGCTCTCGGCCTCTGCATGGCCCAGGAAGCCAGCGGAAGAGAGGGCGTCTGGCTCATGGCTCTGCCTGGGACACCTTGGGAGGACTTTGTTGGGTCCGGCATGGGTCGCTGTAGTGGCAGCCTCAGGAGGGGCCTGGAGAGAACCTCTTGCCACCCATCCTCCCCCAGAGCCTCCGCTCCCCCTCCAATTCTTGGCTATGAACAGTTGAGATTTTCCCAGTCTTTGTCAAGCGCGGTGTCCATGCAGCTCGAGGCAAATGCTCCCTTTACTGACCAGATTCCTGCCATGAAGCCCCTCCTCCTGGGATTGGGGTGAGGGGCAGTTGTCCGTCCCTGGGGTGTTGCACCAACTCAGTGGGTCTCTCCCCAAAGCAAAAGCTGCTGGCCCTGAACCACGCAAGTCAGACACACGTACAGAGAGACACACTTCAGCCTTTTCACATAGTGCCCACCGGTCCTCAGCAAGCGGGGCGGTCTCGTTAATAGAAATAACAAGTTTAGCAGTTGTTATCCCATGTTCCAGAGAAGGGAACATCCACCCCAAAGTTTTTTTAATCACCAAATTCTTCCAGAAGCAAGTCCTCCCCCAAGAATCCCGAAGCGAGAGTAGTGTTTACAACCAGAGTTTCGCGGGCCGTCTGCTCCGACGCCCACCAGGCTTAGAGAGTGAAGTTGGGAAGAGACGGGAGGGGACATGCCCACGAAGTGACTTCGTGCTCTCAAAATAAACCTGGACTCTAGTGCTTTCCTTGGCTCCCCCACAGCAAACTGCTAAAATTACTCTTAGTGCCTCAAAAAAAAAACCCAAGGCCACCGTCGCCTCTCTGTCCTTAGCCATGTCTGAGTCCTTGCAAAGATTCTGACTTAATGCGTGGCCCAGGCGGACATTCACAGTATCCTGAAATGCGGTGTCAGGACCGGGCACGGTGGAGGTCACAGGTGCCCCCCTGCCCACCTCTTGAATTTGAGCCCCATTCCAAGTCTGCTGGACCAAGCCTGAGCAGCTGCAGACACTGCCCACCGGTCACCTGAAGCAGGAAGACCCCCGGGCTGGGGCCTCAGGTGACACGGACGCCACTGTGGGCCGGGGTCTGGCTGCAGCCCCCTCTCTGAGGCCGTGTCTGCGCAGGCTGCCCATGTGACACCACTGTCCTCTGCCCTCACTTTGGGTGGCGTCTTGGTGGAGAGTTTCCTGAGGAAGAATGCTCCTGGGACTCACAGCTGGCTTTCTGATCCCCGAAAAGGGCTCCCTCCGCCCTCTGTCCTCCCCTCAGCAGCCTCCTTCCCTCCCCCGCCACAGACCCCGAATTCACGCAGCAGCTCCCTTTGGGGATGTCCCCAGCCCAGCAGACTGGCCCTCTGGGCCTCAGAACACTGGGCCTGGAGGAAGGTGTTTGTGTGGCAGTGGGGAGTGTGGCGCTTCGCCGCAGGAAGGAGCCCAAAGTGTGTCCCCCAGCGTCCCCCAAGTCTAGAGCAGCTGAATGGCAGCATCTTTGCCCGGGAGTGGGACCCGGGACCTGCTCATTGCCTAGGAGGCGAGTGAACACATCCATGCTCGGGTGTCCTCTGTGTACCAGGCTTTACAACAACCTCATCCGTCCATCCCAACACGTGCTCATCCATGTCCGAGCTGGAGAGGGAGGAGGCCCATCACAGGCCCCGACCCCTGAGTGTGGCGACTGTGACGTCGAATGTCCCCTTCCTGCCCCCAGCCCCGTCCATGAGGAGGGCAGCTGTCATCGGGACCCCACCCTGGACTCGGAGAGGTCGGGCAGGTAGGGTGACACGGCACGGCTTGCTCCCTCTCCATCCTGCCTTCCCCCATCCTGGGCCCCAGGAGGCTGGTCCGCGTGAGTGCTCCTCGGCTTCCTCGGCTGCCTCGGCTGGTCAGGTCCATCCATGGGACCAGATGAGGTGGGTCATTTATCACTCCAGGTGCGAGGGGTCGCCTGGGCTGGCCGTGTCCTCAAAGCTGGGACACGATGCTCATGCAGCCAGACCTCCATGCTTGTCTCACCCTTGGGGTTCCGGTACCCGTCCCCTCCCTCCGGCCCCTTCTGCCAGCTCCTCGGGGTCCTGCCCACACGGCCCGCTCCCACTCACAGAGGGGCTCCTGCCAAGAGTGATTTCCTTTCAGACCCGAGGCCCGTCCAAACAGCCAGTGATGCTCGATGGAGCCTGTGGCACATTTTCCACCCCTTGCTTAGAAGGCTGGGTGCGAGGGTGCGGGGTCCCTCCTGTCCTTGGTCTTCCCGGGACACCTGGGAGGAGACAGTGCGTCACGAGGTTGAGTCGGGCTCTGACTCAGAAATACCGAGGCTCCAGTCCTGCAGCTCGGGTCCCCTTCTGTTAACTGGATAGCAAACCCCGCTTTCTGGGGAGGAATCGAGTGTGGCCCCCTTCAGGGACTCCTGGCACGGTGCCCTGACTGGCCGGAGGCACGGGCCACAGCAAAGGCAGGGGGCACATGTGTCCACACACCAAGCCCGTCACCTGACGGCTGCAGGTCTCCCGTGCACCAGGGGTTCTGTGTTACACAAGAGTGACGAGCACCCCTACCAGGTGTGTTCCCAACTGTGGCCCATGTGTCCTGAGAGAGTCCGGGGCCGGGATAGCCGGGCTCCGGGTTGAGTCGGCCCGTGGGCCACAGACGAGGCATTTGCTGGCGGATTCCACGTAACGACATGAGTTTCACTGAGCACCGGCTGCGGGCGGGCACTGTGCTTGTCGCGGGGGAAACGGGCTGGGACACAGGAGGACACTGCCTGGGGCTCCCAGTCTGGCCGGGAAAGAGACAAGGACCCAGGCGACTGCAGGCCGGCTGCGCGCTGTGGGAGTGCCCGGTGGGGGCGCCCGCCCGCCCTGGGGGGCGCCGCAGATGCTCAGTGGGAGCAGCCCCGAGGGAACCCTGCGGTGGGACATGGGGCCAGCCCCTGGCGTCTCTGGGCCTCCGACCCGCCTTCTCCGAGGACGTGCGGGAGCTGCCGCTCTCGGGCTCTGGTGGCTGTGATGGGGTGTAAACCCCCAAGGCGTCTCCAGCCTGGAAAATGCTCCTACTTAGTGACCTGGAAGCCCTTTGACGGCGCAGGACTTCTCCGAGGGCTCTCTGCACCATGGGGACCGTGGCTGTGGAGGCAGAGTCACCGGCAAAGCTGTCCATCCAGCAGCCCAGTGCTGGGCCGGCCGCTCAGCCCTCTCTGCGCTTGCTTTGTCCCTGTGCTGGGGTCTCGTTGGGGGATCTCATTGGGGGGTCTCGTCGGGGAGCACTCGCACGCTCCGCCTCCCCCGGCCGGAGTCCCCTGAGGGGAGGCGGGGCTCCTTTCTGGATCTTTGCTATTGTCCCTGTGTTCTTCCCAGCTGCCCTGGGAGACAGAGGTGACCCCCCACAGACACACACGAGCTGCAGAATGGCCCGGAGCACTGGCCCTGCTGGGCACAGAGACACAGGTTGACAGTCCTGCAGATGGCCCTGGCTTCAGGCATCTGCTGCCGAGTGTCTCCCAGATGCGACTTCCAGACAGAGCTCAACCCACTCTTGGTACGTGCCAGCTACCTGGGTGGTCTGGCTTCGGAATGAAACCCAGAGGCCAGAAGGAGCCCAGGTTCAAATTGCCACCAATTTCCTGAACGTTCCTTCTGGAGCTCCAGGCAAACCCACTGGTTGAGTGGGGAAAAAACAGACCCCTCACTTAAAACCAGATGTCAACATCTGTCCTGAGCCAGCCCAGGGAGACGAAAGCCCCTACTCCCCGCTCCTTCTCCCCCGGTTACCCTGCAGACAGGGTCTGCCACTGCCCACCCCACAGCCCACGAGGGAGAGCCTGGGCAGAGGAAGCAACGTCCTCACTAAATTGGGTTTTGACTTGTTTTTTTGTTTTGTTTTGTCTTGTTTTCCCTTTAAATAGAAAGGAAATTCAGCTCAGTCCATCCTGGTCCTCCTCCTTCTGGGTTCCGAGTGGGCACCTTGGCGACCTCGCCCAGACTCAGCCTCCCAACACAGAGCGGCTGCAGCGCCCACGGGGATGGAGCAAGGACAGCGTGGGGGACGGAGAGGGGGCCCCCTCCCTCCTGGGGGAGGCTGGGCGAGGCCGACTGGCATTCGGTCGACCCAGTATCCCCGAGCACCACTCATCCAGGCAGCACCGGGCATCTCTGTGGCACGTGGAAGTCAGAAGTCTAGGGTGACCAGACAACCCATAAAGCGAGAAGCGGGCAGGGAGGCTCTGCGGCCCAGAGCCACCTGGCTTATGACCTCGCCTTCCCCTAGACCTTCCACCGGCCTGTGCCAACAGTGGGCAGCGGCTGGTGCAAGAGCTGTTCTCTGGGTCGGGTGCCAGAGCTCTGAGCTGTGCCTGGGATGAGAGGCCACTGGGCCTGATGGCCCTGCTCCCACGTCTTGGTGGCCGGCTTCACGCAGGTCTTCAGGCGCGTGGGGAAGAGCTCACCCAGAGTCCTTGCAGTGGAGGACTGGCTTGGCCTGAGCCACCATCACGCAGTGGAACCAGAGAGACGCCCTGTGCCCTGACGGCAGCCGTCCCCAGGACAGATCGTTAAGGGGATAGAATCAAGAGGGGACACCCCCGTGTGGCGTGCGGCCCCGTGTCTGGGAGCACACACAGGCTTTGGCAATACGCAGGAAGCTGGCCAGGGGGTTGCCTCTGGGGAGGACACTGGGGACCCTCTGGTACTGTCTGAAGCTCCTTTTCTTGATTTGATTTTTTCATTTTGGACATTACCTTAATATCTAAAGTCTGAGAAGCGACATAGAATCACGGTTAAGGCGCTGACTTTTGAACCGGATTCCCCGGCTTCGAGTCCAGGCTCCGCCACGCGCTAGAGGTGCCACCTGAACACATTATTTGTGTCTTTCTCGTAAAAACCGCGATCCTACTGCTCTTCCCTCCTTCACCTCTCCTCCCCGCGTGACTGCCTGATGCCCGCAGATCGCCTTTTGACTCCCGGTAATAACCGACAGGAAGTTCCTCTAATCGGTGCAGATTTTTCGTGATTTACTGATGGTTCTTATTTAAAAGGTGAAAATGGTAAACACTGTGCTGGTTACGCTATTGTAACTCCTTTTGAAGTCATGGAGTCAGCACCCCACCTCAGGTTACTTCCAAATAACAGGTTTGTACAGACCAGAGTTTCTCTCTCTCTCTCGCTCTCTCTCTCTCTCTCTCTCTCTCTCTCTTTTTAAATCGAACCAATAGTTACCAGGTTTCCGATATCGCTTTTCCTTTTCTGGGATCAATCGTTGGGTATTTCTAGTCAATTTTTTAGGTTGTCATCTTGGGGAGCACTCTGTTGGACCATGACAGAGGTCGTTGGCTCCTTTGTGGACAGCGTTTTTGATGTAAACACCAGTGAGGCAAAACTAAAACATTTACACAGAAAGCTGGTTTGTGTCTGGGGTCGCCCGGGACTTTGGGATGCTGTGGAAACAGCGAGGTTTTCTTATCTCTAATGAGGAAAAGATTTTAAATGGCTCTTATATCCAAAATGTGTTCGACACCATACTCTTGCCAGCCACCTGAGCTATCATTAAGATCCCTGGACACTCCAAACTGGACTCTCTAGGGGCCAAAGGAAACCACCTCGCTGAGATCTCCATCAAAATAACAGTTGGTTAGATTTAAAAGAGAGAGAGAGAGAGAGAGAGAACTAAGGTTTGGCCAAATAACAAACAAGACCTACCAGAAATTCTAAGATTCCCACTCCTTCACACCGTACATGCCTTAAACCATCGGTCTCCTGACAAAACGATGGCATTTATGCACCAATATTGGTGGGGAGATGTTAATAAGGCGGAAAAGTGCCCTACCTCACTTGTCCCACGTGTCCAAAACACAGCCCGGGGAGAGCTGCTCGCACTTTAATCTGCCTGATAAGCCCTCGAGATTTGGCAAACGGATGTCATACGGCCTCCCCCATCTCAGGGATGTAAATATGTTTTAGCCATGAATTGTACGTATTCTCACTGGACTGAAGCCTTCCTTTGCAGACAACCCACTGCCTCGTCTGCGGCTAAAATTCTGTTAGAAAAGACCAGCCCCACTCGGGGAACCCCTCTCGAACTCCACAGTGATGGGGGAACCCATTCTACTAGTCGGGTGTTTCGACGAGTCTGTCGGTGGCCGGTTTTGCATTTCAGCACCCTTACCACCCACCCGCAGCCCTCCGGTGTCGTGGGACTCACCAAACGGCATTATTAAAACTCATTTGGCAAAGCCGGCGGGAGCCCCGCGGGGACCCTGGACGACAGCGCGGCCACTCACTCTTCCCAATCTTAGGCCTCCCCCCGCCCCCGCCTCCGTCGTTGGTTGTGCCAGACAGGAAGAGACGTCTCTCTTATGCCTGCCTCAGGATTCATCAACTCTGGCCTTTCGAGATCATTGCGAGATGTCCCATGTCCTTGGCTGCTGTGTCTGTCCATCCACAGTTGTCAAAGGGAGACCAAGTTCTATATTGTAAAGGCCGGGTTGTTTCTACTGAAAACCGCCCGCTTTGGTAGAGCACACTTCATATCCCCTTGGGAGACGGAGACCCCAAACGCTTCCCTCTGCAACCTGGGAATTCTGTCTGCTGGAAAGGCACCTCCAAAAGGACCCCCTCCAGCCTCGTGCTGCTGATGAGGTTAACGTCATTCAGGTATTGTCGACTGACTCTTGTGCCACCAAACTCCAGGGAGCGGCCTCTTGGATTCACGCATCACGCCATCCGGTGACCCGAAACTAAAAGTGTCCGCGAATCGAAGCTGGGGGCACCTGAAGGACGCAGCTTTCCCCAGATGACCGATCAGGCCCGTACACCTGTTCTTACTGTTGCTTCTTTATCTCCCCCTCTTTCTTGGAAGAACAGCGACCTCGTCCGCATATCCCAATCTAGTGTGAGTTGGGGGAACCTCCGCCGTTGATGGGTGTGTCTTCAGAAGCCTCGGTCTGCCTGACACAGTAATCACCCCTCAGTTTGCCCTGGAGGTAATTTTGCTGGGATTCCAAATGCCACTGTATGTTTAAATTGCCCCACAGGCCCATCTTATAAAATTAGGGTACTCAGCCCACTGAAGCTCATTACTTGTTTCAACCTAAGCCAACCCTGGGACCAGAATATTCGTACTGTATAAGAAACTCTGTGGGACAATCAGTGTAAATCGGGCCATTCGTAAGCTGCTGACGTTCCCATATACGCAGTCAGCCTTTCAATACGTAATATTGAATGATGTTGACACCTGTCTACTAAGAAAGGGTCCACACACACCGCTGCTTAGGCGGGATGTGCACGCCTGGCTACATCTTTATATGTGGAGGTTTTGATAATGGCCTTCGAGCTTGGGCAGCTCACTGCCTTGACAGCTGGAGGCTGAAAGCACATGTGCCCTGGCTGCGCTCACTGCCCTTCTCTCTCTTCGTAACGAAGCAGAGGCTTCTCATTGTTGCATCCCGTGAAATCCCTAGAACCACCTGACATGAGAACTCCCGGGAGGCGTGCGTGATGCTGGCTTTGCTTTCTTCCAGGGACAGCTTTCCTTCTGTGCCAATGAACAAATAATCAGAAGTCTCCCCCTAACACCAGGAGACTTGCCGGATTCCAACGCAGCTTCAGCTTAGCCACCATCGCTTGACTCATTGGCTAAAATAGTTTTGCTCAATCCTATAGCTCCGGATTATCTACTTCCTGAAAAAAGAGATGCCTGTGCGATTTAGCCAACACCCCCTGCTGCACATGGATGAACGCCTCTGGAGAAGTAGAAACGCAATCGCAAACAATTAGGGAACAAACACGCTGGCGACAACTGTCTTTTGATCTATGCGGCTGGTTACCTTCAGGTCCAGGCTTCTGGTTTAGAACCACCATACAGACTAAGCTTGTTAAGGTTTCTATTTTTGCCCTGTATACGTGTTGTTAAGCTCTGTGCCTGCTGCTTGTCGAATGTGGCCTCGAGCAGTTCCCTGTCTGTGCTCCTTCCCTTTGGTGTGGCACGCAACACCCAGGAAAGCTCTTTCCTGGCACCAAGGGATACATTTGGAAAACCTTCCCCATCATAAAATATAACAATCCTAGTACCTACCTCATAGGAGGGGTGTATGAGATGATACATGTAAAACACAGATCACAATGCCTGATGTATAGGAAGCATTCAATAAATGTTAGCTTTTACCAGAGGAGAAGGGGGTGAGGGGGAGATCGAAGAGGGTAAAGGGGATCGAATATACGGTTGTGGAAGGAGACCAGACTCTGGGTGGTGAGCACGCGATGCAACATACAGATGTTGTATTATAGAATTGTACACTGAAAACATATAATCTTATTAACCAATAAATTAAAATATTAAAAGTTTGCTTTAAATTATATATTGCATAAAATTATACACACACATATATAATCATCCTATAGCTTTGGATGTGTTCATTTTTTGTCCTTCCAATCTGATCTGCCTTGCAGAGAAATATTCAGGATATCCTAGAGGAGGAATAAGCCTGCCCAGAATGTGCCGGGCTCTGTGCAGAAGGGTAGAGGGGCTGGTACTCCAGGCTCTTGGAGGTATTTTTCCAAGAGCGAGGCAGAGTGGGAGCGAACCCATCCTCACTCTCCATACTGATCCCTTGTGCGGTCAAGGCTAACTTTAGAAGTGCCCAGTACAGAATGTGGCGTATGGCTGACTCCCGGGACATGCTTACTGAATGAATGAGGCACCTGACCTCCTGGCTGGGGAAATGAGGCACCCTGAAATGAAGATGGAGGAGAGAGGCTGGACCTGTGAGTTTGGACTCATTTTCAAAGCGTCTTTCTAACAGCAAAATGTGGTGGGGTACAGGAAAAAGAAATGAGTCCCTGACTATTGGCGGTCTCCGATCTGTCATTTGAGACACCACGGTGACCTTTCTAGAAACTTCATATAGAAAGAGTCTTAAAGTTTGAACCGAGGCCACTCAATACAGGTCTCTGTCTAAATAAAAATAGGCCATAGAGCTAATCTATATAAAATGATTCTTCATTATCACTTGTTACTATTTGAAATTATCTCATTTACTATTTATTGTCTATCTCTTCCACTTAAACGGAAATTCTCTAAAGCCAGGGGCCTGGCCCATTTTGTTTACTGCTCACTCTGTAGCATGCAGAATAGTGCTGCTCCATATTTATTCACTCAATTCCTCAATAGAAAATAAGTAAATAATAAATGCTGAAGGACCAAAGAAATGAATACTTGGAGGAGTGCTTTACTGTATTATTTGAATGGCGTCTTACTATAATACTGAAGGTGTCCCATGGGCGGGGGAAGACACTGAAAGACTGTCGAAAACGTCTGGCCAGTAGCCGAGACCGGCATCGAGGTCACAGCCTGCCGCTTTGATTTCACTGGAAGCGTTTTTGAAGAACTTTGCAATAGTTATTGTCACAAGCACAAGGTCATCTCTTTATTAATGTCTCCTCGAGGTTATAGTAACTTTCCTCAAGCCTGGTTATCACCCGGTGTCTCATTTAAAGCCTCCAAAACTTTGCATTATCCCTTTATTCTGGTAACAGTGTCTGATAGAGCTACGCTGCAATATCACATTTTGCCAGCAGGTGTCACTGTCTAATATATGATCTTGTGTGAAACTCACGGAAGTTTAAGGCCAGAGTCTATGAAATGAATCAATGTACTAATTCATGAATGCCGTAAGATCAAAGTTCTGTAAGATAAGGTCCAATCTACTTCAGTTTCACACCATGATATAAGTATATCTTATGTTTGGGATGCAAATGGGCCTAAGTTTTATTAACACACTTCAGTGTTCTTTCTGTTCGGCTGGGTCTTGCCCCACTTCTGTGGACCCCATGCTTTTCATGAAACCTCTTTTTATTATTGTCAGTAATAATGTCTAAAATATGTCTATTACCTCGAAATTCCTCCAAATCCTCTGATTTCATTCTAACACATTCCTCTGCACATGCTCAGTTAGTATTCATTGAGTGATTGCCCCCACCCCAAATCTTGGGAAACTATTCTGCAGATGAGGAAACTGAGTCTCAGAGAGGTTAAGTAACTTGCTCAAGGTCACACAGCCGGTGAATGGCCAAGCTGGGGTGCGTAGTTTGTCTAGGTCCAAATCCCTTGCCTGTTCACTCCAATTAGCGAAGGGTCACAGAGAAGGTGGAGCCCTCATGCTTACGGGGGCGGCACGGTTATGTTCTAGAGGCCCAGAGGGCGTCCAGGACATCACTGCACAGACTTTTCATCATCAGAAAAAGCAGCCGATGCTCGTTTGCTCTCTAATAACTTCTCCCTGTCACTTTCCTGAGACAGATTAGAGATATGAGCAACTTGTGCTGACGTGAGTGATGAAATGTGTGTGGATGTGGGGGGTAGCAGGGGGGGCGCTGTACCACCAGGAGCCCAGAGCCGCCCACCTCCCTATTCACCCTTGGGGAACACAGATACTTGGTTTAATACTTGAGTCAGTCTTCAAATTCCTGGGTGGTGTTTATCAGCTGAGGTCACCATATTGCAAGATTATGTATCTTTTTTAACAAACAATAGTATCAGCACTGATATGATGAGCATACACCCCTTTCACACAATCTGGCCTCCACGACTGCTCGACACTGCTCCGGGCTGCAACCCGGTTTCTGCTCTATGACCAGTTTCCCAGCATCATCCGCCCCCCGGCTCTTGGAGGAGAGGAAGGCTCACTCCCCAGGATTTCTCTGGAAAATTTACGTCAGCAGGATCTAATTACCTGAGTAGATCAGAGCTGAGATTTCAAGATTAATGCTGCAGGAGGGTGGGGCGGGAATGCTGACTTCTAATTAGGAACTGTGAGGGCCTTTACATCAAAGGTGGGGTGCCTACCCCCAAATGACCAGATCCTGCCACTTGAATTGCATGTATGCAATCTGCCCCAGTCTCCCCTGGAAGGTGTCCTCCAGGATAAAAGGCGAGGCCACCCTTTAAGAGGACAGCACCTGGTGAGGGATGCGTACTCCCTGCATAACACATCAACCAAGGCTACCCCCCCAAGGGAGAGAAATGAAGCACAGAGGCAGCTGTGCTTTTTCAAGACCACACTCTAGGGTATAGCAGGAACCAGGAAAGACCCTCTGTCACCTCCATGTTTTCACAGTTTTTCCAAGCACGATAACATCTTGGAGCAAGGAACAGTTCTCAGATTGCACGGTGGCTAAAAGGAACCATGTACTCTGAAATTCCCAGCTCCCCTGGGTTGCTGGCAGTGGCTGTCCGCCTGACTAGCCTGCTTCAACATTCCTAGACAGTCTGAACCAGGAGTGTCAACTGTTTGGCCAGAATGCCCACTGAGGCCCACCCTGCCCATGGCAGCCAGTTGAGCCTGTGTTTTTAACATTCAAAACAAACCGAAACTGATTTTCAGCCCAGTGAGGCGAGGAGACACTGAACTTTGGAAGCTATTAGAGTCCAGCTGGGCTCTAAGTTCTACTAGGACAGAGCCTCTGGGCACTTACCTCGTCCTCATCTCTGCAATGAGTCCCGCCCTTACAGGTTTTGGTAAAGATGAAATAACTAGAAACCACATTATTTATAACACTTCTCCAATAATGTTAATTCCGCATTCCCTTCGATGGACACTACACACAGTGAGGGGTGGAGGCATGTAAGCCTCTGTTCTTAAATCAGCTATTTCTTTCAAAGCTTCCCACTTCTACAGTGCCAGAGGCTGCTGTGTTGAGAGCAGGGGGAGAAGTCCTCAGGGGCGGGAATCTTCCAGGCCATCGTCGGATCATTCATTCAACAATCATGCATGGAGTGCGGCCTGCTGTACGCCTGGAACTACCAGGCGCTGGGATGCCGAGGCACCCAGGCCCTGCCTGGGGTCTGAGAGTCTTGCGACCTCGGTCCCTGTGGGTGCCGCGACGGAAACGCGCACGTGTGTGGAGGGGGGCTCCAGCAGGGCCAGGGAGGCCCTGGACTCCCTGCCAGCCCAGGAACTCCTCTCCTGTGCCCTAGAATTACGGAACTTTAAGCTGCTGGGAATTTCAGATGAGGCAAGCAAGGCCTTGCTCCGAGGTTACTGAAATAACCCCCACCCTCCTCAGAGATCGTAAAAACTATTAGTAGTAAGCCACCCTCCCCCCCGGGGGGGCCTGGCACTGCCGCGGCCCTTCGGGTGTTGCAACGCCGGCCTCTGGCCCAGCGGAGGCCGCCCGGCGTTGCCCAAAGACGCCTCAGAATGAACCGACGCTTGGGCGCCGCCCCTCCCGCTCGCTCG
>NW_006436888.1:6473000-6498236 GCF_000325575.1 Pteropus alecto | reverse complement strand
GCTCCCCCGCCAGGCCCGCAGCGCTTCCCCGCGGGACCCCGCGGGGCGACACCCTGGCGGCGCCGCCCTCCCCGCCGCCCCGGAGCCGCTGCGGCTTCTCCCGGCAACCAAGGCAGAATCGCGAGTTATGTCAGGAAATCGATTAACACTGAAAAACCAGAGCAGCCTGTGTCCGTCGGCGTAACCGTGGGATGGGTCACCCCGCTCCCGGGGTGTGTGGGGGGCCTTACTTGGTAATTGTCCTGTTCAAGTTCAAGGCAAAGGCTCCTCTGAATGCTAAGGCCTGCTTGGCCTGCGGTGGGAGATTGCAAGGTGTGTGTGTGTGTGTGTGTGTGTGTGTGTGTGTGTGTGTCTCTCCTTGTATGTTGTCTGTGTGACTGTGTCCGTCTCTGTGAGCCCACCTGTGTGGGTGTGTCTGTGTGTGGATAAGTATGTAAATGTGTGTATATATGTGTGAGTGTATCTGAGCTGTGACTGTTTCTCTGTGTGCCTCTGTGAGTGCATGTTTCTTTCTGAGTGCATCTGTGTGAGTGTGTCTCTGTGGGGTGTGTCTCTGAGTGCATCTGTGCGAGTGTGTCTATATGAGCGTGTCTGTTTTAGAGTGCATCTGCGTGAGTGAATGTGTATGTCTGCATCTGTTTGAGTGTGTCTATCTGAGTGTGTGTCTGTGTTTCAGAGTGCATCTTTGTGTGTCTCTGCATCATTGTGAGTGTGTCTGAGTGTGTTTTAAAGTGCATCTGTGTGTGTGTGTCTGAGTGCATCTTTGTGAGCGCATGCCTGTGTGGAGTGAATGTGTGTCTGTGAGTGAGTGCGTGTGCCGTCCATGGCCACTTGGCAGTGGGGCCGCTGGCTCCTGACTTCGGTCTCTTGCTTCTCAAGTGGGCCGTGCTGGACCCCGTGCTCTGGATGTGGGACGCCCCGCTGGTGCCAGCTGAGGACGGTGCCCGCGCGCTCCCTCCCTCCCTCTCTCTTTTTTTCTGAGGATGAACTGTATGGTTTGGGGGTGAGTTGGCAGGGGCTGCTTCCTGAGTGAGTAATATTTAATTAAACGCTCCAGCCGGTAGCATCAGAAACTGGTCATGAGTTGAGTTTTAACAGGTGTTGATGGTAAAAAGCGCCATCCCGGTGACTAAGGTTTGGTGTCCTTGGAAGAATTCTCTCCTGTGGTAGGAGAGGGAAGGGAGCCCAGACCTCATCCCTGGTTGTTGGGTGTGAGAACAGCCAGCAAGGAAGGGGGCGGGCTGCTCCCCCCTCCTCTGCCCCGTTCCTTCCTGCCGTTTCCACTCTGGGTGGCGGGAAGTGCCGGATGAGGCATTAGGGGCATCAGCAGGCTTCTCCCGCTTGAGGAATGGAGCGCGGGAAGCCCTGTCTCATTTACAGAGTATCTATCTAGGCAGCTCTTCCTTTCCCAGCAGAGGCCCAGAGAGGGTGGCTGACTTGCCCAAATTGCACAGCCAGGGCCATGGACCCAATGTGCAGAATCCTTGCTGTTGCTGTTGGTTACTGTCCCCAGTGCTGAGGTCATGGGCCAGGCACTTCATGTCTCCCCAGCTGTAAAGCAATGGGCTGGATTAGATCATTTTAAGCACTTCCCTTGTTCTCTTACTGCTTTTTCTTCTGCAGGGAGCGTTTTACCCAGTAGATGGAGAGAGAGAGAAAGAGAGAGAGAAAGAGAGACAGAGAGACAGAGAGACAGAGACAGAGACAGAGACAGAGACAGAGACAGAGACAGAGAGGGGAAGGGAGGAACGGAGGGAAAGCACACACACATGGAAGGTGTGGAGCCGCCTAATGCAATAACTTTACAAATCTTTCTTTTCTGTCCCAGGGAAGCACAGAGATAATAAGAGCGGTGGCACATTGACTGCAGTGGCTCTGACAGCCATGAGCAGGGACAGACCTGGCTTCAGGGAGCCTGAGGCTCTGAGGAGAATCGATGTGTTCTGGGGTTCCATACTCTTAGGAAGGAGTGGTCCTACCAGGGGCCACAGGTGATGTCACTTTGGAGCTGGGAGAGGCTGCGTTCCTTGGGCTTCTCCAGCAAGACCGAGACCACCCTTCAATGGGCTCCCCACGGCTGCCTTGTGAAACTCCAATGCCCCCTAGGGAATTAGCACTGATGTTTAATTTCTCCAGCATCAGGTGGGGGTCCAGCTGGTGGAGGCCGGCGCCGTCCCCTGCTCACCAAGGACGGCGCTGTGCTCCTTGTGCTGCGCCTGGCCCCTCACACCTACCCCTCCTCCAAGGTAGGCAGAGACTTGCCTGCTGATTTATTTTCACATTGAGCCAAACCTCCAATCCTTACAGTATTTATGAGTCTACTCTAAGAATTTCACATGAATTCTTCTCAAGAAATAGGTTGTGGCTGCTGAGTGTATATCAGTTTATCTTTTTATTCCTGAAAATTTTGAGAATGAGCATTTTTATCGGACGAAAGCATAGGGCAGGTATAGGTGTGTCTCCGTCTACAGAGGGATCCATAATCCTGTCCTTCCTCTACACGCCTGACTGACAAAATCCAGAGTTAAAGGGACTTTTATTTTGGACTTTCAGCTTAGTGCTCTCCCTTTTCCCAGTTATCTGACAGCATCCATTCTGATCCAAGAGTAAAAGTCCCACTCATAGCCAGGTGCCAGGCACTTCACTGTTAAGCACTTCATGGATAAAACCTCGGAGGAGGAGGAGGAGGAGGAGGAGGAGGAAGATAATGATAATTCTGATGACGATGATGATAGCGGGAAACATTGTTATAGTGCGTGCTGGTACCAGGCTCTTATCTGAGTCCTTGACACATTAACCCTTGTCCTCTTCCCAAGAACCTTGGGCAGCAAGCAGGTTCTCTCGCCGTCCAGCTTCTACTGAGGCTGGAATGGCCACGTGACTTGGCCAAGGTCTAACCCCGATTCTGGTGCCCAAACTCTTAACCGGTGCCTTATACCCCCTCCATTGCCTTAGCCTTTTCTCCAAGGAGCATACAATTTTTTAAATGAAATTATTATTATGGAAAATTTCAAACATGTACCCAAGTTGAAAGAAGGTCCCCTCACTAGCTTCAAGTGTCAACACACATGTGCATACATACCCACACATGTGCACACATTCACGCTGGATTATCCCAAAGGCAGTCTCAGACATCATCTCGGATTACCTGTGACTACTTCCTAAGAAGCATTTAAGGGGAGCACCAAGTCTCAAAGAAGTGGGCTGTGACTCCATTGGATGGCAAGGCAGGATAAGCATACTCTTCCCGACATGGAGCGGAGAGTAACTTCCTGGCTTCTCACTTGTTTCGTTTTAAAAGGTCTGTTCGTTGCCCAATATTAGACATAACTGGGTCCACCAGTCCCGAGACAAACCACGCCAACAGCAGCTTCAGGGTCCTGGGCCTCTCAGGAGGGAACCCTTCAAAGCACAACCTGGCTTTATCCCCCAGGGAGGCCCGGCCTTGTGCAATGCAGGCATGGGGATTTGAGTCAGGGCTGGACCGCAGGGGATGTGGAAATGGTTTGTCACAAGCTCTGGACCCGATCGACCTAAACCCAAGCTTAACCATCTCGGACTCATGCGGGCTATGGGTGGAGAAGCGCGGGAGCCTCTGCCACCCACAGGACCATCTACCACACACAGGCACCTCTGGGAAAATGCGGGATGCAGTGGGTGATCCGGGCCAAGACTAAGAGCCTGTGTGTGGGATGTAAATGCCACACTGAGGAGGAATCTAGGATCTACCTGGTGACAAAGTCTGGACAGCCGCAGCAGCTATGAACAGCCCTTGCCAAGATAGACTGCTTGTGGCCACACACGGCTGCCGGCTCCGCTTTAGGGCGTCTGATTGTTCCAAATGTTTCCTTGTGTTATGTCTGTTTCCTGCCAGTCGGGACAGAGGCTGGTAGCGTTTTCAAGGTGGGATCCGCAGCTTTGGTCACCAGCTGGACTTGGGCATGAAGAGGGGTGAAGAACTGCAAGTCTATGAGGTTCTCTGCTAGTTTGGGGTCATAGTGGATAACGACCCCACAGCGAGGGGTGGGGACAAGGGGCCCAGAAGGGCCTCGAACCTGTCCCAGGTGGAAATGGTTCATGCCGTGTATCTAGACGGCAGCTAGACCTGGGGTCAAGAGAGAGAGCCGGGCTAGAGGCAGACACTTTGGAGCCCTCATTCTAAGGAGATCGAGGCCTTTGGCAGGAGAGCACGTGGCGGGAGATGGGGCTTGCCTCAGTCCCGGCATTTTCATCCAGACCCGGAGAAGAGACCCTGGCACTGGCGTGCTCCCGAGTGCTCCTGCCAGGGCCCGCCTGCTGGGGGAGAGTACACGTGTGACGAGGCTGGCATGCGCCGGGGTCTCCCCAGGGCGGCAGGGTGCCCAAGAGCCATCTGGGAGGGCTCTCCAGTTCAGGGGTTTTATACTTCTCTCTCTCTCTCTTTTTTAAATCATGGTACAATACACACAACATTAAATGTACCGTCTGAACCATTTTTAAGTACGATCACATGGTCGTGCAATCGTCACCGCCATCCATCTCCAGAACTCCCTTCATCACGAAAGATTGACACTCTTAACTCCTGTTCCCCTCTCTCTGGCCCCTGGCGATCACCGTTCGTTCTACTTTCTGTCTCTATGAATTGGACTACTCGAGGTCCCTCCGATGAGTGGGCTCCTCAGGATTGCCCTTCTGTGACCGGCTCATCTCACTGAGCACCATGCCGTCAAGGTTCAGCCATGTTGCAGCATGCGTCGGTGTCCTTCCTTTTGAAGGACGAGTAATAGTCCATTGTATGGACCTGCCACATTTTGTTCATCCATTCCTTCATCAATGGACACTCGGTCTCTGTTTTTTTATTGCACTCCCTGAGTTTTAGGCTCCAGGGAGAGGCCTTGTCATGTGCTTTTGGGGGGCTTGTGGGGATGAAGTGGGGACTTCTCAGGATCCTGCCCTGCCCTGATCTGACGGGCTCAGCCTCACAGGCCGCTGCCCCTCCAGCCGCTCAGAGATGAGCCGCGCGGCTGCTTGTGGGGACCGGTGGGGGCCAGGGAGCCAGGGTCTCAGGGAAAGGAGCCGAAGACCGTGGCTTCGTGTGGCCACTGAGCCCCAGGGCTGCTGTCGGGGTGAGAGGAGAGGCCCCTTCAGCCACAGTCCAGCCTCCTTCCCAGGTGAACACACCTGCTGTCCACTTCCTCGCTTCCCTGGCACTTCTGGGTCTAGCCGCCCGCACTCAGCACTTTTTGGTCTGCACCCCCTCCTGCTTCCGCTGAGCCTCCTGGCCCTTCCTGCTCAGCATCCCCCACAGACTCTACCCCACCCCCTCTGCCCCTCACCTCCTCCCTCTCTGTCCACCCACCTCCTCCCACAGGCGTCCCCCGGCACAGAAGCCCCGCCCTATACGTTTCATGCTGACACGTCCAGCACCTTCCTCCCTGGATGGCCTGCAAGCCCTCCTCAGCTTATAAAAACCGAGCTCCTCACATCTCCTCTCCTCCCAGACCTGCTTGTTCCTGTGGTGTTCTTGGTGCCAGAAGCCCTGCCTCCACCTCTACCTGGTGACCCAAACCAGACACACACTCACCCCCTCGAGGCACCGGGGACAGCCGCCTGCTATCCCACCGGACTGTGGGCTCCAGGGAGCGGAACCGGGACACGTGGCTCGCGTTCCTCACTGCGTGCCTAGTGCTTGATGCACACAGCAGGTTCCTACCGGATACCCATTGGACAAGCGAGGGCAGGCAAGGCCGGTGACTTGGTGGTTCTGACCAGGGCTTGCAGATACCGAGGCCTGGGCTCGGAGGCAGTGCTGGCACTTCCTGGCTGGGTGGCCCGGTTACAAGCTTCCCTTCGTAGCCTTGGCCTGCCTGACCTACCGTGTGGCATGGCCGTCCCCTCGCGGGGCGGCTGCGAGGTTTCAGGGAGGTGATGTGCATTAGTGCTGGTCCCAGAGCACAGCCTACAGCATGGCTGGCGGGTGTGGTGTCGCCCCTCAGACTCCCTCACAGGACCTGGGTGCCAGGTTTTCATTTCACAGACCAGAACTTCCCCCACGACCCCATGCGAGGTTAGAAAGTCCAGCGTGAGCCTCCTTTCATGAGCTATTATCGGGCCACTTGTTATTCATTCTTTCGTTCAAACGTTTATTGAGCGCCTATTTTATGCAGCTGATCTGCTGGGGCTGGGGATGCAGAGGATGGAGAGGGGGTCTCGCTCCATCTCTGTCTAGTGGGAGAGACAGGCCTGTGTCCCGTGCTGGCGGTGTCCAGGGCGTTATGGGGGTGGCGATAGGGAGAAGGCGGGGGGAGTGAGGTGGGTGGGCGTTCCTGGTGGAGGGGTGGCAGATGTGGAAGGTGAGCATGGGCTAGTGTGTAGCTGGAGCGGGGCTGAGTGAGGCCACAGGCAGGAGGATGCCAGCGGATGGGCCTATGGAGCGGGGCGGGGACACGGGGGACGCCCCTGCGGGGTGAGCTCTGACCTGGACATCTCGGGGCAGTGACTGAGGGCCTCTGGGATAGTCACTCGTTCCCGTAGACTGTCTTCTCCTTCTAAGCCGTGGTCCCTGGGCCTTTCTTGTAGCAGATACTGCTTCCTGCAGCAGTTGCTTAGTACGTCCTCACGATAAGTAGCCAGGTTTTGACCCCAGAGAGCATGCTGGCCACAGCAGAGTTGGGGCGTATGTGTGTTGTGGGCGAACCCATCCTCTGGAAGGATTTGGATGTATGGGGCTGCAGAGAAACAAAAGTGGCCCCGGGTTTGTGGGGAAATGATGGTGCCTCAGCAGAAATGGGATCGGTGGCTCGGCGGAGACTCGACACTCCTAACACTCCTAATATGCCGATGCGCCCTGTGACATTGGCTAATGAGTGTGCTGTTTTTAACACTGGAGGTGAAGTCTGTAATGTAAAATTAACCGTTTTAAAGTGAACAATTCAGTGGCGTTTAGTACAGTCGTCCCTGTGTACCATCAGGCTCCACGCCCGCGGGTTCAACCAACCACGGACTGAAAGCATTGGCAAAACGGCTGCGTTGTTGCTGACGTGTACTGCGTAGTCAGGCCGGCAGCGGTTCCGTCTGTGCTGACCGCGTCCAGGCTTTTTACCCTCGTCATTATTAACTGAACAGGGCGGCATGGCAGCCATCCACACAGCATTTACATTGTACGAGGCACTACACACAATCTAGAGATGAGTTGAAGCACGCGGGAGCATGCGCATGGGTTATGTGCCAGCACTGTACCGTTTTATATAAGGAACTTCAGCAGCCATGGATTTTGGAACCAGTCCCCTGCAGATACAGAGGGACAACTGGACATTCACAACCACCTAATTCCAAAACATTTTCATCACCCCAAGAGGGAACCCTGTAAACCCCAGACACATTCAGCAGCCACTCTGCTCGCTCCCTTCCCCAGCCCCTGGCAACCACCAACCCGCTCTCTGTCTCTATGGTTTTGCCTGCTCTGGGCATTTCTTATGAATGTCCCTGCGACCTGTCGTGCGTGGCTTCTGGCTACTTATGTTTGGCATGATAGATCACAGTGTTTCCCGGGAGGACGCTGGATTTCCCTTCCTGGCTCAGTTGGGGGCTGCTTGCAGGTGGGAAGAGCTTGTCTAAAATATTCGCCCGGGACTGCAGCTGCCTGCCTCTCTATCCATCGCCACAGAAGACCCAGCTCTGTCCTCTTGCAGTCAGTGGCCTTTTTCGTTGTTTTTCATTTTTTCGAGCAATCTTTTTAAAATGCGCACGTGGCGATGTCAGCTCCCTTTTTGAAGCCCATCAACAGTAACCATTGCTCTTAGGGCAAATTCCCAAATCTGTGAGGTGGCCTTCAGGGCATGGCCTTGTGCCAAGCTTGCTTTGTGCGGGACCCTCCCACCCCATCTCTAGCAAGGATGCCACAGGCGTCCCCACATGGATCAGCTCTGAGGCTGGGGGTCTGTAAGTGATGGAGCTGCATCTCCCCTGGGCCATGCGGGAGTGAGGACTGTTTGCAGGATTATCTCTGACGGTGTGGCAATTTGGTGCCACTTTCAAGTCGTATTGGCCTGTCTGGGACCAGAGTTTCAGCTTCGGCCCGTCATGTTCTCGTCTCTTTTCCCCACAGTGTTTTCTGAGACCTGTCAGGCCCTGAAGGGGGGAGACCGTCTCTGTCTCATTTGAGCTATGACTGATGGCTTCCTGCCAGTCTCTGGGGCGGTGTTGCCATGGCCAGTGTCGACCAGCAGGCATGCCATTTGCTCTCTGTCCGCCCTCTCCTGGGTCACCAGCACTCTATCAGTGGGTCCTGGCAGGGGGGTGCCCCAGAGCCGTGGTGCCATGACTGCGGGCCGAGGGACAGTTGGTAGAAAGGAGACTAGGGAGTTGTCCCAGGCACGGGAGAACCCCTGAGCTGTCCCCACCTGAGGGAACATTGGTCCCTGAGTCATTGGAGCCCCCTGACAACGTTTTTCCCCCTTTTCCTTTCCATTCTCGGGCTAATGTTTAGGGTGCCGACTCCCTCTGCTCTGAGTATGATTCTGCCAGAAACAGTCGTAACCGTTATTGAATGCCTACCGTGTGCCAGGCACTGTCTCGCTGCTGTCAATGGTTTTCTGATCCTTCAAACTACCCTTGAGTTGGTTGTTACCTCCCCATTTACGGAGGAGAAAAGTGAGCTCCAGAGGCATTTTCTAAGTGGCCGGAGGTGACACAGCTACGTGGATGATGTAAAGTTGGCCTGATTCCACAGCCTGGGTCCTTTCTACTGTGACTGTCGAACACACCAGCACCCTTTATTGAGCACTTACTGTTTACCAGGCATGGCGCTGGAGATGCGCGAAGCCGCCTAGGCGCTTGGGAATCTGCGATAGAGCAGATGGAGATGGCAGGTGTGTGCAGCAAACATCAGCTCACAGCCAGGTGTACTGGGCAGACACGGAGGGCCTCGTGTGACCCCAGGGAGCCTCATGGGACCCTGAGATTAAACGTGGGGTTCAGAGGATGGTGGTTTCTGTGCGGAGCAGGGGCCTCGTGGCAGGTTCTTGAGGTGCCTGCATGGATTTTTTGGGGATGAGCCCCTGGATAGATCAGGAAGACCTGGGAATCACAGCCTCGCTCCTTAGTTACCCTGGGATGGGAGGTGTGGGGGGCCCTGGAGGGGTTGCGCTTCTCTGAAGGTCTCGGTTTGAGGATTTTAAGGAGCTGTAATGAGAACGGTTGCCTGGGGTTTGTGGAAAAACCATCCTAAGCAGCCCCACAGGTGTGAAGTGTGTTCTAATTATGTATAACTTATGACGTGAAGATTATACATAAACGTCAGGATCCCTTTACAAAAACTTCCTGTCTTCAGAGAGATGGGATGTTCGAAAAGATAGGGTTTCTGCCTCTCCTTCCGGTTCCGTCCTATCGGGCCAATGTCGTACAGTTTTGTCTGAACAGCTCCCTTTCTCCCCCTGTCTGGTGCCCTCCGAGGTCCCCAGAAAGCCCGTCTTCCTCACCATCGTGTCACACTGGGGGGTGTCTAGACAGCTCAGGGCAGAGGTTTTTGGCTTTTTTTTTTTTTTAATTCCTACGTCGTTGTGCCAATATTCTGTGAATGCCCGCTCTGTCTGGGCCGTCATGGTGCCTGTGCTGAGACGCCCAGACAGCAGCGGCCCAGGGGGCCATGTCTGAGCTGAGTCTTGAAGCATGGCTGGGGTCCCTCCCCCCACCCCAGGGGGTGTCTCACCACCACTGAGGGTTTGCTTTGCTGTAGTGTTTACGTGTGTGTGTGTGTGTGTGTGTTTAATGGAAAATTTCGAGCACATGCAAGAGCAGAGACGGGTATGGCGAGCCCCCCATCTTCGTCATCCCGCACAATGGGTACCACCCACCACTCGTCTAGGTAATGCCTCCTTTCTGGAAAGACTCAGGCTCGGGGATGACATCGAAGTCCCAGGATGGGTCAGTGGGGCTCTCGTGCTCTGGGGGTTTAAAACCGTATTCTGGTCTCCTGGCAGCTCCTACCAGGGGGCACCGAGCTTCCTGGGAATGTCAGTTTGCAAAGCTGGGCTGGGTGCTGTCTCAATCCTTGGGAAGAACAGACATGTGGATGCTACGTCCCCTGGTCCCCACATCCCCACTTTCCCATGAGCCTCAGGGCTGTCCCCCCAGAGTGACAGAGGAAGGCAGACCATTTGAAGCAGAGCACTCCGACTTCGATATTTTTTTTTAATGTGAGGGAGGTAGGGTTCTGTACAAGGCTTAATTTCAAGGGAAAATCATTTAAACTGCTGAAAATAAGTTTGGGGGCCACTCTTCTAGAGGCAGGCTGGGGGTCATCTTCTCATACCCCCTCCTGCCTCTGCCCTCTCCCCCAAAACACTTCAGCAACTGGCAGGAATAAAGGTCAAAACCAGGGCAAACTAGCAGCACCAGGTGGTTCTGCCGCAGCTTCGGACGTCCAGGTGTGACCTGGCTTTATCCACCAGATTTGGGGGTTCGGGGTGTGATCTCTGTTTTCTTCCTGGCAAGGTGGGTTTGGAGCATCCATGGAGAATTTTCTGCTAGTGCAGATAAAAGAGCAGTTTTTAGACAAAGTAGGAGAGTGGGGCTAGTGTCCTCTCCTGAAGCCAGAGGGTCGGGAGGCGCTGACACGGAGGAGCCCTCACGATGACAAGTGTCTGTGCTGGTGTAACCGTCTCCCCTGCACTGTTTACAAGGCAAAGCAGGTAGCGCCCAACCTCCCTGGATGTTGTAGCAGGCGGAGGATGTCTCGTCAAGGCTCAGAGTGCACACAGCAGGAGCTAAGGCAGGTCCATTTCTGGCCTCGTCAAGGTGTGATTCACACTCGCCCACTGTACACGGCCCCTTGGATGGTCTGTAGTAACGGTACAGGTCCAGCGGCCGGCATCACCGTCCTGGAATTCATTTCTTCTGGGGACTTAAGCATCCTGAGCCGTCTGGCGGGGACCGGGGTCGGCACCGCGGCTTCCCCCTGCCCCGGAAGTGCTGGTAGCAACACAGGCGAGTGGAGCTTTCTTGGTGAGCGGCTCCTGAACTGCATTTTGTGAGGACTGGACCGTCCTGTGGCTTGTCACCACACTGAAGCAGCCTGGTTTGGGGAAGCACTTGTCGAAGGCAGCCCAAGTGGAGGGTGTAAAGCTGAGGTGACCAGTGACAGCATGTGCTGATTGTCCAAAGCCCAGCTCAAGGCCGTCGGGTCCCGGCATGGACCACCTTCTCCTCCTGGCTTAGACCAGTTCGCTTAGTGTTTATTGAGCCCTCGCTATGTGCCAAGTGCCATTCTCGGCACTTTCCACGCATCGGCTTGTCTATTGCTCCCAGGAGGCCTGTCGAGTGGCGTTTATTATGCCTATTTTACAGCTGGGAAAACTAAAGCTCAAAGTAAAGTAACTGGTCTGGGATCGGACCGCCGAGAAGTCGAGCTGGACGCAGACCCAGCCGGTGCCCTGAATCACCGCCCCACAGGGCCTCTGGGTGCGACGAGGCTCCCAACCCGGAGGGGGCCGGGCGTGGGTCACCGGGATACTGCACAGAGTCGGTTCTGTGACACAGGCGTGCCTCGGTGCTGCGGGCGTGTGCCCCTGCTGTGCCTCGGTGGCCGGCCCTCCGCGGGCGCTCAGGGGAAGTCAAATGGACGAAGTGCCATTGGGGAGGCGAGAGACGTGGAGAGTCCGAAGCTTGGATTTTTCCTTTCAGGCGTGACCAAGACAACGTGAAAATACCCACCAATGTCCACTTGATATTTTCAGCATCTCTGCTGGGCTGTGAGTAGATCCGGCCATGCGCTCCCCTGGGTCCCCCACCCCCATAAAGAAAACAGCCAGCTGGGGAAGCTGGGGGCTCCCTGTTCTGTGAGCAGCCGTCCCGGGACCCTCCCGCTGGGCCCGCCTGTCAGCATCTTGATGTCCACCTTCTCCGTGTCCGGCTCAGGGGCCCAGAGAAGGAAGCCGTCTTCCGGTCCCTAAGCAAAAGGCGAGGAGGGGAAGTTAGAGAACCGAGGGGCAGGACCCCGACACGCACTTCCGCTCTTCACCCCGTAAATCCCGTAAAGAGTGTCAGAGAACTACTGTCTCACCGCGGCCTCCCCGGCCTCCCCGGCCTCCCCAGCCTCCCCCAGCCTCCCCGGGCTCCCCGGCCTGCCCCGGCCGTAGGTCTTCTCACTTCGTCTTGTTTTCCTCCAAGAAAAATCCGCCTTAAGCATCAGACTTTCATTACCTTCCCAAAGGACACTTCCTGTGGCTCTTTCAAATGAAAAGTGCCTAATGTCATGCTCCTGAATAAAAGTGGGGTTTTAAACTGGGCCACAAGCTCAGATGCCCCCAGGGGCCGGGAAGGAGGTGCCAATGGGCAGCTGGTGGGGCGCTCGAGGGCAGGGGGAGGACTGTGGCAAAGCGGGGCGCGTGCGTCCTGTGCAGGGGTGGGCCTCTTACCCAGGAGTGGAGTCCAGTGCACTGCAGTGTCCTTGTCTTTTTCCCCCTAAGAGAAGCCAGGAATCCAGATTTTTTAAAATGTTGACAAATAACTTGGTGGCTTGTTTGTTTGTTAGTTTTAAAAGAACCAGCGCAGAATAAAATGTCTGTGCCTTCCCCGTGCAGACGAGAAGGGCAAGGCCGAGGAGCCCATGGCGTCACATACCTTGGGACTCGGCGCTAGGACTAGACCTGACCTGCTGGTGCCTGGCCTGGCCCACCTCCCACCTCGCCACGCTGTGTCCTGGGGACGTCAGCAGGGCTGGGAACCAACAGCCAGTCCCTGGAGGGACAGGGCCCTAAGACGATGTCACCCACCCGTCTCAGCTCCCCTATGAGAGTCAGCATTATGGCTGCCCGTTGGGTGCCAGGCACAAAGCGCTTGGTGTAGGTGTCTCTGGTGATCCTGACGAGGCGTCCGGTAGCTTCTGGTAACCCCACCTCCCAGACGAGGAAACTGAGACTCGGAGGTTCAGCCAGCTGCATGGGGTGGGATCTGAACATGGGCGAGATCCCTGAGCCAGGGTGAGTGGGGCGTCGTGAGACGCGCGTTTCACCCTCGGCCTGGTGTGGGCGAGCTCGCCCTCTGGATGGCCAGTGCCCTCTCGTCCTGACCCATGCCCAGGGGATCACCTGCAGCGTGGCGGGGAGGCTGGGGCCACCCCGCTCTCCTCCTGGATGGGGACCTCACGAGCATGGCCGCTCCACCTGCTCACAGTTTGCTGACTAATTCTCTTTGCAAACGGTTCAGTTTCACTTGATTGAGTTTCCAGTAACTACGTGGGTGGATTTGTTTCATTTAAGGGGAAAACAAAACATGGAGGGGGTTTTCTTTCCCAAGACGAGGACCGCCAGTTATGGGCTTTGGTGCGTGCGGCTCCGGGCATCCCAGCAAAGCTCTGCAGCCAGCTGGCCTCTTGGCAGGCGGGCTCGGAGGTAGAAATCGCTTAGTCATGTACAAGCGGGGACCAGGTGCGGCAGGTCAGGGTGGTGCAGTGGGCACAGCGGCCCCGAGCAATTCCCCACTCAGCCCTGCCTAGCACGGTGGGGGAGGAGGAACTCTGGGAAGAGGAAGGTGCCCGGTGAGACAGCTAGCCTCACCCTCCCTGGGCTCACTCACCTCCCAAGGGACCTGGTCTGGGACGGAGACACTTCCCCACTGGCCGGGCTGCCCGCTTCAGGTGAGTTGGAGATGGGGGTGTGCTGACACGTGTTAGACTCTGCTGGGGAGGGGTTGAGAGGCAGCCGCAGGGGACAGGGAGGGGTGTGTGCGTGTGTATGTGTTGTGTGTGCGTGTGTGTGTGTGTGTGTGTGTGTGTGTGAGATCTCAAACAGGCTCGACCAGGTAATGTTAGCATGCTGCTTTGGGTGGGTGCTGTCCAAGCAGAGCACATTTTGGTGTTGGCACGGGGCAGGGTCCTGCAGCCGCTGTGAGGCATGACCACATTCGTTGCCAGACGGTTGTGGCAAAGGGGCCGACTGACAGAGGGGACCACCTAGCGGGCTAAGGGCAGTCTCTACCAACAGGCCTGGGAGTGTGTGGGTGTCTTAGAGCCTGCATGCGCCACACTGCCTCAGAGTTCAGCGGGTGGTCTGTTCTGTGACTTCTCTGGAGGAGGCCACCACGAAAGCCATGTTTAGTCTAGGCGTGGCAGCTGGAGCAGTTATGAGCCTGGCTGGGGAGGTGGATGGAGGTGGCTGGGGTCTTGCTCTGATACTCCCCGTCTCTGTGACCTGGGCCTCGGTATCCCATCTGTGAAATGGGGGTGGGTAAGACTACCTCACGCATGGAATGAGTTGACGTGTGAACTGCGGTCCCTCCCATAACTGGGACCCAAGGCCTGAGACGGGGTCGGGGCCTCACCTCCCACGCGCCTTCCTGCTCCAAGGAGGGAACATGCCTTAGAATTTATAGTCCTTAATCCTGGCCTTTGAGAGCTCATTTCCTATGCTTTCTGCAAGGGAAGAGGGCAAATATACAGTCAACTCTCAAACGATATCATTTTAGGCAGAGGGGAACAGAAGCAGGGAGTGACAGTCGGAGCTCTGGAGGATTGTGATGAGGATCAGGGTTTACTCTCAGCAGGTGAATCCAGGAAGGCTTCCTGAAAGAAGTGACGTTGACGCTGGACCTTGGGATGCATAAGAACTGGAGAGGGAGGAGAGAGGGAAGTAGGAAAGAGATCTGTCCCTGCAGAACCACGTAGATGGTACCTGGTGCGTGGTAAGCACTTAGTACAGATTATCATAAAAATCAATGTGACTCCAGGATTATCAGTTTACGTATCTGGCACTAGGGTGTGTGTGTGTGTGTGTGTGTGTGAGAGAGAGAGAGAGAGAGAGAGAGACAGACTACCAGGTGGGAAAAGACATTTTCAGTGTCGTGCGCGACTGCTTTCCTGCAGTAAGGGAACCTATTTTGTTTTTTTCCCACCCTGCCGTCCTGTGGGCTCCTAGGTGGTGCTTCTCATTCTTCTTTGACCTTCCATTTATTCCACATGTGTGCCAGGCTGTGTCCTGCTCTGGTGGCCTCACGGGGCTTGCAGACAGGAAATGAGGACACAGGCAGACGCCTAAGGGGAGTCCCAGGCCCCGTCATTGCCAGATTGGGTTTGCAAGCCCGTGCCATCCTGGAACTTCCTGGTGCCCTGGCCTGCCCTGGCTGGGTACGAGGGTCTGAGCAGCGTGCCCCCGGGAGTCGGGGAAGTGGGGTGGACAGTCAGGGTCCTTGACGAGCCAGGTGGGGATCACAGGAAGCAGCTGCATTCACTCTCCCTTTCTGGGCAGGTTGGAGACACATGGCATTTCTGGGACGCTTCAGCCTGGGGAGGGATGGCATTTCCTGTGGCCTGGCGAGGGAGGGGCCTTGAGGTCTGGGCTGACAGTGGCTGAGGGGCGAAGGTGGGCCTGGGCACCCAGAGACCTGGACGCACCCCCGGCTCCTCAGCTGCCTGCGTGGAGCCACGGTTTAGCCACCCCCACTCTGGTCTACGCTGGCCCTGCTGTCCATGCTCTCTGGCCTCTGCCTCTTTGCTCTCTCTCTCTCTGGCAGTGGGGGCCCTACCTGAGGCCCAGCATCCCCAGGCTGCTGGGGGACCAGGAGGCAGGGAACGAGGGCAGCATCCTGTGCCCGTGGCCGTGTTCTTCTTTGTCTCCAAGGCCACCCCTGCCTCCTCTCAGGCTTCTAGCATTCTGGGAAGACCGTGAGTTTTAATTTTGGCTTCTGACCTGGATCCCAGACAATTACTTGGCGTCTTGGAGCCTCAGTTTCCACATCTGTGAAGCTGGACATGAGACTCGTCTTGCAGGGACAGGAGGAGAGGCTGGCCGGAGAGATGAGGGCAGAGCTGGGGGCCTGGCTGCTCCACCCCCTCCTCAGACCTGGGCCACTGCTGCTCCCCTTGGACGTCGAGGCGAGGGGGGCTGTCTCGGGTCAGCGGCTTACTGAGGCGTAGCTGACCTTGAGTGGGGGGAGGCTTTCCCACGGAACAGCCCCCGTGTCCACCCAGAGCGGGGAGTGGGGACCCAGAGGGGAAATTGGATTGGGGTGGCAGGGGTAATGGACTTTATGTGGCTTTGAAGTGGCTGGTGTGGTTCGGATGTGGGGAGGGGTGCCGTTGTCGGGGCCACCTCGCAAAGGGGGCAGCTTCAAAGCACTGTCCAGGCTGGTGGTTGGAGACAGGACGGCCCACTTCGAGTGAGCTCTTAAGTCCACATCCGCTGGTCTTTAGGTGGGAAGCTGCTTCCCCACCCTTCCTGTCCCCAAACAGCCAGCCCCAGACCTCCTGGGAGAACTGTGGCTGGGCCTGGTCGGGGGTCGGAGGCAGGACACTCTCAGAAGGGAGGAAGGGAATCCCTCCTTTCAAGACCATTGTGTCCAGCGACTTCTGTTGTGGCAGCCAGACTTACCCGCTCAGGACAGGGCCAGAGTCCCCTGCCCAGGACTCCAGATGTCCAGGTCGGCGTCTGTTTTTCACAGTTTCTGGGTACCCCCTCCCCAGCTTTGGTTTCTCTTTGCCTCCCTCTGAAATTTGCATAGAACTTTCTTCTGCAGATATTTGCTGAGCGCCCACTGTGTGCCAGCCTCGTGCCAAGCCAGGGGGTTGCGGCAGGAACAAGGCAGGCTGGAGGGTGACAATTAACCATTGTTGTCTTTTGGCAGGACCGCCCTCTGTGTGGCAGGTGTGTCTCTATCTTTCTACCTGCGACACCTCCTCTCTCCCTACCCCAGCCAGATGGCTTTCACCTCTCACCTTTCCCTTCCCAGTCCGGTGCCCACGTGGGGTGTCCCGCCCCCGTTTGATCGGGAGGTCCTGGAGAGCCCTATTGCCGGGGTGCGTTACACACAGTGGGTCTGCTCAGTGCTTCTCATTTATTCCTTCACACTCGGGCGAAGCATGCAACTTTTGGCAAGTATTTCAGACATTGGAGCAGGAGAAACGGATTCACCGCAGTGGCGGGAGCTGGCGACATGGCGCTGGGGCTGGGCCCCCTGCTCAGTGCCCAGCCTTGTAGGGGATCCAGGAGGCGACGTGGGAGTCTGGGTGTGTGTGTGTGAGTGTGTGTGCGTGTGTGTGTGTGTGTGTGTGTGTGTGATGGCAGTCGCTGAAATAGCCTCCAGGGCGGAGACCTTGGTTATTACTGTCAGGTCCTTGTGCCCACCTAGCACAGTGGCTGGGACACGCTCAATGGGAACTGGTTGAATGAATGAATGAATGAGTTAGCCAACCTCTTCACCGATAGTGGAAAAATTGGCATCTTTGATCCAATCATCTCATACGCTGTGGTTGGCTGTTGACTGTCCGATAGCTCAGCAGCCCCTGAGCCTAGGACAGTGCCTGGCGCACAGTGGGACTGAACTGGCCTATTGATTTTCAGTCATCACCTTATCTCGACTTGAGGCCTGACTGCACTCCCCGGGGGGCTGCCCCCTACTCCGGCTGATCAGGACCTCCCTTTTGAAGGTGGCCCGGAGGATGGGCTCTATGTTTCCTGTTTCCTTGTGGGGGGCTTTTTGTTTAAGTCACTGGTGCTTAAGAGGCCACACCTCCCGTTGTGGCCAGTTCTAATGAGATGGGATTATGAGAAAGGTTGGGGTGACCCAGAGGGGTCACCCCCAGGCTCCAGTGGAAGAATTTTCTGAACCCTTTTAAAATAGGCATCTTGCTTCTCCTCCACTCCAATCCCACCTCTGAATTCCTGAGTGTCTGGCCCACTCCCCAGGCCAAGGCAGTGGGACCCACTGGCTGAAAAAGGCAGCAGTGTAATTACCAGGTACTGGAAATAGTCCTGTTTCCCTTTGAACCCTCTCCTCCTGTGGCTCCCTCCCCCACAAGCTGACCAAAGCTCTTAAACCTTCGTTTAGTCTGCAGAGCCATCCCAGGCGGGGGGCCTCAAACATCTGCATTCCTTGGGCTCAGCCGGTTCTTTTGAGTGTCGAGTTTCTGGGTTAGTGTTGCATGGAGGGCGAAGCCAGCACTCTTTACAAAGAAAGCGGTGTGTGTGTGGTGGAATTCCAAATATCCCGATGGCACTGGGTGGCCTCCAAGCACCAGCGCCCGTTCTTGGGAGAGAGCGGACCCTGTGCCAGTTCACCTGCACCTGCCCGACCTGTTCGTCATCACCTCGGTACCCGCCAAAGAGGTGTTTGAGCAGTTCAGCTCTTCAGACCTTTAGTGAATACTTACTATTCAGCCAAAAATGGGTAAGAAAGCTGTTCCAGAAGCTCGTGAACCAGCGAGGGCGGCAGACACGGGCAGCTCGTTAGTGCTTTATCTCATCACATCTAAGACCCACGGAGAGGAAGGGTCGTCATTTTTTAACAAGCTGCCCCGTTTGTGGCTGTCACACGCCATTGACTCTGGGACCAGCCTGACTGCAGTGACATTATGATGTGAATCATGCTGAGTTATGGGAGACGGGCTGGGCATCGGACTGGCTGGGGCATCGCTGAGTTCGCGGGAGAGGTTTGTTCAGCTGCAGCGGGTATCTAGGGGGCAGTTAAGGGGCAGAGTGGGGCTGGGGAGTGCAAGTTCAATGCCAAAGGATGTCGCTGACGGAGTGCCTGCCGCAGGCAGCCCGCCTTCTGGGCTCTGACTGTTCACTTACTCACCGCGGCCTCTCACCCTGGGGCAGCAGCCGGACGTGTCTGTCGTACAGACGGGCAGAGGCTGTCCCAGGTAACTCACAGCTGAGAATAGCTCTGGACAGGGGTTTTAACACTGGCGCCTTCTGAGCTCCGATCCCGTAAGGGTCTCGAATGGCTGTTTATTAACGACCTCAGTCCCTGGGGCTTAGTCAGTCCCTGGGGCCAAGCTCCTTCTTCTCTGTCTTGAACCCATCTCTGTAGCTTCTCTTCAACGAGCACTCAGGATGTACCAGGCACTGGGATGTGTGTGCACTAGCATCATCTCAAACCGTCCATGTGGGACAGATACGATTATTGTCCTCGTTTTGCACGTGGAGAAACTGAGGCTCAGGAAAATCTCAGGTCATAGCCAGGGAAGGGTCAGAGCTGGGATTCAAACCCAGGGCCATCAGCTCCAAAGCCCTCACCTTGAGAACGGGTGCCTATGAATAAGGCCCAGGGTGACGAGTGTTCCTCAGCCTTATAAGAGTTGGCGCAACTGCTGGGGACAGATGTGGTTACGAGTCCCACGCTGAAGACTGGGGAGGCCAGGGCCACATCTAGTTCCACCAAAGCTGAAAATTGCCAGAATATTCTGGAGCTCAGAAGATCCGCTGCAAGGTAGCGGGTGGCGGGGCATGCTCCAGCCGCCCTGACAGTCAGCGGGAGGCTGAGGTGCAGTGTGGGGGGCAGGCCGCCATGGGGGGAGCACTGTGCTGGACCATCAGACACCTCAGCCTCCACCCCAGCCCCCTCCTTTGTCGTCTGGCTGTGTCAGACGTCTGGCCTTGCAGGGAGGTTCCTGAACGGGCCTTGGGAAGAGGTCACTCCCTTCCCGTGCCGCCGGCGCTGACCCACATGTGACCTTCCCCGTGGTGACAGTGTCTGGCCGTCACTCTTTGATGCTGGCTGTGGAGGGGCAGTGAGTGTCTGGGAGCAGAGTGGCCACCCCTCCCCTGCTCTGGCCTTCGAGGACTGGGCCTGCCCAGTGCCCCTGCCAGCTGCCCCTCCTCCTTTCTGCCATCTTGGGACCAGGAAAGCCACACTCTCAACCCTCCTTCTGAGCATCTGACCTTTTCTGCTCCGTGGGACAGACTGGTTCCTGCTGGGCCAGAGCCGAGGGAGCTGGTGGCTGGACTTAGCCCCTCTGTGGCTCCCAGGCCCCTCTGTGCGGGGCTCAGCAGTGCGTGTTTCTTCCAGAGTTACTGGGGGTTTTCCATTCCTCCCCCTGTCTGGCTTGGGGAGCTGTCCCCTGGGCCTGTTGGCGGCGATCACATAAGATGCCGTGTAGCCCAGGCGCCAAGGCTGACCCTGAAGGTCTAAGCTGGGACACCGCGGGTGCCCAGAAGTCAGGGCTGGGCCACGCTGCGCCTCGCCTGGGCCTGGAACCCCATCTGCAATGGAGAGCTTAATTAGGGCTTAATCTTTAGCCCTCTTGGAATCCGGCTATGTACAAAGCAGAGCGGGAGAGCGCCAGACCCGTCTTCCTCCAAGGAGGTGGCTTCTTCCTCACGCCTGGCTGCCCAGTGTCTTCGGGTGCAGGAGCCCATGCTGGGCAGGGTCTGAGGAAGGGGCCTTTGCAGACTCTTCAGGCCTCCTGGGCCTCAGGGAGACCACGCCACGCCCACCCCACCGACGTCCCGCAGCTGGGCTTCCAGGATGCTGCGGGAAGTTTCTGCGGCAATGCTCACGGGTGGCAGGGGCCGTGCCGCGCGGGACCGTGGGACCGTGGGACCGTGGGAATGTGGACCTCTTCCCTCCCTCCCTCCCTCTCAGATCCTCCCTCTGGGGGGCCACTGGGAGGTTTGGGGGGACTTCTTCTAGAGGAAGGAGAACCAGGAGACGGACCCCAAATTGGGGGTTCATGCAGGCTGTGTACCAGCTCCCGTGGCCGCCTGGAACCGAGCTTCGGTTCCTTTCTGGGGCATCCTGGTTGCTCCATCTGGTCACGTTTCCTGTTTTTTTTCCCCCTATTTCTTTTTTCCTAAATTTTTTAAGCCATTTCTTTTTCGCGTGCCAAAGTAGGGGACCAAATCCCCGATGAATGCTCACACGGTCACTTGATGCATGTGATGCTGCACGTGCTGGACTGGGCTCCAGCCGGGCCGCACTTGGTTCTTTCTCCCACAGGCAGGCGCATAGTAGGGCTCACAACGATCCGTTGCATCAGCGAATTGTGTCTTATGTAGCTGTCATCACCTCTTCTACAGCAGGTTCCACTGCGATTCCATCGCTCGATGCGTAGTAGGTCCTCAGCCTTTGGTGGGGAACGTGGGTTGTGTTCAGTCCTGGGTGCATGTCCCCTGCTGTCCTCTGTGGTGTCTCTTTGTGTCCAGCCTCGGAAGGGCCAGCCGGAGGGGCTTGGGTCCTGGACGCTGTGTACCCAACAAGGAGGCCAGCCAGTGCGGATAGGGCAAAGTCAAGACAAAGGCCTGGTTGTGCCCTCAGAGAAAACCCAAACCTGGGTTTCCCTGTGGCTGAAACTGCCAGTGCCCAGCCCACCTCGTTCCCATAAAGGGAACTTTGTACGTGGCTCCTGGCGGGAGCAGGGGGCACTCAAACTCTCCCTGGGAACAGGCCCGTCCGCCTCAGAGCCATAGCTCGCTGCGATGATAACTCCTGTGACTCCTGACCTCTCAGATAGAGCTGACACCAGGCCAGACGGTCGTGTTTGGGACAAGTCTGCTCTCCGTGTCTCGGGGCCAGCATTGTCCAATCCAAACCAGACACATTGTTTCTTGGAAAACCAAGTGGGTGGGGGCAGCAGGGGCGGGGCTGTTACGGGAGGCGCCTTGTGAATGGGTATGTGCCGGGCAGGCCGTGGGAGGGTGGCGAGAGCCCTGTCTGGAAGCACAGCCCCCCGCCAGCTGCCGCCCCCTGAAAGGAGGGCTTGTGTGGACGCTCTAAGCTGAGACCCAAGGGCTCAGCACAGAGCAGCCGATGCAGCCGCCTCTGCCCCCACTGCTGACTCTGGGTTTTCCAGGAAAGAGCGGCCAACACGGGCGGAGGGAAGGGCCGGCTGCCCCTGCTCTCTGGGTACTGGCCGGCCCCACACACTCGGAGCAGCTGGGGATGTGTAGGAGTGTGCTCTGGCCACACTGAGGACTGAGTTTTCAAGGAATGAGGGGCCGAGGAGCTGCGGATCAGCCGCAGGAGGGTTCCAGAGCAGGTCGTGGACAGGCAGAGAGACGCCTGGGCACCATTCAAGAAGGCGGGGTGGGAGGGTAGGCCCGAGGCCCTGCTTCCAGGGGGCTGGCGTTTCCGCGGAGGGTGGCAGTGTGGGAGGTGGCTTCATGGGGTGGAAAGAGCCACTCGCTTCTTCTACAGGTGTTCATCAAGTAGCTACTATGTGCCAGACACTGTTCCAGGCCCCTCATGGAGCACGTGCTCTCGTAGGGGACAGGTCTTAAGCAGATGACCAAGTGGACGTCATTGAAAGTGCCGTGGAGGAGAGCTGAGTAGGGTGCTGGGGACAGAGAACAGTTGCCATTTAAAGTGTGGCGGCTGGGAAAAGTGACGAGGCAACCTCGGAGCGAGTGAGGAACTAGCTCCTGGTACCCAGGCCCAGTGCACCTGGCACCAGGCAGAGGGCTGGGGAAGCGCGCAGGTCCTGGGGCAGGAGGTCGGCATGTGCCGGGAATAGCCAGAAGGCCGGTGAGGCAGGACAGAGTGGGGGAGGGGGGAGGATAGGGGCACGACAGGAGGCCAGGCTGTGAGGGCCTGTGGGCCACTGTGTAACACCTGCATTTCACCGAGTGGAACCATTGGGAAGTCTGGGCAGAGGGGTTCGGTGCTGGGCCGGGAGGGGCAGCGAGGTGCTGAGGGTGAGCAAGAGCTACCCACGGCCCGTGGCGGGGTTCTGGGCTGACTGAAGGTGGAACCGACGGGGTTTGCTCCTGGGCGGGCTACGTTTCCGCCCCATCGCTCAAACACGATGCGCATGGATGGAGCACCCCGCCCCCCGCCCCCCCCCACGTGAGGCAGGGTGCTCCCTCCTCCTTCAGTAGCTGTTTATCTGGCACTTACTGTGGGCCAGGCTCTGGGCTGGGTGCTAGAGCAACCTGGTCCCTGCCTTCCAGGAGGGAGAGACAAGTCAGAAGATCAGCGGTCACAGCATCATCCCTCCCCGCGGACCGAGGGGCGGGGCTTTACTGAGGATCAGGTGAGTGAGCGGAAAGCACATGCAGGCGTTGAAAGGACGCAGAGGCATCTCAGTGATACTGGGGAGAGGTCAGGAAGGCTGCCCAGAAGAAACCTGAGTCTGGGGTCAGAGTCTTCATGGGAAAAAGCCTGATAGGAAAGTCAGGACATTCCACGGAAGAAACAGCACGAGCAAAAGAGTGAGGTCTTTGAAAAGCTTGGCTATGAATCAGGTAGGATTTTTCCAGCTGTAAGGGACAGAAAACCTAATCCAAGCAGCCTCAAACGAAAAGGGGCTGGTTTGCTGAGCTGTAAGCAGCTAAAAAGTCAAGGGGTTTCAGGCACAGCTGGATCCAGAAGCTCAACCCTTGGCATCGGCAATTGCCCGTCTATCTAAGCATCTGCTTTTCTTCTTTTTGGCCTTGTTCTCAGAAGGTCATTAAAGCAGAAGTCCCAAGATTGCCTCTGACTGGCCTGCATACTCACTGTCACAGCCATGGGAGGTGCCCTGATGCAGTGGACCCCCAGTGCTGGGGCCGAGTGAGACCACAGTCCAGGACCAGGAGTGGGGAGGGGGAGTCCTCTTGAGTCAGAACGAGGTGCATCGCCAGAGCGAGAGGTGCCAGGTGCCCACCCTAACTTGTCAGGGACCCCGTGTGTGTTCCCATCCCCTGGTTTTGTGTGTTGGGGCAGGGAGGGTGGCGGTTGGTAGGAAGCGGATGGGGAACCAGGTCGTAAAACAGGTTCCTATGCAAGAGTTTGACCGTTGTTCCTGAGGTGTCCCATGCCTGGCACATAGTAGGCTGTCAGTAGGCTTGCCGAGGTGACCTGTACATTTCATGGATGGCCGCCAGATGAGTTTAGGCAGGCAGCATCAGATGAGCGTTTGAGAGGGTTCTGTGGGCTGGGCTGGAGGCCGGTGGGCGGGGAGGGTGCCTTCGGTCAGGACCCCAGGAGGGCTCAGCACAGAGGCTGGCACCGGGGCCCTCCCACCCTGCTTCCTTCCTTCTCGTGCTCCTCCGATGCCCTTCCTCATACGGACCCGTCTGGACAAATTTCGGTGGCGGATTGAAGCCTGTCATTAGCCTTAGCCCTGGCATCCTCCCAGCCCGTCTTATCCAGAGAGCTGTTTCGTTCACTTCCCTCTTTTAGCTGCCGGCTAAGGTCTGGTGGAGGAGTAGGGTGTGTTTCTAAAAGGAGCCAGTTGCCTGGGGAGGCCGCCTTTTCACTTGGGTGGCCCCGCTTCCTGGGCTGGCACAAAGCTTCCCGCAGTTGAACTGTTTTTTTGTTCTCCGTGAAAACTTGAGGGAACATGAATTTGGGTCCCCTCGTCTGCCCTGACTCATGCCAGGAGCAGAGAAGATGCTACAAGAAGTCTGGGGTCCATGAGGCCAGAGTAACCTGCACCTCCTGGGTTCCATGTGTCCCCAGGCACGTGGCTGGGCTGGCCACCGGCATTGGGGGGGTCAGGCGGAATGTTCTCTGTGGGGCTGAATTTGCTCTCCTCGTTTTTGGGCGGTTGGGCCTTGGGTGCTCATGAGATGTTTTGGGTAATGAAGCATCACCCCGAGGGACCGCCAGAGAAGGCCTAGGCTAGCTCATGTCACTTTTCTGAGCCTGTCTCCCTAACCCATGCCTGGGGGCCACCAGACTTGATCCTGTGGAAGTACTTGGAGCCACCTGAAGTGCCCACAGAAAGTCAGCGGTGGTGTCCGAGTGGTCACCCACCTCCTGAACAGTGGCCGAGAGGGTGAGATGGCTCCTCGCTCCCCTGGGGTCATTGACTGCCCGTGGCCCGGTGTTCTTCCTGGAGCGTGTGCTGCCTGGGAGGGCAGGAGGGAGGGCCGGAGGGCCCAGCGCAGGAACTGGGGGGCAGTCTGAGAACCCCTCAAAGGGGGCCGCGGGGCAGAGGCACCCTGGCTCGCCAGCCCCGTTGTCAGCCGCCCTCCGTCCCACTCGGCTGGCATAAGTGGTCAAGCCGACCGTTTCCAAGGGGCTTTCCTCGTTACTGCACTTTTAATCTGTGTTGGTTTAATTTGAAAGATGTATTGCCTCTGAGTCAAAACACAGAAATCCCCTTGCGTGGCCGTGGCATTTGCTGCTGAGGAGAAGCTGGCGCCTCCTCTGGGGGTCCCTAATCCTTCCCTTCCTGCCTGCAGCCAGGTGGGTGAGGGTCCCGAGACCCTGCCTCCCTCGCCCAGGGGGTCTTCTGGGGCAGCTCAGTGTGGAGCGTCAGGACCCCGGAGGGTGGCTGCCCCTGAGACAGCCCTCCAGGGTGTGGGATGAAATTCGTAGCTTTTATTTTGATTTTTATCTCCTTCTGTTTAATTTCTTTTTTTTGGGGGGGGGGTACGTGTTTCATAATGTACATCATCTATTGATACAGAGGCATATGAGTGTAAGGTATGCACAAAATAGGTCTTTTGGGGGATATGTGCTTAAAAGTTTGCTAATTGAGTGCAAACAGCTGGTAGCTGTGTAAATAAGGCTGTGGTTGGTGAAGGGAGGGGAGGTCGCCGGGGGTCCAGGGAAGGT
>NW_006436888.1:6465432-6472938 GCF_000325575.1 Pteropus alecto | reverse complement strand
GGGAAGGAGGGTGGGGGTGTGGGGTGGGCAGATAGCAGATCTCGACACTCCCCGGTGCTTTGGGCACTATGTGTCACCAAGTACATGTGGACACGGGGCCCTAGGCCTGGTGGAAATGGGTCTGGGAGACGTTTCAGGGAGAGGTTTGACCCCTGTTTCTTCAGTGGTCAACACCATTTCCTAAAGTTTAGAACAAAAAGTCAGCTAACTCTAGGGCCAGAGAGTAAATATTTAGGCTTTGTGGACCACACGACTTCTGTTGCAAACACCTGACTCTGCTGCTATAGCAAGCGACGGGGAATGCCAGGGACGGCATGTGAACAAAAGGTCAGGGCTGAATGCCAATAAAACTTTATTTACAAAAACAGGCCATGGGCCAGATTGGCTTATGGGTCATCTTCGCCAACCCCTGGTCTAGAACCAGAGGACGGGCCCCACGGGGCTCAGAGCCAGCCAAGATGACCCACCAAGAAGCAAGCCCCTGACCTTGGACTCATGAGTCATCAGTTAGACCTGCACTTAGGGGACCTGGGGGTACAGTGTGGACCCCGCAGAGCGTTTTCACAGCTGGAGCAGGTCAGCAGCCCCTTACCTCACAGTGTAGGGCACCTGACTCTGCAGCACACCTTTGGACCTCCTTAAGAGCCAGGTCACCAGGACTTGGGGGGAGCCAGGGCCCTGCGCGTCACAGAATCACGCAGAGCAGCAGAGCCGAGACTCAGAGGCTCTCCAAACTAGTGTCCCTTGGGACGTTGTGGGACAATATGCTGCCCGAAGAAGAATGTCCCCTTCTCTTCAAGTGTGGGAGCCGCTAGAGTTAAGCAAAACCTGCCAAGCTTCTGTCCTGCAGGACTCCTCAGAGCCTTTACGATGCTAATGGGTTTTGACTCTCCGCGAGGGGATGTGTTTCCCCAAACTCAAGTGCTGTCAGGTGCTTTGAGGAAGAGCTGATCTCCTCGGACGCTGTTTTCTAGACATGCAAACCTAATGCCCAGAGAAGCTGAATGTCATGCTCAGGGACACAGAGGCTGGTGACAGTGTCAGGATAATTGCTGAGTTCCTCCCTCCTGACTTGGCAGACCCACGGTTATGGTGCCCCCACCCCAATCTTGTGCCGATAGGGAGCCACAGGTAGGGGTGTCCCAGACTGTGCTCTGGTCACATCGTGTGTCCCTTTCGTCCCAGAGATGCGCTGCACCCTTCATCCTTCCCCTCCGTCCCAGGGTTTCTCAGCCACGGCACTGTTGACACTCTGGCAGAATAATTTTTTGAGGTAGGGGCTGTCCTTTTACTGTAGGGTATTTAGCAGCATCTGGGCCTCCACCCATTAGATGCCAGTAGCACCCCCACCCTCATTTAGGACCACCTAAAATGTCCCCAGGCCTGAGCGAATGTCCCCTGGGGGTAAAATCCCCTGGCGGAGAACCACTGCTCTATCTTCAGCCAACAGGTGTGCAGCCTGCATGTGCTGGAATTGGCTGGTGACGGGTAGAAAGGTTTCCCCTAGCTCTGGCGGAGTGTAGGAGCGATCCCTGGGGGACACGGGTTTGTGGGGGGGGCAGGTTGCTGGAAGACTCCCGAAGGTATGAGACGGGACAGGGGGAGCACGGGTGGTTCGGTTCCGTGTTAGGGCCAGGTGCCCTCAGCTGAGGAGTTCGGGGCAGGGGACGGAGTAGAGAGGGAGGTGAAGGCGAGATCTGAATGGAGAAGGGGTGCGTGTGTCTCGGGGCAAAGGACCTCACACCAGTGCAGGAGGGAGCGACCTTGCAGGGGGGCCGAGGCGGGGCTTCCAGAAAGGCGATGTGGGATGGGGGGCGGAACAGGTGCAGGGCACTGGGGGTGCAGAGTGCTCGGGAAGGTGAGCCCGACAACCAACCAGAAGCCAGTGCTAGAGACCAGGAGACCTCCAAAATCTCGGCCGTGGCCAGACAGCCGGGAAGACTGAGGGCTTGGGGGCGGACGTGTGCAGTGGGAGGGATGTGGGGAAATTCTGTGGGTCGTGTCGCTTTACAGACATTTTATTCTTGAAACTTTGATGCTAGGAAGCTTTTGGAGTCTTTTCCAGGACCGATTCCCAGAGGCCAGGGATGAAAATTCCCCTGGGTGACAGACAGCTGGTTCAGAGTGGCCCACGTTTGTGCAGAGAGGAAGAGAAGCCAGACAGTCTGCCCGGGTCTCACACCACCATGCTAGGTGCACAGGGCATCCTTTGTCACCGTGGAGTCTAAGTTAAGGCAGGAGGCAAACACTGAGGTTTTGTTTCAAAGTCCAACATGAGGACTTGGAAAGGAAAGAGACTTCACTCTTGTGGTTGCTTAGTTAGTTAGTTAGTTAGTTAGTTAGTTAGTTAGTTAGTTAGTTAGTTAGTTATTAAATGTGATGTGGATCTTACAGGGGGTTCCAGGAGGTCTGCATGGTTCTGTGGTGATGGCCTTCTAGGTGGGTGGGACAGACGGACTAGCGTGGGCACATATGTGAGTCTAATTAGGGGACGGATGTAGCTATTAGTGTTGGAGAAAGCCTTTTCTGTGACAAAGTGGGCGGAGGTCAGTGTGGGAACAGCCTTTAGTGCCCGTCTCAGAAGTTTAGACTCCTCTGATGGGCAGGAGGAAGCCACTGACAGCGTCAGAAGCAGCAACGTCACGGGGGAAATCATGCATGTTTAAAGGAGAATGCATGCACGCGTTATGGGGGCTTTTTTCACAAGATGCTCCCAAGAGACGCACTCGATCTGAATCAGCAATGTTCACAGCTGTCAGTTCTACGTGGAAAAAAAAATGGGGTTTGCTGCTCTCAGCCTTTGTGCTTTTCTGTAGGTAATTTTTTCCACAGTGAAAACAGCTTTATTGTTCTTCCTGATTATATTACACACGCACCGCGAAGAAACTGAATTACACATATTTGTAACTATAAGGAAGTACAGATCCCTTGCAAACCCAGGGTGCCTATCACTTGACCAGGTGATGCTGATAACATGGGTACATTCATAGCTTCACGTGCACACTTTTGGGATTCTATTTCGTGTTTGCCCAGTGCCCCTCCTCCCTCCTCCCCCACCCCCATTCCAAACCGATGTTAACCCGGAGCATATCTTTCTGTCCTTTTTTTTTTTTTTTAATTGTGGTCACACACACAGAGAACAAAATGTGCCATCTGTCTCAGTCATTTTGAACTACTGTAACAGAATGCCATAGACAAGGTGGCTTAAACAGGAAACACTGATTTCTCACAGTTCTGAAGCCCGAAAGTCCAAGATCAAGGTGCTGACAGAACTGGTGTCTGGCGAGAGCCCACTTCCTGGTTTGCAGACGGCCGTCTCACTGGATATCACATGGCAGAGAGAGAGAGAGATCATCTCTCTAGCATTTCTTCCTGCAAGGCCACTAATCCCATTTAAGAGGGCTCCCAAAGGCCCCACCTCCTCACCCTGTCACGTTGGGGGTCAGGGTTTCAACGTAGGGGTTTTGGGAGGACATAAACATTCACTTCATAACCATCTTAACCATTTCTAAGGGTGCGGCTCGCTAGCGGTAAGCACCGTCACGATGCTGGGCAGCCGTCGCCACCACCTGCCTCCCTGACGCTTTTCATCTTGTAAAACTGAAACTCTGTCCCCGTTAAAATATAGCTCTCTATCCCTCCCCGCTTCCCCAGCCCCTGGCAACCACCATCCTACTTTCTGTCCCTATGAATCTGATTATTCTTGGCACCTCATACGAGCGGAATCATACAGTATTTGTCTCGTTGTGACCGGCTTTTTTCACTTAGCATAATGTCCTCGAGGTTTATCCATGCTGTAGCCTGTGTCGACATGTCCTTCCTTTTCAAGGCTGAATAATATTCCGTTGTGTCTACCACGTTTTGTTTGTCCATTCATCCATCGATGGACATGTGGGTCGCTTCCACCTTTCGGCTATCGTGAACCAATATGTTTGAGACCCCACTTTCAAATCTTTTGGGTAGATACCCAGAAGTGGAATTGCCAGATCCTATGATAATTCTTTTAGTTTTTTAAGGATCGCTGTGCTGTTGTTCCACAGCTGCCACACCATTTTACATCCCCACCAACCATGCACAAGGGTCCAGTTTCTCCACCTCCTCACCAACATCGGTTATTTTCTAGTTTTTTCTTTTTTTAACATAAACCTTTTATTGAAAGTTAATGCACCCCAAATGGTTCCATGCCATCCTGCCTGCCCAGACACACATATGGATGCATCTTTGGGGACAGCATTATTTTATTAAAATGGGCTCACCTCTCCCGTCACACCCCGCTCTTACCGCTTACGTGTGGCAATGGCCCCAGGCTCCAGGGTGGTTCTACCTTGTTCTTTTAAATTGCCGTGGAGTGGTTCACAGCGCAGGTGTGCCAGAGTTGTCCACCGGATCAGTCTTCCGCCGATGGCAACACACTTAATTCGCAGCGGCCGAAAGCGGCAGCGACTCCGTAATACGCACCTGCGCAGACATCCTTGGTGTACGTGTTTCCGTCCCGCGGGCCCAAGCCCCAAGCGTGGAATTGCTGGGTTGGTTCCCAGTGTGTTTCCCCAACTTGCACCAATTCAGATACCAGCCGTGGGGCGCACGCTTCCTCCCCTGCCCACCAGCAGTCGGCCTGACCTCTGAACTGACTGTGTGGAAATCTGGGGGATGCAAGCGATAGCCTGTGATGACTGAATTTTGTGTTTCTCTGTTTACTGGGGAGGTGGGCCATCTTTCTGTTTATTTGCTTTCCTTCTAAATTGCCTGTTCGAGTCCCTTGGCCATTGGACTATTGGGCAATCAAAGGACCAGACAAACTGTTGACAGCTGTTCGTTTTAGGTGTTGAAAATATGAGTCACTTTTGTGCATTTTTGAGTTGGTGTTTTTTCAATTTAAATATTATCTAAATGAGAGTGTTTTAGGAAGATTGGTTGGGCTCAGAGGGATGCTGGGGGCAGGGAGGCCAGTTTGGAGACTTTTGTAGCGATAATGACTTGAACAGTGAGAAAGGGGACAGATTGGGGCAGTCATGGGTAATTTATACCGTTTAGTGATAACGTGAGAATCCGAGAAGAGAAGAATCCAGTTAGATGAGGGGTTTGAATCTGGGTGACTAACCAGGAGCATGAGGACAGAATTTGCAGAGGGGGCTGCATCTGAGTCTGTGTGGGGGGCTGTGTGTGAGTGGGGGCCGGGTTTCTATAAGAATGATGCTGTTGGGTAGTTGTGTCAAGTTCAAGGGAAGATGCTCCCTGGAGCCACGAGAGCAGAGGAGCCCATGGAGGGAGGGTCCCACAAGACCGTCTGTGTTTAAGGGGCAGGAGGAAGAACTAGCAAGGAGCTGGGGTGGGAGCCTTGCAGAACAAGCAGTAAACCATCATGGAAAACAGTGTTTCGAGGTCAGGGACGTGGTCAGGATTTTCAAACTCAGTTGGGAGGTAGAGTAGATGCTTTTTTAGGCTGCTCAATTTATCGATTAGGCAGTTATGTCCTTGGAAGAGCACTTACCCTAAGGTGGTTTGGGCCTGAAGCCGGCTTGCTGGGTTCTGCAGCCTGAGCGCGTGGAGGGTGACGGAGGCCACAGGAAGTGTGGGCGGCTGCAGGAGAGGGTGTTGGGTCCACGGGGCGGTCTTGGCACCTGGGGCTCTGTGGCACTCCGCCTGGTTTCAGAGCTCTTCACCGGCGAGTGTGGGTTGAGCTGCCCCTGTGGGCCACGCTAGGCACCAGTCGCCTCCGCTGTTCAAGACGGGCCTGGCAGGTTCATGGCCGTGGGGGACTCCACCAGAAGCTGCCTTTTTCCTGAGAACCTCGAGGATCTCAGTCTACCCTGTTCAGTGTCTCTTCCCGGAGCAGCCCCGAGGGACCCATAGAGACATGAGTCATTTCCTGGACAGCAACCTGTCCCAGCTTCTTAGCCATTTTGGGCTTGGCCTTTCAAAAATGTATCTTCTTTTTCAAGTCCACTTCTATTTCCTGCCAGTTCTGTCTCCTTGTCAGGTTTGCGAAGCACCTGCGGTACGAAATAGCCCGCAAGGAGCTCACTAGATGACCCGGAAGTAGCCTACGAAGAGTCAAGTCTTCTCTCTCTTATTCCAAATGAGAGGAAGGGAGGTTGGCAAAGAGGCCTAAGGATGCCATTAGCCAAGTCAGTGGTGACCTCCTGCCTCTGCTCAGGCCGCCCGCCCTCTCCAGCCTGGCTCCTGGGAAAACGGCCCCATGTGTGGACGTCCTGGGCCTTGGGTTGGCTTAGAGAGGCAGACGGGGCACGGCCAGGGACGGCTGGCCAAACACCTCAGCGCTGTTCAGCACTTGTCCCAGCAACGTCCGGACAGAGGGACCCCTCTTTGATCACTTCATTGTTCTCTGCCTCTGGTTTTTCTTCCTTATTTTCATATAAAACCGAGCATTTTTCAATGGTGGTTGAAATATACATGAAACTTACCATTTCGACCATTGTTAGGAGGACGGTTCGGTGGCATGAGGCGCACTCACGCTGTTGTGCAGCCGCCGCCACAGTCCGTGTCCGACACTCGGTCGCCGGGAAGCACGCGCTGCCCGCCCCAGGGCCTGGCGACTCCATTCCACTTTCCGCCTCTGACCGTGACTCCCGCAGGCGCCTCCCGTGAGTGGAATCGTGCACTGTCTGTCCTTTGGTGACTGACTGGCTTATTTCACTGAGCGCGACGTCCTCCGGGTCATCCATGTGTCGGAGTGTCCTTCTTTTTGAAGGCTGAGTAATATTCCATCGTATGGCTATACCACTTAGCGTGTATCCATCCATCCATCGATGGACACCTGGGCGGCTCCCACCTTTTGGCGATTCTGAACAATGCTGTGCCGTGGGAGACCCCGCTTCTAATTCTCTTGCGTATATACCTAGAAGTGGGATTGCTGGAACGTGTGGTAGTTCTGTGTTTAAATTTTTTGAGGATTTGCCACCGTATCCACCATCGCAGCCACACTGTTTTACGAAAGGGAGCATTTCCGTTGGGTGACCCGTGTGCTTTTCAGGAGGGTGGTGGCCCTCCGATTCTGCGGTCAGTGGCTGGAAGATGATTTTTGGAGTTGAGATCTGACCACCTGAGCATCACATAATAGTAATAATGACAGCCACCGCCTAACGCTTCAATACGCATAAAGGGCAAGGTGCCCCAATGCGCCGCAGCATAGCGAGGGTCGTGTAAACATCCAGTGTTGTTTGGGGACCCCCTATGAGCTGGGACGCGTTGGCCTCTGTGTCTGTTCTTCATTGCCTGTGATTCTCTCAGCATGCTCGCAGAGTAGGTATTTATTATCCTCGTTTTCGTGGGTGAAAAATTAGCAATGGGCTCTCATGCTGTTGGCTCAAAGCGGTGTTTGTTGGGTTGTCAACACACTTCTCGTTTTCTGTGTACCTAAAGGGAATTTTTAAATTCTTTCCTACTCCCCAAAGAGAAAGAATGAGAGAATGAAGGAAGAAATAAAGAAAGGGAGAAAGGAAGGGAGAGAAGGGAAGGAAGGGAGGGAGGGAGGAAGGGAGGGAG
>NW_006436888.1:6463029-6463720 GCF_000325575.1 Pteropus alecto | reverse complement strand
GGAGGGAGGGAAAAGTTTTTCATGTTTTCTGACAGCATTCAAGAAAGCGTTCGGGGGAGAGGCAGGTAGAGGCCACCCGCTTCCCTTGGCCAACCCCATCATTCACTATGTTCTGCGGATCCACTGCCCGTCACGGTACTTTTCAATGGCAGTGTGAGCATAGCTGCTCCGTGGACAGAAAGGACATTAGCTTTCCATTTAGAGAGCTTTCTAGTTCCTTCCCGAAACTCAGGGAACTGGATGAACTTGGGGAGGAGGCTTTCTGATCTGTCACCTCCCCAGCTGGTCCCCGTGCCTAAGTCCCGACATTCATGGCATTCAAGGCCCTTGTCATCTAGCTCCAGACCCCGTTTCCTTCTCGCTCTCTCTGTCTCTGTCTCTCTGTCTCTCTCTGTCTCTCTGTCTCTCTGTCTCTCTGTCGCTGTCTCTCTGTCTCTCTCTGTCTCTGTCTCTGTCTCTCTCTCTATCTCTCTTTCTCTCTTTCTCTCTCCCTCTCTCATCAATGCCCTAAATGTTCCTGGCATTCTAATCACCTGACCATCCTCCAGTTCCCAAGTACCCCTCCCAGCTCTGGTGGCAGGTGTCTCTCCCGCCTGCTTCCACCACTGGCTCACCCCTGTCATTGCCATCCCAGCCCCTGGTCAGGACCCCTCGAAGGGCACATTTCCACGAATCCCACCCATCCTCCGCC
>NW_006436888.1:6455178-6462872 GCF_000325575.1 Pteropus alecto | reverse complement strand
TCGCATCCTGTGTCTGCTCTAACTCTCCAACGACCTTCATTCTTCATCTCTCCTGGGGGGCTGTGGCACCCAGTGGCCTCAGTGTCCCCCCCGGCCCAGGCTGTGGGGCAGACTGTCGCATCTGCTGAACAGATCATTCGTGGTTGAAAAAAAAGAGGAAGGCTGTGTCAAGAGGCTTTTTACTTTTTCCCGATGATTTACATTTTTCCTTCGCCGGGTGAGGAGAAAGCCAGTGTACGGACTTTTAAACAGAAAACACCATCGAGTGACTTCTTCCCTAGCTGGGCTCCTGTTGGTAAACGGCAAGGGTTACCTTGCCCAGGTGGGGGGTTCCTCGAAGGGAGGAAGGGGTAGGAGGGAGGAAGGGAGGGTCTGGCGTCTTAGCCCAGTGATCCTTGGCTCCTCCGTTCCCCCTCCGAGATCGTGGTCCACACCTGAAAGTCTGAAAGAGATGATACCTCTACTGAGTCAAATTTGAGGTGGGAGGGGGCTTTCTGGTAGTTCCCGTCTGGTTGTCCTTAAAACGCTCCATTTCAGGTCCCAGCATGTTGCAGCCTGAGACTCTAACTCCCCGTATCAACTTCCACTGCTCAGCACCCCCTGAAGAACAGCTCTGTGCCTGGGGCAGGGTGGGGGGGCCAGAGTTGGCTCTGATTCTCAGGGGAGCCAGGCCTTCACCTCCAAAGGAACAGATTTGGTTTTTATTCTTAAAAAAAGAAGACCCCTCCAGATGCCCCTCCCCAGGGGGAGCCTCGCAGCTCTGGAGCCGCTGGCCAGCCTGCTCAGTGAGGTTGTCGACTTGCTTAAACTTCAGGACCTCCCCAGTTTGGGGACAGGAAGCCGTCTGTGGGCGAACAGGGTGAGGCTGGGGTCGGATGGAGGTGTGCCCCACCTCCTGCCCTGCTCCGCAGCTCGAGCCATGAGGGCCGACCGTCCTGCCTATGTCAGGGAAGGGTCCCCCGCCCGGCAGCCATCCTGCGGGCAGCTCCCACTCTGAGCTTCATCTGTGTCCTCCTGATGGGGCTCTCTGGCCACTTGGGGCCCCAGCTGACATTTGCTGAGGCTATGAGGCCTCCATCCTCCTGCCTCGCCTTCTGCCTGCTTCCTTTCCAGCCTCGTTCTCCGTCTCTCTCCGTCTCTGTCCCTGTCGCCCGTGAGGCCCGTGGAGCCGGGGTGGGCTCTTCTAGCTGGAGACCAGCACGACTTCAGTAATGCTGGGCAGAAGTAACCCGCGTGCCTTGTGGGGGGAGGCGGGGTAATTCAAGAGGGTGGGACAGGTGTCCCGGTGGCTCCCCCCGTTTCTTGGACTTGCTCTACATTTCCCTCCAGGGTCAGCAGTCGGTCCCCCAAGAAGTCTGGGTTGGGGCGGGGAGGCGGCCCTTGGCAGAGAGGGAGCAGGGGAGAGAGCAGAGCCGAGTCAGTGTCCGGAAGGCATGAAGGGCTCGGGTATAAACCCACAGTCGGGGAGGGGCAGAAAACCTCGTCCTATGTGTGCCCCTCCCCGACCCGGGGGAGACCTGGAGACAGGGCGACCTGGGAGCCAAGGCCCCAGCCGTGGGGTGCCCCTGAGTGGGAGAGACCTTGCTTGCGGGGGGAAGGCGCACAGCTGCCTGGGCGTTCCAGCTGGGCATGAGTGCTTAGGCCGTGCCTGAAGTCCCCTGAGAACAGCCCTCCAGGGAAGGGCCGGGCCTGGGTACAGTCCTGGCAGATCACCCACCAGCTCCCACAGGTGCCTCATGAGCAAATCATCACTTGCCGATGAGCTGCTGTTCGTTTCATGACAAATTGCATGGGGCCAAGAAAGCTGGGCATTGCTGGACGGGGGCTAAGGGAACAGTGGTGTCCTGAGTCTGCCCTGCAGGCCGGGCTGGGGTCTGTGGGGGGACGGCACCTCACCCTGCCAGGCTGGGCCCGTCTGTCGTTCTGAGATCTTGACTTCGCGGCTGCTGAAACGGGGGCCGTGTCCGCCGCGCTGCTGCGTTGGCCCGGCCTGCTCTGTCACCTCCAGCCTGGCTTTTCTGGGTTTGTCTGAGTGGGGTGGAGGGAGGGTCCCTGGGTTTCGAGGTGGCATAGCAGCAGGATGAGAATGGTTGCAAACGGCCTCGCATCGGGCCTGCAGCCGCCCTCCTGGAGGGCTTTTCAAAACCGGCCGATTACCTTGTAATCTTCCCAGGGCGCGGAGCCAGGGCATGGAGAAGCAGGAGCCGCTCCAGTGTTTGCTTTGCCTTCTGTGTTCCCCCGGCCAGCGGTAACCAAGGGCCGCTTCCCCTTGGTGACGGCGGAGCTCACTCAGGCCAGGGCTGCCCAGCCCCAGCCAAGGAGGCCCGGACACCGGCAGGGAGGGCCCCCTGCTCCTAGGGTGCCGGTGCTGCCTTCACCTCTCTCGCTCCCCGCCGTCTGAGGACCCCGGCTTCCCTCCCATGCTTTCCCCAGGCACTGGCCCGGAACATTCCAGAACGCGGATCCTCTGGTAGGTGTCTTGGAGACCGTGATTTCGGGCAGGGCTGTGGACTTCAGCCACGAGGCTACTTGGGGCCATGAGTGACCTTCATTCTAGATTCTGGCGAGACCCAGCGTCCTGAGGTAACTCGGGAGGGAGATTGGCAGGGGAGAAGGAGCCTCGGCCGTGGACCAGGGAAGGCACCGTGGCCGAGAGGGCCAGATCTTGGATGGACGGGGTTCTGGTCGGGCGGGGTCGTTCGCAGGGAAAGGAATGGCGTGGTGACCGGGGGCCGCGGGGACGCGTGAGGCTTCCTGGCAGTGGGAAGCCTGGCTCAGCTCGTTGGCAAATGGGGCTGTTTGGAGGAGCAGAGAGAGCTGAGGAGGGCTTCTGAGAGGCTGCAGCTGGACAGAGGGGTGCCCCACCAACTGTGAGCAGTGGAGGGGCCTGGTCGTGGTGTGGCCGTCATCTTGGTCTCCCCAGACCCCAAGCGACCAAGGGGTCTGGGCCAGGGAAGCGACAGCCTGTTTTCATCGCCCACTCTTGTGGGTCTGGCGGGAGGACGGGACCCTGACGGGCTCTGCCCGTGACTCCTGTGGACCTTGTCGGCATCCGGGTTTGGTCCGTTAGGAGTCAGTTATGTTTCAGGACAGGCTTCCTGCAGAGGGATGGACACTCCTGTCTGCATGTTTCCTCCAGGCCTCCACCTTGGTGAGGTCTCAGGCCACAGCCCTCCACCCACCTGGGTGGACACACCACCTGGGCATCTGGCTACAGGGCCATTCCAAGACAGTCAGCTGGGGAGCGGCCTGAGACTCTGCGTTTCCAACAAGCTCCCAGGCGATGCCCAAGCTGGGTCCAGGGCCACCCCGGGCATAACTAGGTGCAGGGCATGCAGGGTGACCGACCGCCCCGCAAGGAAGGAGGTGGACTGCTCCGTGTGAAGGATCTCACTCGTGTCTGGTTTTCCGTTTGGGGGCCTGGAGAGAGCGTGCTGTCAATCCAGAGAGGTGGGGCATGTGGGTGGGGGGCTGGGACGCGGCATGTGGGGACCGCCCGAGCTCCGCGGTCCGGCTTTCACACGGATCCCTTCCATCAGCCCAGCTGCCAATACGATTAGAGCTCAGTGATTCACTGGAGAGAGTTTCAAGGGAAGGCATCGTGTTACGAAAACGCAGGTCCCAGCGGTTTGTTTTGCTGGCAGGTCTGCTGCCTCAGCAGAAACGAGGCGCTTTTGATATGGGAACGGAAATTTGGGACAGCGTTAGAAACAGTCAGTGTGCCTGGAGGGAGAGGACCTGTGGCTCCCCCTCCAGCTATGGAAACGCGCTGCCTGGGATCGGCCGCAGCACGCGGAGGCTGGGAGGGGTCCCCACACGTGGTCCGTGGTCTGGGCCGCCTGTGGCCGTGACGAGGCGGGCCTGCCTTGATGCTGAGGAGTGAGAGCCACGTTTCGCCTGCGAAGGTAGCGTGGTTTTGTTTTATGGAAAGTCACACTTGCAGAGGAAACGTGTTTGTGAACACGGTCGTCGGATGTAGCAGGGCAGCCCTGCCCCGTGCGTTTGAAGCCCCCACGTGGGCCTAGGACTGGGGGCGGGACCTGGTCCGGCCCCAGTGGCCAATCCTGGGCTGGCTTACATTTTCCGAGTTGAGCTGACAAGTTTGCCGGCCGAGCAGGTGCCTTCGCTGTTGCTTCTTCCTCCCTCGGTCCTGACTGTCATCCCGGACTGGCCCGGCCGATGGACATCGGGCCCGTTCCTCCTATTTCCACTCGCCCTGTCTTCCTTCCGTGTTCTCCAATGTGCTAAGTGGGACAGTCTCACCCCAGATCCAACTTACTTTCTCGAGAAACTTCTCTGGACGTGGATGCCCCAGCCACCTGTCCTTGGAGAGCACAGAGGTGTGGCAGCCCCACCTCTCCCTACCCAGGACCCCACAGACTCACCCCCTTCCTGGAGCAGGCGCATGGGGACACGGAGGAGAGTTCCGCAGAGCCAGGCAAAACCCCTGGGGCCTTAGGCGGCCCTGGCTTTCGCGGACCCCAGGGCTTCCCATGGGGGCCTCTCTGTCGCCATGAATGAGCGTGAGATGGGGTGAGTCATGGACACCCCTGCTCTTCGTGGAGACTGCCGAGTTCGGGCTGGAGAATGGGTGTCAGGGTTTGCATGAGGTGTTCCACCACTGGGGACCAGAGACCCCCCCCTCAAGGAATTCTCTCTCTCTGTCTTCCTTTCTCCCTTCTTTTCAGACACTGAATGACACACCCGTCGCCTGTGCTGGCTCTCGAAGGGCTAAGCTTTCTGTGGGTCCCTCGTTCAGTCCTTAAAGCTAAGCAATGAGGTCGAACAGTCATCACCCCCATTTCAATGGATGAGAACTCCGTGACTCAGAGAGGTTAGAGAGGTTAGAGGTCGCCTGGCTCAGGGGGGCCGAGCAGCCCAGCTCCAGGCTGCGTGTGTCTTCTCCATCTTCGTAGTGATTTAGGAAACAGGTTGCCCTGGATCGACCCTATTTCAGTTCCAGGAAGTCTCGGATAGAGGCAGCCGGGCCACTCACGTGAAGACCCCCAGGAGTGGGCTGGGCCCCTGCGTCATTATGGTTCAGAAACTGGATTTCCCCCCCCCCCAGTGTATCCAATATGTGATATGGTCTAGAGATAGCTACCAAACTCACAAGAGACTGATGTATAAACACGTGTAATTGGTTCACAGTCAGTAGGGAGTAGCTCGGCCAGGACAGTGTGCTGAAGATTTGCGTTCACCTCTGAAAGCAGCAAATGGGAGGGGCAGAACTAGAGCTCGGGAACCCGCGAGGAGCCCTTGCGACGTGGGCCTCAAGTTTCCTAGCCCAGTATCTCTGTTATCACCACGGGGGTAGATAGACCCAGAGTCCTCGGGCCCATGGACTAGGCTGCCATCTTTGTGGGCTCTGTGTCTGTGTCCTCACCCACCATCACCTTTCTTAAGCAGCCCTTTCCTTAGACAGGTGTGACATCCCCGATGGGGTGGTAGCTGGTTTGGGTTATACACTCTGGATCCTTCGGCTCCTGCCACCCCCAGCCCAAGGTGCATCCTTGCACTGACTCCCCGCCCCCCAACTGGTCGCCCCGCTTCCGCTCTGGCTGCCGGCAGCCTCCTCTCCATACAGCCTAGAAGGATCGTGTGGGAAGGGAAGTCAGACCGCGCCCTCTGCCTGCTCGAAGCCCTCTCTGCTGGTTTCTCATCTCGCTGAAGACAAAATCCAAACTCCTTCTCGGGGCCTCAAGGCCTGGCGTGCCTGCCCTCCGCCTGCTCCCACCTGTCTCCTTCCACGGCCTCGCCCGCCTCGGTCCCAGCCGCATGGCCTCTGTTCTCCCAGCATGCCCCTGTGCTCCCACCTCAGGGCATTTGCACGTCCTGTTCCCGCCGCCCAGAACGTTCTTCCCCCTGCTTAGTCACATGCTTTTCTCCCTCCCTCCCCCCAGTTTCTATTTGTATGTCGCTGCGTCAGCAAAGACGTCCCTCGCCACTTTCTCCCCTCACTTTGTCCTCGTTATGCGGCTTCATTTTCCTCTGACACTTACTACGCGTTCATTCGATGCTCGCTCACTGAACTGAACACCTGCCATGTTCCAGGCACTGTGCAGGGCATTGGGGCTACCACAGTGAACACAACAGATAAAAGTCTCTGCCCTCGAAACTTGCGTTAACTGTTCAAATGACTGTTATCTGTCTCCCCTACTAGACTGTAGCTCCATGAGAGCAGCGAGTCCTACCTGTGTCATGTAACAGGTGCCTAATAAATATTCGTGGAATGAATTCCAGCCCTGAGGCACCTGATTTGGACGTGGGTGTTTTCCAAATGCTCCTCACGTGAGCATTTACAGACCACTGCTGAGGTCGGATCACTTCTGCAGGTGACAGCCCTGTCAATTTCGTCAGTCCTCACCGGTTTCCACTGAGGGAAGATGCCTGCTGGCAGCGTGGGCAGGCACTGTCCTACTTTGCAAAACGCCACCCAAGGGTGGGCCCCAGTTTTGAGTCATCCAGCTTGTTGAGGTACTCGGGGACCACGGAACAAAGAAGGGGTCTTAGGAAGCCCGTCAGGGCTTAACACGTGCTTGTGGGATGGGTGAGCAAACAATGCAGATTGAGTAGGCACCTACTGCATGCACACAGGCCTTGAGCAGGGTTATTTTGGGCCACTTTCCATGTTTTACATGCATGAACCTGGCCAGAAAGGGTGTGGGAGTTGGTGGCACCTGGGTCAGTCCAGGTCTGTGAGTGACAGTCTTGGTGACAGCACAGAAACTCAACCCACTAGGACAGGTTTCCATGTGGCAACAGGTCCAGTCAAACTGTGCGTTAGCCTGGCCAAAGCCCCGAGCTGTCGCATCGTAGGTGGCAGGCACCGTCATCTCGGACGGAGGGAGCGAGCGGGGCCTGAGGGCTGCGAGGGCTTCCCGGTATCGCCAAGTACGGCCTTTGCCAATGCGGGGCAGCCTCGGGGTGTTGACCCGCTCGGTGAAAAAGCAGGACCCGGGAATTCTAGCGTGCCTCTCTCGCCTGCCCCGCCTCGTGCCGCCTCGCTCCGGAGCGGGGCGCGCACGGACCAGCGGGCCGCGTGACATCGCTTCTTCCCCGTCCTCGCCCTGGGACCCGGTGCTCGTCCTCATCCTCGGACCCGGTGCTCGTCCTCATCCTCGGACCCGGTGCTCGCGCGCGCTGCGCGCATTGCGGGAGCGGGCGCGGAGACGCAGGCGCGCATTCCAGATTCCTCCGGAGGAGCGCGATCTACAGGTGCCGTCGGAAGGCGGCGGGGTTGCCAAACCACAGCTCTGCACTTTTTCTTCTGGAGGGAAGGGGAGCGGTGGGGGTGGGGAGCGGAGAACTGGGTTGCAGCAACTCGGCTCCGAAGGTTCACTCCCCACATATGAATATCGTTAGCCGTGTCCCTGCCTGGAACCCTGGCCGGCGGCCCGGCCCCGCCCGCCAGGTCCCAGCAAGCTCTGGGCTTCTCTCTGCTCTGCAGCCCCTCCCCACACCCCCGCCTGCCAGGTGGATTTTGGAAAGGTGGACATTTTTCATCCATTTATGATTTTGTATTTGTTGAGGTGAAATTCACATAATGTAACATGAACCTTTTAAAAGAGTACAATTCAATGGCATTTAGTGCATTCGTGATGTTGTGTGACCACCACTGCCATCTAGTTCCGAAAGATTTTTATCGCCCCCCAAAGAGGGACAACCCCGTTAGCAGTCATCACCACTGCCCG
>NW_006436888.1:6450225-6455166 GCF_000325575.1 Pteropus alecto | reverse complement strand
CTACCAGTCTGCTGCCTGTCTCCCACCAATCTGCTTCCAGAATAGGTTTACCTATTCTGGTTATTTCATATAGATGGGATCATACAATATGCGACCTTTTATAGTGGGGCTGCTTTCACTCAGCTTAAAGTATTTGCGGTCCACCCACCTGTAGCGTGTATCAGTCCTTTGTTGCTTTTTATGGCTGAATAGTATTCCATCGTATGTATATTACACGATTCATTTATGCGTTCATCCACTGACAGACGCTTAGGTCCCTCCACTTACATTTTTTGCAACAATAATGAAAACAATAGTAAGGACATTTGAAAGAAAGAGAAACCCACAAGCTCCTCACTCCAAACACAGAGACATTGTCATTTTTCTGGGTTCCTTTTCATTTCTTTTCCCACGTCCACCTGTATAATTTTTTTCTGGATTTTACTCTCAAGGCGAATACGGTGATATCCTTCGTTACACATAGTGAACCTTTTTCCTTGCCTCTGGTACAGCGATCCTTCCGGCCAGCACCTTCGATGGCCGTGTCATACTCCACAGAGGCGCCGGCGGGGGAGGCCACTTCCTGCCTCCTCGCCTTGTCCCCCACATGACCAGCTGGTACCCTGAGAACCTGGCACCCAGAAGCTTCCACTTGCCTGAAAGTTTGAGGCTGATGTACCCGCCACCTTTGGTCTTGCTAGGGCTCCTCCCTTGTGCAGTTGCCAGCCCAGGTGTTCAGGACTTTCCAGGTTGACAGGATCGGAGGAGGAAGGCCAGCAGCATAGAAGAGGAAGTTCCTGCAGGCTTTTGTGCCTTCAACGGTGTGTTTAAGTTCTTTTTGCACCAACTGCCCTGTGAGGACCAGGGGTTGACCGCTCCCTTGGCATCCTGTGAGTTCCTGAAACCCCACACAGGGAGTGCTGATTAGGTTGCACTAGGAGACAGTGCCCAGTTCCTTTTAGAAGCCTTTCCAAGGTCATTGGCTGCGGTCCATTCCAGGCCCAGTTGAGAAGCCTTCAGTCCAACTAGTCGTGCAGAAGTTCTCAAGTGCTATTGGCCCGCCGCGGTCAGTTTGAGAATCAAGAATGGGGTTGCTTCGACATTTGATTTCCTTCTACTAAAAATGGTCAGTGAGGTCGGGGGCGAGATGCTGAAGTCCAAGATTTTGAGGGTGATGAGACAAGAGGTGACCGTGAACTGCGTGAAAAGAAACTGCTCTAGGGCCATCCTGTTACGGAGAAATTCTTAACACCCCACACGTGACCATCGTGACAGCCAAGCTACCTAGAGGTCCGTCTGCGTTGGAAAGTTACAAAAATTATGATGATGGAATATTGCGCAGCCACTGACATACGATCGAGGTAGGCGCTGACATATGATGACCCGGGAAAAGCAAACGAGAATGTTTTGTGTGCTGTGATCCTTTGCCATAAGTGGGCTGTGCCCGTATCTGTATTTGTAGACGCACCAGAGTGGAAAGGGAGATGCTTACTTTATACGTTTCTGGATTGAGGTTTTTATGAGCAGGTATAGTAGCATTTGAAATACTTCGAATCAAGATAGAATGTGAAGTTTTAGAAATCGTGGTTATCAGTCTAAGCCTGGCAATTCTTTTAATACAATTCAAGATTCCAGGTGTTGATATAGAGGTCCCTTTAAACCAGCAACGTCCTAATCCCCTGGAGGGCTCATTAGAATGTGGCTGCTGGGCCCTACCCCAGACTTCTGATTTAGTGGGTCGGGTTAGGGCCAGAGCATATGCAACAGCTGATACTGATCTGCTGGTCTGGGGACCCCACTTTGAAAACTACCCCTGTGAACCTAGTTACTAGAGAATGTCCCCACGGCCTCTTTCCCCTGCAGAAAGCTTATGTGACTTCTCTCTGCCCCTGCTCTGGACCTCGGGGGTTATTTAATTTGGGGTTTTGGGGGTTGCGCATCCACAGGAAGCTTGGCTGGGGCTGTCGCCTCGTGCTGGGCTCCCTGCCTCTCCACTCTCTCCCCTGCTTGGCTGAAAGATGCCTGCAGGTCTTACCACTCCCAAGACGCCCCTCCAGGTTGGGCTCCTTGAGCCACCCTGTGAGGTTTAACCCGCGCCTGCCTGGGCATTCGAGGTTCCATCTTTTTAGGTGTCCTCCAGGGTATTAAGCACCTATTGTGTGTGTTCCATGCTGCGTTGAGCACTTTGGCTGCCCAATTCCACGGGGAAATCACCAGTGCCACCCTTCCGCCTCCTCTGACACCCACGGTGGTTTGAGAGTGTCGCCTGGGTCTGCAGGGGATGAGCGGACGGGCCCCCCTAACTCTCGCACCTCTACGAGCGGATCCTCCCAAGGCCTGTGTCTCTCCCTTATCTCCCTCCCACTCCTTCTCCCTAGAGAAGGGTCACCCGTGGGACCATTCTCAGAGCTGACCTTTCCCAATTAGCACCTCTCCTTGGAAGAACCCAGAGTGTCACCTGCTCACACTCAGACCTCTGGGTCCTGAAGCTGGGCTGGGTTAGACTTCGTTTCTGGGGGCTGCCCTGAGGGGGGCAAGTGGCGGGCAGGACTCCTCTCAGGCCAGCTGGCTCTAGAGTGAGCGCCAAGCCCCCTGAGAGCACCGTGTGTTCCCACGGAGGCTCCTCTGGGGACCCACTTCTGGGAAGGTGAGCCTCACTTTTCCCAGGGCCAGAGTGAGCTTGCTGGGGCCACCCAGTCTGCCGGGGCGGGGTGTGGGGTGGGCTTGCAGGCTTCCACCCCTAGCCAGGTAGTGGGGAGGAGGGACCAGCGTCCCTGAGCCTTTCCCCTTAGGCTCCCCTGGGCTCTCCCCATGGAGGTGGCCGTGGCACTGCCTTGCCTTCCCACCACCTTCCTGTGGGGCGCCCCAGCTCCTACGTGGACCAGGTAGTTCTGTGGATGCCCAACCCCAGGCGGGGTGACGTTGGGGGTCCACGACCTAGACTTCATTAGCACTGCCCCTCGAAGGCGCATCTGCCACCGTCTCGATACACTTTCAGGAAGGTTACTGTGTGTCATTGTGTGTCACTGAGGTCCCGCCAAGAACAGGGCTTCTTGTCTAAGTGGAGCCCAGGCTGTTGCTCTGACCGGGCTGCAGTGGGACTCTGTTTTAACTGTTAGTCTCTGTATGAATGTAACGCCGGTCCCCCAAGGCAAGGCTCCGCTGACTCGCGCCCTTTCTGAAAGTGCCGTGAGTAATCTGGGTCCTTCTGTGGGTGTTTACGGCAGGTGCATTTTTTGGTCTTTTGAGGTCAGAGGCTAGAGCTCTGGACCGTGTGGGATTTTCTCTCCAAAATCACTTGTTCGAACTTTCCAGAAGGGTCCGTAGATTCTAGGGGCAGAGACTTTCTTTCGTATACCTGCTTGAGCGAGAACACAGCTCTCCTGGGCTTTCCCAAGCGTCTCTCTCCTCAAGTGGGCAGGTAGGGTGGCATTCTCTTTGCTGTCGGTGGCACCTTTGCCAGGAGCTCCGTGGCCAGGCTTGCAGAGAGCAGGCCCTGAGCGCTCCCACACCGAAGCGTGTTGGCAAGCCCCGGCTCACAGGAGCCCGGACCCGTAACCAACAGGCAGAGCCGGGCAGCCGCTCCGCATCCTGCCATAACATCAGACCGCCCGGGGCAGGCCTCTCTTGCAAAATCCTGGGCTGCAGCCACCGTCGTGTGAGGCGGGGAGGCAGAGGGAGGGAGTTTATTTGATCATCAGGTGAAAGGAGGCTTTATAAATAGGTCACCTTGTTCCACAACCTGAATTTCATTCTCAACCCATCTTGGATCAAAACAATAATTTTACTGTTCCGGGGTCAGTCGGAGGCCCTGAGGGGGAACTGACTCCTCTGTGTGTCCCCTACGCCTATCCCAACCCTTTATCACCCGTCACCTTGGATGTGTCTCCAACACAGGAGTCCTGCTCGTTCACTGAACTTTCTCTTAAACAATGAAACAAGAGGGTAATTTTGTAACTTCAACAATGAAACCAAAGTCATTTTTAGTAATGGTGGATCTCCAAGGCAGACGGACCCCAAGGCGGAACTGCAGAGCTGTGGCTTTCATCAAAGGGACAGCGTGGGATTCTGGGCAGATGCTGAGGCGGCTGTCCCAGCCGAGCCCAGCACGGACATTCTTGCCCCTCCTGGCACTGCCTCCATGCCAGGTCCTTGCTGAGGGCAGACGGCTGGACGGCCACTGAGGCTGTGTTTCAGGTTTCCAGACAGAACTCTTGTTCATTTCTTGTTTGGAGCCAGTGGAGACAGAGAGTTACCCCAGTTCTACCGGGTAGATGAAACTGTGTGATTTAGAAAGAGCGTAATCAGCAGTCTTAGGAGAAATCATTGTAGAAATGCCGTCTCTCTTTGGGTGGTCCCTGAGCTCAAGCTGGGAATTTTGTCCCTATGTTTTAAATGCCCCCCTGTGGACTGTGGATTCTCGCCGTGTATCTTGGCGGGTAAATTAAACTTGTGTCCTGTGCTCGCTTTAAAGAAGTGACACACATGGAGAACCTTTGAAAATTGCTTTGGGGACAACATGTAGTGTGTAAAATCCATATTTTTTCAGCCCTTTACTCTTTTTCACGTGCTTAAAGATCATTTTCATTACAGAAGTAATGCGTGCGTTTTTTATAAAAGGTTTCAATTCGGGAAGTGTTGAAAGTGAACGTGTCTCTCCTCCCGCCCTGCCCTCCGGGATGAGCCCCTGTGAAAGGTTTGGTGTTTATTCTTCTGGACCTCACCCTGCGCCTGCAAACAGAGAAACGCACAGAGAATCTCTTCAGGTTCCGTTCGCACAGAAATGCGATCGTGCTCTGCGCATTGTTCGCCAGTTTGCTTTTCAATATAATGGCATCACGTTCCATTTTACGCCAAGTCAGCACATCTGAGGGGCTGCCTCCCGGCTGGAGTTCACGGTTCGTGAGTGTCTTTGTCCACGTGTCCCTGCCCAGGGCTCCAGGGTTCTGCAGACCCCGGAAG
>NW_006436888.1:6449754-6450130 GCF_000325575.1 Pteropus alecto | reverse complement strand
CGGCTGCTGGGCACTTGCCAGGTGTTTGACACCAGGATGACACCTGCAAGCTGAGAAGCGCATCGCAGTGTGGGGTGCGTCTCGGACACACACCCACACCTGTGTGGCCTTCTCCCCACATCCTCTCGTTTCCCTCAACCTTTTTTTTCAACGCCGATCGTCCCACGTCGTTTTTCCCCTCTCTCGGCCAGCATCGCTTCTCTCCATGACTGGCACGGTGAAAGGAGTGGGTGTATGGAGCAGGCGTTCTCACCCACGGTTGCCCAGGAGACACGGCTATGGGTGTGCCTGTTCCCTCCTCCTTCAGAGAGAGTTGCCACCTTAGGTCATCAGAGGCCCAGCCCAGGTCTGGGTCCCCCACACAGTGAGCTTCAGG
>NW_006436888.1:6446222-6449732 GCF_000325575.1 Pteropus alecto | reverse complement strand
CATCCGTCCTGGGCTTCATTTCCTGCGTATCCACCAGCTCCGGACCTGCCAGCCCCTCCACCCAAGGGGGCAGAGGAGCCCACTGGTGGAGCCCAGGAAACTCGGGGGATGATGGCATGTGAGGTTCTGCTCTTCCAGGGCTGTGGCCCCCGGCAGAGGCTCCGTGATGAGACCACTAATCCCCCGGCCCTGAACCGAGATCGCCTCAGTTGGCTATCTGTGTCAGCGGTTAGGGAGGGGGCTTTGGGACACTCCTGCACTTAGCGCACCAGGGTCTACCTGGAATTCCATCATGGACAAGTGGCTCTCTGGTGGCTGCGGGGACAGTGGATGGGCGGCTTTTGCCCAGTAGAGGGTCTGAGAGGCATCTGTTTTGCAGTGAACCATGAACTGGCTTTTGATTCAGCTAGGTGACACATGTGTGGCATTGCTGGGGGTGGGTGGGAGTTCTTAGTAGGATGGAAGGGGTCCAACCGGGTCAAACCATAGGGCTTAGCGGAGTCTGTCCTGGTCGCAGAAGTCTCTCCCACTTTGTCCCGGGGCTTTCGATCTCATTCACTCCATTGTAAGTAAACGCAAAATCTGGAAGGCTTGCCAAGCTTCTAGGGGGTGTGCCTCTGTGTGTGTGTGTGTGTGTGTGTGTGTATGTGTGCGCACTCGCACGCACACACTCCTCTCCCTCGGTGTCCCTCTCCAAGGTAAATGAGCCAGCATGCGGGGCCAGCGTGTGCAGCACAGGTGTGCCTGCCCCATGGCTGATTCCTGTTCCCTTCCACTATGTGGTCCCCACCCGCTCCCCCAGCCCTCTGGCACGTGAGTGGGACACTCACAACCATGCGGTTGGCCTCGATATCGGGGACAGGTCCTCCCCTCTTGGTCCCCTTGCCCGTGCTTTGCCAGTGTGGGACGGGACCGGGAGGAGGGACCTGGCTGAGCCGTGACCGGAGGAGCAGAGAGGGAGGCGGAGCATGAGGAGCGAGGCCTTGAAAGCACACGCAGCCTCCGCGTCCCCACCACGGCTGCTCGTGGGCCTGGCCTGGGGTCCGCGAGAAGGCGCCCGGTGCTGCAGACGGCTTGCCTGGCACGGGAGGGCGGCGGCCGCCCACGTGGCACTTCCTGGGCGGGGTCGTGCTGCTGTCGCTGCACGCAAGCCCACGCAGACGCAGGCTCTCGCACTTAGATCTCGGCTTCGGCGACGTGGCTCCCGCGCTCCCGCCACAGTGTCCCCAAGATCTCACCTGCCTGTTCCTCCCGCAGCCGCGTACAGTGTCCTGCCCCTTGTGCGCTTCCCGCCCCGCCCTTGCATGGCTATTTTTTTCCTTCGACCCTTTTTGATCTTTAATCTGACTGCACCTGTAGAAAAGTATTGCTAGAAGCTCCCATCCTGAATGACGGCTGTCTCCCCGCTCCTGGCCGAACAGCCTGCAGTCAGCGTGCCTTTGCCTTTGCGCGTGTTAAGCACATGCATGGGGGGGCGTGTATGTATTCATACGTACACACAAGTTCTCACTTCTGGTGAAAATACGCATCCTGATGCATTTGAGGACGTGGACAGTACCCACCCACCAAGCGCACGAGTCCCCCGTCCCCACCGGAGCCCCGGCTCCTGCTGGCTTTCTCCCTCCCCCGCCCCCCGCTTCTGCAGGCGTGACGTTGGTCTTCGGGAAGCAGTGTTATTTGGGAGATCAGAGGTTGGTGGGGCAGGAGGAGTACAAACCTGGAGTTTATTCGACTAGAGGAGTGACCTGAGACCGCCATGCGGAGGAACGGGCAGACGCGATCTTGGGGACACTGTGCCTAATGTGTGACGTGCTTTCCTTTCCGGGAACAAGAACCCCCGCGGAGGGAGTGATGGGAGCCGCTGTCCGGGGCACTGTCCGGACTTGCATGCCTCTGTCCCGCCCGTTAGCCTGGATGCTGTGGCTGCCAGCGCCTGACGTGTGCGCACACGTGTGTGTGTGTGCACGCGCGCATGCGTGTGCATGTGCCTGCATGTGACTGGTGGGTAGGGGTGGCAGCAGCAGGGCCAGCTCTGTCTCCTGCTTCTCCCGTTCCAGCCCTGCAGGGCAATACTCAGACTTACCTTTCTCACTCTTGGTGGCTTTGCTTTTTCCAGGCGGGGACGAGGGCTGGGTTCTCTCACCTTGTGGAGACTCACCAAGGACTCGCTGAGCCATCCCAGGCCCTGACCCTCCTGGGAAAACTCTAGGCCCCGCACGGCCTGGGCGTCTGCATTTGCCTCTCGATGGCAGGAAAGGAGGCTGTCCCCAGAGCCAGGGCTTGTGCTACTCCTCTCGTTTCTCCCCTGAAGTTTGGGGCCCACTGGGGACTCCCTCCTTGGCCTGGTGTTAACAGGAGCTACACATACCAAACCCGTACCTCTGTCACTCGGCTCCTGTGGGCGATGCGACTCCCTCCCTAATGCCACCTCTCAGCTCCATGTCCAGGTATTTGGGCGGTAACGTCAGCAGTTTTGCATGGGTTCAGGACAGGGGTCAGCAAACCAAGGCTCCTGGATCAAACCCGGCCCCTTACAGAACAAGTTTGCCAACCTCTGGCTTAGCAGGGACCTTAAACTTGATCTGTTGTGGTTGAACATTCCAAGCACTTAGATTTTGGCCCAAGGACAGCATCCACCTGTAGAACCAGGTGCAGTGACCAAGAAGATGGGTAAACAATGATCTTTGTTCAGCGTATGAAACGTGGCCTCGAAAATAAAAATAAAAACAAGAACAAAGGCGAACACTCCAGTCGTACCACGTCCTCTCTGGAACAGTCTCAGGGGAGTCTTGGATAAGCTCCTCACTGAGCTCCTTACCGAAGCTCGGCAGGGCTAAGGGTGGGCCCCAGCAGTCTTCTGGTGTGTGAGTTTCCCCAGGATCGGAAGCCCCAGGAGCATTGCAGGGCCAGCGAAGGAAAGCAGAGTGGGGAGGAGCCTGGGGTGGGAGCCCCGCAGGCGGCCGTCCCCGAGAAGGGGCTAGTGGAGGGCCTGGGCCTCACGTAGAAGGGCAGACCACATTTAAAAATGGGTGGAAGGAGAAAGGTGGCTAGGTGGTGGCCAGATGGCTTCAGTGGCCTTGCATGGCAAGGAGGCGGCTAGGTGCGGACAGCAGGAAGGTGACGAGAAGGAAGTGTGGGCTTTAACCGTGGCCTGGACACAGGGTGGACACCGGCAGGTGACAGGTGACTCAAGAGTGGCTTTAGAGTTGCCATGGCAATTAACCACCTAGGAAGTGACTGAGATGGCAGTATGTCCCAGAAACCGAGAGTGGGTGGCCCGCATGTCCTGGGTAGGCCCTGGGGAGACCCTGTGCAGGAGTCGCTCTGTGATGCTACAGGTCCCTTGACCTGCCCTCCCCGACCCCTTCCCCAACCTCTTCCCACCAGGGGCGCCTTCCGCTCAAGCTCATGTGGTCCAGGTGCCAGAAAGGGCCCTCCCTCCCTCTCGGATGTTCCCCGGCACGCGGGCCCGGTGGGGTGGGAGCTCAGCACGAGGGCCGTTTACCTGGG
>NW_006436888.1:6433668-6446183 GCF_000325575.1 Pteropus alecto | reverse complement strand
TGCTCGTTCTGGGGCTGGATGGGCCTCGCTGCCACGGGGTCCCCTTCCCTCACCCGTCGTTCGCCTTCCTGCTGCAGACATCAGAGCACACCGTCTCGTGCTGCAGAGAGAAGTGCCGGGAGCACCGTTAGTCTAGCTCAGGTTGGCCGACTGTGAACTGGCCTGTTCTTGTAAATAAAGTTTTATTGGCACTCAGCCATGCTCATTTATTTATGCACTGCCTGTGTCTGCTTTTGAGCCAAAAGGCAGAGTCACTGTTACTATCTGGCCTGTACAGAAAAAGTTCGCTGCCCCCTCCCCAGCTCAAGTAGGGTGTGTGTGTGTGTGTGTGTGTGTGTGTGTGTGCATGTGCGTGCATGCGTGGGGGTGTGTGTGCGTGTGTGTGCACGTGTGTGCATGTGCGTGCGTGCGTGCGTGTGTGCATGTGCACGCGCGCGCCCCGTACACTGGCCTGAGAGCTCCCGCCCTCTCTCCCTTCTCCCCCACCCCTTCCTCCTCCTCCACCTCAGTGACAAAACAGCCGACAAAGGGGCAGTGGCGCTTTGCTCCAAGAAGCAGTGACATGAACTCTCTCAGGAAGTGAATTTTCTCACCCTCCCAGACAGCTGACCTGTGTCCCCACTGGGACCTGCTCAAAGAAGTCACTGGGCACCAGCCGAGGGGCGGTGGCCAGACAGACGGGTCTGGGTGCTTCTGACTTTGAGACCTGCCTTGGACCAGCCTTCCCCCGGCTCAGAAATCTGCCCGAATGGAAGTTGGGGAGGCAGAAATGGGAGGCCACAGAGGACTGGCCAGTTCCGTCGTTGCCAGGACCACAAGGCTCTCCCCACCCCGCACGGCCCGGCAACCAGGCCCCGAGTCATGGGGTACCCCTCAGCAGGGCCGTGGGGGAGGCCCGGGGGCATCAGTGGCTCTCAGGAGTCGATGGGATTGTCCTGGGCGATCCAGGCTGTGAGGTCATGATACCCACAGATCTTTCCTGGACAGAGGGGGTCCCTGCTGCAAGGGGACACACTGGCTCTGTCCCAGCCTTGCAAATGTTTGACACAAGGGGTCCCAGCCCGTCTTGGAAGGAATGACTGTGCCTCAGAGAGTGAGGGTGACAAACGTGACCTGGCTGCTGAGATAAGGGGGTCTAGGGCCAAGTGGGTCACAGGGGAACATTCGTTCTGCCCAGAGCCAGCCTCCAGGGGGCCTGAAGACATTGTCTCGTGGGGTCTCTTCCCAGGAGAGGGAGGAGAGGGAGGCAGCTCCAGGTCAGCTGGGGGACCCGAGAGAGGCACAGCCCTCTGCACATCCCTCCCTCTTGCCGGCCCTGGGCCCCCGCGGGAGGACAGCTTTCCCTGTGGCTGTCCCTGCCCTCATCCCCCAGCAGGCACTCTGCCCTCGCTTCCTCAGTGGGAAATAGATATGCCAATTCCGGGGGGCGGGGAGGGGGGGAGGACCCGCTGCACCTCTTCATCTTGAGCACCTCAGTGCTCCTTAGAGCAGGTGACCTGCGAGATACTCCCAGCAGCCAGGCACTGACGGCCTCTGGCCCAGGCCCCTCTGCAGACGCTTACTTAGACCTCTTTAGCCAGGGGCCGGCCTTCCGCCTTGTCTGGAGGGTCCGAGGACCCCGTTCCCACTCCGGGGAGCCAGGAGTCCCTTCTGCAGGCCAGCAAGCAAGGCTGGGGACGTCAAGGCGGCCTGTCGTTTCCCCTTGTCCAAGGTGGGCACCGAGGACAGAAATGGCAGGGGTGGTCTGAGCCCTGTCAGCCCCCTCTCCGGCCCCCTCCTCCCTAGATGCAGCCCCCCGGTACTGCCTTGGGGAGGATAGCATGGGTACAGGGAGCCCTCTTTACCCCGTGGCCCCATCCCCACTTCCAGGAGCCGAGAGACAGTGAAGCCAGTGCGGGGGCGGGGTGTTCGGAGTCAGACGTCCTCCCCAGATGGGCTGCTGGTTCGCGAGCAGCCCAATGTTGGCTTCCGGTTGAAGGAAAACGAGGTGGCCGTCCAAGTGTTGGTCCAGACTTACCTGGGGATGGAGGTGATTGTCTCCGTGCCCACCCGAGTCGAGGCCAGCCCAGCGGTCCTGAGGAGAGTGTCGCCGGCCGCACCCGTACAGGCAGATGTGGGGCGTGGGACCTGCCGGGGAGGTTGCTGCCCTCTCAGGGGCGACTGAGCCAGGGCCCCCCGAGGCCGAGCATGCTCCAGACCTCGAGTGAAGCTCGCGGCTGGCTTGGCCAGTTGGAGGCGGCTGTGCTGGGAGACGGGGGAGGAGCTGGGAGCGGGCAGCTCGAACAGCTCTGCTGCCTGTCGGGGCTTCGCCTTCCCTCCAAGCAGGGGCCGCGGGAAGTCAGCTCCCCCTTGCTTTGACCAGGGAAGATGCCCCCTGCATGGGCCAATTTCAGGATCCATGCCAACTTGGCTCCTGCACCCGACCCAGTGGAGCTTCACGCCCGGCCCCGAAGTCCACCTCTCCCTGCGGACTGCCGGGCGGGCAGCCTCTCCCTTATGACAGCGTGGCCTTGGAGACAGAGCAGGGCTTCCTTCTGTGCCAAGGCTCTGGCCTCCCCCGCGGCAGGTGTGATGGGAGCGCAGAGGCCAGGCTGCTGGGACGCGTCTGTGGTCAGCCTGTTCCAGCAAACCCCGCGTTCCTCATGAGCACCCTCCCCGTCTCCCCGCACCCCTGCTCACCCGGCCTCCTGTTTCTCTTTCCATCCATCAGGCAGCTCTGACCGCTTCGCCACGTGCAGAGGCCACCGAGCAACCTTCCTTCCAGTCCTGCCTGGGCCCGATCGGAAGCCTGGAGAAGAGGCCCCGCGATTGATGCCTTTGCCCCGGGAGTCGGCGACACGGTGAGACGGAAGGCGAACATGGGTCAGAAGGTCACCGGAGGGATCAAGACGGTGGACATGCGGGACCCCACGTACCGGCCCTTGAAGCAGGAGCTCCAGGGCCTGGACTACTGCAAGCCCACCCGCCTGGACCTGCTGCTGGACATGCCCCCCGTGTCCTACGACGTCCAGCTGCTCCACTCCTGGAACAACAATGACCGCTCGCTCAACGTCTTCGTGAAGGAGGACGACAAGCTGATCTTTCACCGGCATCCGGTGGCCCAGAGCACGGACGCCATCAGGGGCAAGGTCGGGTACACGCGGGGGCTGCACGTGTGGCAGATCACGTGGGCCATGCGGCAGCGGGGCACGCACGCCGTGGTGGGGGTGGCGACGGCCGACGCCCCGCTGCACTCCGTAGGGTACACGACCCTCGTGGGGAACAACCACGAGTCCTGGGGCTGGGACTTGGGGCGCAACCGGCTCTACCACGATGGCAAAAACCAGCCGAGCAAAACGTACCCGGCTTTTCTGGAGCCGGATGAGACGTTCATTGTCCCCGACTCCTTCCTGGTGGCCCTGGACATGGACGATGGGACCCTGAGCTTCATCGTGGACGGACAGTACATGGGAGTGGCTTTTCGGGGACTCAAGGGCAAAAAACTGTATCCTGTCGTGAGCGCCGTCTGGGGCCACTGCGAGATCCGCATGCGCTACCTGAACGGGCTCGACCGTAAGTGTCCTCTGCGCGGTCCAAGGTGGCACTGTCCCCAGGCTCCCTGTGTCCCTGGGGTCCTGGCTGGGCCCGGCCAGAAGTTCACGCAGTCGTTGGAATTAAAATGTCTCTGAGTAGACAGCCCAGCATATTCGGATCCTCGGTGGGGACGCTGGCCTGCCTCTGGCTAAATGAATTCCGGCTGGAGTCTGGGAGCACCGCACAGTGAATGATCGAGGGATAGGTGGATGGATGGAGAGATGGGTGTCGGGAGGGTAGGTGGTGAATGAATGAATGAACGAATGAATGAGCCGAGGCATGGGCTTTGAGCAGATGTGCTTTGTTTCTGGTTGACCTGCCTTTAGCTTTGCTCTGCAGGTGACCAAATCCTAGCACAGTAGCCGGCGTGTCGTTGAGCTGGGGTTGGCGGCTTTGGGGGTGCTGGGTCCTCTCGCATAACCGAAAGCCAGCGCCCTCCCTCAGTCATTAGACTGGCGTACGGTTTCTCTCTTGGTGCCGGAGGCTTCTGAGTGGGCTCCTCTGGGACACGGTTCCCTGAAAGGGGCTTGTCAGTCATGGTGTCAGGAGGCCTTGAGAGAGAAGCAGACTGGGTAGGCAGCAGTTTCCACCTGTCCCAAGGTGAAAGGAGTGGCCTCTCTCAGCCCGTGTGTGGACATAAGGTTCCTGGGACGGCACCATCTGTGTGTGGGCACGGGAGGGCTTTACGGCTGGCTGGCTGGGAGCCCATGTTGGCGGGACGTCCTGGCACTCTGCGACTGTCCACCCCATGTCTGGCCCTCACTCTTTCATGGGTTCTTTCCACCATCTGCAAATTCCACCTTGAAAAGGTGCTGGGCCAGAAGGGTTCACCCACCGATATGCTGACCACCTTTGTGGGGCAGCTTTGGCCTGGCACCCCGAGATCTAACCCTCCCCGCCAAAGGCCAGACTGTGGGTGAGGCCCCTGCCGGGGTTCAGTAGCACAGATGCTCAGCCCAGATCTTGCGGTCTCCAAGCCTTCGGAGTCAAGGGGAGCAGGGAACGTGCATGGCAGTGGGTTGTCGAGAACCGCCCCGTGAGCCGGACCCTGGATGGAGCCTGGGAATGCCCATGACCTGAGCCCACCTCAGACACTCAGTGAATGATGAGGGTCCCCTCCCTCCGCATCAGACATCGCTTCTCGCCTTCCCCAGGCCTGGTCAGACACGGGTGGGCCCCGCTCTGCATGGCACTGGCTTTAGGGGAACCAGATGGGAGGACCGTGAGGGCAGTCAGCACCCTCAGTGTTCCACACATGCAGAGGGTGGAGGAGGCGCCACACATTAGAGCCGCTGGCCTCAGCCTGCTTACTGACACCTGGGTTCTACGTGAAGAGAGCATCTCATGTCCTGGACGGGTCACTCTGGCTGCTGTATGGAAATGGACGGTTGCGGAAGAGTGGCCACCGGGAGGCCAGGGAGGAGCTATGACAGCTGTCCAGCGGAGAGATGATGGCTCGGGCCAGGGCGGGGAAGTCAAATGTGAGATGCTCACTCAGCACTTCCTGGTGACTCTGCAAGTCTAGAGAGAGACAGGGTCTGGGACAGTGGTCAGTGGGGACGTCACCCAGGGCTGGACGGTGTTTAGACTCGTGTCCCCTGGATGAGATCACCTAGGGACCAAGGCCGAGCCCCGGGGTGCGTCAGTGCCTAGAGGCCAGGTGGATGAGAAGGAGAGGACGCAGAGTGGCCGTGAGGCTGGAGGGGACAGTGACGTCCTGCACACTAGGCCAAGAAAGGACTTCGAGAAGGACAGAGGGTTACCAGGTCGAGTACGCTGATGGCCGAGAATGGTCCATCAGCTCTGGCAACCAGGCGATCACTGGCGACCTTGACGAGTTGTCTGGGTGGGGCGCTGGTTTAGAGAGGGTGTTCGCTTCCTGGGGTGGCTGGAACAAATGACCACTAGCTGAGCGGCTTAAAACGGCAGAAATGTGTTCTCTCTCGGTTCTGGAGGCCAGAAGCCTGGCATCGAGGTTCTGGCGGGGCGGTTCCGTCTGAGGGCGCCGGGGAGGATCCGCCCCGCGCTGCCTCCTGGCTCCTGCTGGTTGCCGGCAGTCCTTGGCTTGTAGACATTCTCGGCCTCCACCGTCACGTGGGCTTCTCTGTGTCTCTCCTCTTCTTACAAGGACACCAGCCGTTGGATTCAGGGCCACCCTACTCTGGGAGGATCTCATCTTAACTAATTACATCTGTAACCCTATTGGAAATAGGGTCACATTCTGAGGTTCCAGAGGGTCCTCAATTGGGGGTGGGGAGGGGCACCATTCTACCCCCCATAGATGTAGAGACAGTGACTATAGACCATTCCCACAAGACCTGCCGCTCCTCATGACAATGCTTAGGGGAGAGACAAATCTGCCCAGCGGCTCAGACGGTGGGGTGCCTGCCAGGTGAGGTCAAAGGGGGCCTCAGGAGGGTTTGCTTTACCTTCCAAGGCAGCTTGGAAAGAGGAATGTCACAGCGAGACCAAGTGTGGGGTCCACCCAGGGAGCAGGCAGGACAGGCGGGAACTCTGTCCAGGCCGAGCTAGATACGCCTTGTCCGTGTCAGGCCTGGACTGGGCTCTGCTTTCACAATCTTGGAGGTGGTTCTGATCCGTGACTGCTCCCGGGGACATCTGGGAAGCCAACTGCACCCTTCTTCCCCACCCCACCCGACCCTGGCCACCAGGTCCTGATCTCAATAGGGAACCGCTGTGCACAGAGCCAGTTAGCCAAGGTCACCCAGCCTGGGCACCCTCCCTGGTTGCTGAGCGGGCTCTGTGTTCTCCCAGCCCGCACACCAGGCAGACCCTCCCCATCAGAGTCCCTTCCCTGTATGGGGCCAAAGGCCAGGAGTTGTCAGTGTGTCCCTGTGTGACCTCCCCATATCCGACCAGCTATGACCACAGGCTCCTCCTCCAGCCTTGAGACCTGGGGCTAAGGCTGCAACCCCAGGGGCTGCTGTGTCACCCGGATGTTTCCTGGGTTAGAGGGATGGAGTGGCCATCGCAGTGGGGAGAAGGGGCCCAGCTTGTGCCCCAGGCCTGCCTGCCGCTCTCCCCGGAGATGCAGAAGGAAGAGGCCTATTTTCAGGCAGCAGACAGGCCATCACCCAAGGGAGAGTCTGTGACCCGTGGGTCCTCTCAGCCCTCCCCGGGAGCAGGCATCTCCACTAAGAAAGCATTTTCCCTGCCATCTGGAATTTTCAAATTCTCCCTTTTATGGCTCCCAGATAAGTTTGGTGCAGTTGTCATGATTGTGAGTTCAAGAAAGGCTCCGTCAGTTCTTTTCCTCAGGAGCCTTTCGACTTGGTGACCTCCTCCTGTGTCCGTCCGGGGTGCCTCACCCGATGATGGCCCCTCCCTGCACCTCCATTTCAGCTGGGCTCTGGGGCAGAGAGACCACTTGAGAGGAAGAGGTTGTTCCAGACCCCATGCCCCCCAAAAGGCTAGTCATACAGGGACAACAAACTCTCAAGAGTTGGGGGGACAAGGGACCAAGGGTGCCTGCATTACCCAGCCAGGTGTTAGGTGTCCCTCCCTGGATGGCAAAGGGAGGGACAAGGGGTTGGAGTTTTGCCGCTTTTTCGTAAGAACCGCTTCGCGTAACGGGAACTGCACACGAATCCCAGGGTGGCCGTCGCCACACAACCCTCCAGAGTCCGTTCACGGAGCACGGGCACCGCCAGCTGCTTGCAGAGTCAGCACGAGGCCCGTCACAGGAGCGGCGCCGGCGAGGGGGGGGACGTCGCCGAATCCGCAGCACTTCCTGCCGTGAGACACTGGTCCTCGACTCACAGACCCGACGTTTCTTCTTCATTCCGCTCCCGGACTGGACGCGGCGCCGGGCTCCGGGGCCTGAGTCATGCTGTGGTCTCGCAGAGAGCTCGGCGAGCCGCGGGCCGGGGTGCTGGCGCGTGCCCGTTCGAATAGGCCAGGCGATCGTTCCTTCTAGAAAAGCTGGACTTGGCGCACGGACTCGACCAGTTCCTCAACTTTCCGCTCCCATAAATAGCACCTGATTCACTTCCTGATTCCTGCCGTGCACGCTGGCTCCACCCCCCTCTCATTCATATAAACTCTGCGAACCAGCGAGGGGGCCCCTCAGCTTCCTGGAGATGGCAGAGCAGCGGGAGTCGTCCATAAGCCCTGCTTTCTCTGTCTGGGAACCTCCTCCGTGGAATTTCAGGGGGCACCTCGCTTGGCGGATGGAATGGGATGCAGAGCCTGCAGCCCCCGATCAGAAGTATCGGGGTGGGGAGAGGCCTCCTTGGGTCCTGTGAGTGACCAACGGAAACCCGTGGGCCAGACGTTTTCCGTGGCACGGCGCCCGCGTCCGTCCGTGCCAGGCGCATGCGGCCTGCCCAGCCTTTGACGCGCAGTCAGACCACGGCCTGTGCATCATCATTTGGCTCCTACCAGATCGGCGGGAGGGAACCTGTTTGTGTACTCGAGGCCCCCGGGAATAGGCCCCTACATGGGATGTCTGGGGGACCGGTCGTATTTTCGGCTCGTCACGCGTCACCGCAGCTGTCAGCTGCCACTCCTGCAGCCCTTCTTGGAAGGTCTCACGTGTCCTAAAGACATGTCCCTTCTGGCTGCATGAGCTTTCCCTAACTGGGTTATACAGTGTGGTCCAAAGACGGTCAGGCAGAGGCGGCTCCGCCACGCCACACGGCTGCTCTCAGCGCGTGTGGCATGGGTGGCCCCTTTGGGTCAACCGCAGAGGGCTACCGGAGCTTCCTCTTCGTGTTGGCGTAGAAAGAGCCGGACCTTGGAATTGAACGGACCCGGGCGTATATCCACGGCCTAGCCCCTCGGCTCTCAGACCTCGGACCCCAGCTCCCACCTCCCCAAGCCCGTTTCCCCATCTGCAGGTTGGGGGCCACAGTCCCCACCAGGCACAGGACAGGTGCTCCACCAGCCGCAGCTGCTAGTGGGGCTGTGACTTAAGCACCGAAACGGGGGAGCCGGACCTTGGCTGTTTAGAAACGTTTCTTCAGGAGGGCATCCATGAGCCGACCCGAATCCCGTCAGGCCTAGAGGGCCTGAGGCAGCTCCCTCTCAGCCCACCCTCTGCAGTCCGGCCGGGCGCCCTGGATGCTTCCTCAGAGCCTTCGGCCTCCAGGGGAAGCCCCCTCCGCCTCCCAGCGAGGGCTGAGCCCCATCCTTGAGGGAGGAGGGGCTGTGGGAATGGAAGAGAGTCCCTGAGTGGAGGAGAGGAAGCAGGGCAACCCCTTCCCCCCTCACCCCAGTCCCACAGAAGGGCCATCGCCTTCAGGATCTCACTTCGGCCTCCAGGGGAAGCCCCCTCCGCCTCCCAGGGAGGGCTGAGCCCCATCCTCGAGGGAGGAGGGGCTATGGGAATGGAGGAGAGTCCCTGAGTGGAGGAGAGGAAGCAGGGTGACCCTGGTCCCACAGAAGGGCCATCGCCTTCAGGATCTCCGCTGGACGGGACTTTGGGGTGTATCTGGTCTGACTTCTCACCTTACAGGTGGGGAAACTGAGGCCCAGGCAGATCTGCGCAGGGCAGAAGTGAGGAGCCAGACCTGGCGTCACCCCAGGCGGACGCTTCCTGGCGGGGGAGACCCCGGCCCTGCGGGCAGGCAGGGGGAGACACGCGCCCGGTGCCAGAACTTTCCGCGGAAGGCGCTGTCCTCTTCCGTCCCTGCTGTGACGGGAGCCGTCGGTCGTTGGCGTTCTTTTAAAGTCTGAAATTTCGCTACTCAGTGCGCTGTCAAGCCTGAGATTCGTCCTTTAAAAAAAATAACAACAGGTTTGTCAAGATAGACAACACATGCCACACGACTCGAGATTTAGCGTCCAATTCAGTGGCCTCTGCTATAGCCACAGTCGTGCGGCCATCACGACGAGCGAGTCAGAAGGAAAGCCACACTTCCGCATGTCCCCTGCACCCCACACTTCCGCACGCCCCCCCGCACCCCCCGCGGTAGGATTTGGTCTTCGACGATTGAGTTTTTTAATGTTATTTTTAGTATTCTGAGACACAGTCAGTAGTATGGGTGGAATGGGGTCTCAAGGGAAATGCTGGGATTCTTCTTAGTTTTGGGGTCTGACCTTTGTTTCGCTCACAAAAGGCTTTCGGAGTCAAAGGGAGACCGTGGGCGAAGCCACAGATCCGCTCATGTCAGCTCCTTCCGTGTCCGGAACAGCGCGGGGTGACCCTGAGCGGCTGTAGGTGTGCTCATCTGTACCTGGTTTTAGGGAAGGGAGCAGGGAGACGTCTGCCCCGGGAGGCAGGGTGAGCTGGGCCTCTGGGCTGCGGAGGGAAAGACATCAAGACTCTTAGAACTGAGAGTTTATCTGAGATGCAGCTGCACTGAGCGGGGAGACGGGCCCAGGACGTCCGCGGACACAAAGACACAGGCGCCCCGCAGGCTGCGGCTAGAAGCCCCTCTCAAACCAGGTGCTGAGTCACCTCCGCCGTGAGCTGGGCCCAGACTGCTTGGACCCGGACCCCAGCCCGCAACCCTGCACGTCAGGCGCCCCCTCTGCACCCCCTCCACTGCCCCGGGAGGCAGGGTGAGCTGGGCCTCTGGGCCGCGGAGGGAAAGACATCAAGACTCCTCTGCACCCCCTCCCCTATAAAATAAAGATGAGAAGAGAACCCGCAAGCAGTTGAGTTAGCACAGAATGATCTTTCTGGAACCTTGTGTGGGGTCTGGCTCGGGGTGCCTGCTGGGGTGAGCTGGCTCTGTGGTGCCCCAGGCGACGCTCGCTGAAGGCTGCAGCTCGTCCGGCGGGTAAGAGCAGGGACAGCCTGGGTTGAAATCCTAGCTTCGTCTCTCCCCAGCAGTGCGACCCTGGATCCCTGGGAGTTATTTGGACTCTCCATCCCTCAGTAGAACGGGGATGATGACGGTGGTCTCTGCCTGTGACTATGAAATCTCGGTCCACCTCGAGGATTAAACGCACTAGCGTTGGTAGAGAGCTTATGAAGGTGCCTGGCCCAGAGTGAGTTCTCTGTGTCAGCTCTTCATAATTCATTTAAAATGCATAAAGATTTCATTCTTGACGACCTGTGTTTGAAAACCAGTATTAATGACGCCTTCGCTGCTGTTCGTACTGTTTGCTGTGGAACCGTCCGGAGCCCTGCTAACCTGGTTCTCTCTCTCTCGTCCCCAGCTGAGCCCCTGCCGCTCATGGACCTCTGCCGCCGCTCCGTGCGCCTGGCCCTGGGAAAGGAGCGGCTGGGCGAGATCCACACGCTGCCGCTGCCCGCCTCCCTCAAGGCCTACCTCCTCTACCAGTGACGCGCTGCCCGGGACGGCCAGCACCACAGCCCGCCCACCACGTCACCGCCACACCCCGGGCCGTGGCCCGGCGTCCGAGGCCGCGGGACGCAGGCCCTGCTCCCCTCCGCCGTTCCCGGCTGCCTTGCGGGACACAGACAGGACAGCCCTGGACACGGGCTCCTCCGTCCCCCTTCCCGACGTCGGCGGGAGCGTCCTGCATGCCACGTCACCTCCCCTCCTTGGGGAAAGACACGGAATAAACTTTTAGGACACGCGGCGCTGAGCTCCGACCTGCTCTGCCCTCGGGGTGCCATGGCTGCCCCGCAGCTGCCGGGAGGGGCCGCGGCACCGAGGACAGATACCGGGGGTGCTACGAGGTGCTGGCACGAGGAGCCGCGCCTCGGAGACGAAGCTCAGGACGTCGAAACGCGCCCCGGACGCCGAGGCGGGAGCCGGGCCCGGGAGCGCCCCGCGGCCGGCACCCCCTTCCCCTGTATTTATTCTTTTAACAATAACAAAAGCCATTTATTTATTCCATTTAGAGAGGGACCTTGTTCCGGTCGCCTCTCCGGAGTGTTCTGTTGCTTTCGCTTCCCCAGCACGTGTGCCTCACCCGCCCTCCCTGGGCCGTGTCCGGCGCGTCCCCACGTGGGCACAGCTGTCTTTGTGTGGGTCCTTCGACCCACAGTGTTTCCTGGGGGATCTGCTCCGAGCTCCCGAGCAGGCCCCTCGGGGAGCTCCAGCCTCGCGGGGAGAGTCTGGGGACTCGCGGCTACACGGCTGTGGCAGCTCCCACGACTCCACATCCTTATTCACACTTGGGCTCGTCCGTCTTTGCACATGGTTCTATGTCTTCAGTCTTCCATGGGTTTTTAGGTTATGGGTTTGGTCTTGCTTTTGGCTTCTTAACCAAAATTTCCCACGTGCCTCTTCAGAAGCTCTGGCTCTCCAGGGGACCACCAAACCAAGGCAGGAAGGATGAGAGGGTCTCCGCCCCCTGCCGAGCCAAGGGCAGGGCGGGCCGGGGGAGCCCAGAGCGAAGTCCACGCGGGTCTCCGCTTAGCGCCCAGTTCATCGCAACCCCCCAGAGCCAGAGGGGCAGGGCAGGGTGGGGCGGGGCAGGGCGACGAGCAGGAGAGGGGGGACGCCCCCTCTCTGCCACAGCTCCCCCACGTAGCAGACCCCTGCTCCCTGCCACCACATCTGCCGTTTATCTTAAAGTCAACTTCCTCAGAGTCTGACTTCAGTTCATTTCTGTACAGGTACAATAGATGACTTTATTTGTTTAAAATGTTTAATATATATGCATATATATTTGTCCGTAAGAATTATGTTTTAAACAGCTGCTGTAGGGTACCTTTAAGGAAAAAAAAAAAAAGTCTTCCAGTGGAGTATATTTTTGAAAGCACAAAAGCGGTGCCAAGGCTCGGTGAGGAACGTAAATTACCCCGATTACCGCGAGGTGTGTGTGTGTGTGTGCGCGTTTCAGGCGGGGGACCCGACCTGTGAGATCTGAGTGGATTTTCCTCACTCCTGTGTCAGGGCGGGTCATGTTCCGATGAATTCTGCACCTGAGATGAGAGAGTTTCCCTCATAGCTCCAGCCTCTTTGCCTTGACCCAGCGCCTTCCGAAGACGCTGGATGAGTCACCGGGCTCTTTCGTCATTCTGCGCACCTCCTGCGCCCCCAGCTCCCCAGACCCGT
>NW_006436888.1:6431835-6433513 GCF_000325575.1 Pteropus alecto | reverse complement strand
GAAAGAGGCATGGCCGACCCCTCCTGGGCCCAGCCAGCTCTACTGCCCATGGGTTTCAACAGACAATGAGAAACTTTGGCCAAGGGTGCCGGCCGAGCCCCGCTGAGGAGGTGGCTCCTGGAGGGCTGACCCTAGAATGTCCTCATCCCTTTTCATAAGTCCATGAGCCTGCAGCCCAGACTGAGGGACTTGCTGACCTCGTAGAGAGGATTCTGCACATCACTGAGAGCCTCGGGCTGGTTGGTGTGTCATAAACCTCAAGCTGACAGTGGGCTTTCAGGAGCAGGCCGTGAGCCCATGTGGGTGTCCCTGGAGTCCAGGCTCTGGGCACTCGGCGGAAGGAGCTGGTCCTTCATTCATCTTTGTATCCCCAGTGCTAAGCACAGGGATGCTGATGAGTCCTTGCCAGCTGCCATGGGCAGGGTCCCCACACCTCCCCCCCACCACCACCCCCAGCGGAGAAGACAGGAAATTCTGGCTTATTTAGAGGATTGGTGAGTGATAAAGAGAATAGTCAAGAAATTTACTAGACATAATCACATGTCATGACTCGTTTCCAAAGAATTAACGAGAGTTCATTCAGCTCCCTGTGGGCATTTTTAATTCTAAAGGCACAGAAGGGTCTGGTGGTGCTGGGAAAAGGGCCCTGGACCGAGGTCCCAAGACTCCTGGGACCCAAGTCCCATGTCACTTTCTCCGAGAGGTTCCTGGCCAGCTTTCCTCAGACCACCTGCATCAACATCACCTGGGAGGCGTCTGCTAAAATGCATGTTTTGGGGCCCTGCCTGAGATGGACTGAATCAACATTTCTGGGGCCAGACTCAGGAATTTGCTGTTTTCTCAAACTCCCCAAGTGACTTTGCCTAAGAGAGTCTGAAGACCACGGTGACTGTGTCAGCTCTTTCTCTCGAAAAGTTGCTGGGTAAAGGGAAATTCTTTCGGTGTGTTGGTGGGTTGGCTCGGCGACAAGCGCATGGCCTCCTGAGTCAGACCTGGGTTCAAATGCTAGCTCTGGCCCTCGCTAGCCGTGTGATCTCGGAGGAGCCTCCGAAAACGGCAGCCATCATCGTGCCCACCTCCCGGGAGGGTAGCAAGAGTGAAATGAAAAGTAAATGGCTTCAGGACAGGCTGGCATACTAGCAAGTATGCAAACAGATGCTTTAAAAGCTCAGGCACTTCTTTCTGTTCTGGAAAATGGCAGTTCCTGGACTGAAACTGGTCTTTGAGAATGTACCACACATTCCTAAACCAACTTCCTGATAAATGTCCCTTCTTCCGAGGCACAGTCTCCAAAGATGACGGTGGGAGTTGGGAAAGAGACCCCTAGACGCCCCCCCCAGACGTGATCGGAGGAGAGGGGCGGTCTGAGGTTATTTTTAGGATGGAGTTCACGGTTGGGTTTGCTTTGAAGGGGGTGGCAGGGGGAGGAATGGGGTCAGGCGGTGAGGGTGGAGGGGTGTCGGAAGCACAGGGAAAATAACGGCTTTTGTGCGGCCGGGAGACTTCTGGGGGAGCAGGGTTTCGTGTTGAAGGGAGCGGTCTTCATAAAACCATCTCGCAGACCAGCCATGTGGTTGCAATTAATACCCTGCCTTCAAGCAGGTAGCAGGCTCTCGGGCTTGGCTGTAGATGGGAGGGCCCACCACCCCCCTCCTGCACACGGCTTCCCTCCGCGCCC
>NW_006436888.1:6430238-6431768 GCF_000325575.1 Pteropus alecto | reverse complement strand
CTTTACTGAACCATAAAGTATGCTGGGGGAGCCGGGGAGGGGGCCGAAGACAGAGCAATTAGTTCATGCTCCAGTCCAGACACCCAAGCATGGTTGGAGTCCAGCTGCAAGGAATATTTGAAATAAATGAGCTGCCCGGGGGCCAGGCGTTTGCTGTGTTTTCTGTACGGGGCCATGGCAACCAGGGAGGAAGTCATGAGCTAGGGGCTGGGCTCTAGAATCAACAGATGATGTTCTGGCCGAGCGAGCCCAGAGGAAGCCGCTCACAGCTCTCCTGGGGCTTCTCAAGGCTCAGCTGCTGGCGGGCGGGACCGGCCTGACTGTCCTCCCAGAGTCCTCAGCGAGATCCTGTCCCAGCTTCGGACCTCTGTGTCCTCCACAGGGCTCTGGGGTTTTTTTTGTTTTGTTTTTTTGTTTTTTTCCTTTTCTTCTTTTCTTTTTTTCCCTCTGAAACCTTTCTTCCCAGGCTGGAGAACAGCTGCTGTTGCTGCCACGAGTCTGATAATGATTTTCCTGGGCAGAGGGAATGTTCCCGGTGGAAAAGCCCGGGCGGAGGGCAGCTGGCTAGATGGAAGGTGACATTGACCTTGCCCTGGGTCTGTCTTCCCACCCAGCCCAGCTGCAGCCTCTCGCAGGTCTCCTTTGTAGGCAGAAAAAGCAAAGGTCTCATCTGCCCCTTCCTGCCTCTTCCGAGGCTGGACCTTTCGGCCATCCCTAAGAACACGTGTTATAGAAGCGCAAGTAACAAGACCTAGTTTGGGGGCCTTAACTTGAACTTCACAAGTACCTCCTGCATCTGAGTCACCAGAGGACCTTGGGGGCAAAGCAAAATCCCAAAAGCTCTGATGCAGTGGTGGGCCCAGGAATGTGTATCTGATACCAGTAGTGATGCATCTGACGCATCGCCCCGGGGGTCCCTGGAGCCCTGGAACTACATGCAGAGTTGTATCTATGCAGACCCCTGCCCATTCCCCATTTCCTTCAGAGACCTGCAGGGCCTGTGGCCCAGAGGAGCTTGGAGACCACTAGCGTGGGAATCAGATCCACCCACGCTGGGTTTCAGAGCACGTGCTAAGGCCTGGAGAGCTAGGGCTTCAAAACCAGCCTCTTCCCAGGCACCGGAGCGCTTGTCTTAGAGGGATGAGCAAGGCCTTCCCCGAGGGGGGTACAGGAGTGGAATTGGGGGAACTTCAGCCTCGGGCTCTTCCCCGAGCCTCAGTCTCCCCAAGAACGTGAGCCCTGGAAAGCTCAACCGGGAGCTCGCAGATACCACACGGGGTTCGGAACCGCTTCCAAGCACGGTCCAGCGGGCCGTCCACTCGGAGCGGCTCACAGGACCCAACCAGGACTGTGTGTCTCCCCAGGCGCGTCTGCCCTGTCCCCTCACAGATGTCCCATTATCCTTCCCACCTGCACCCCGAGTCTCACCTCTGGGAAGGTTTTTCACCCAGAATGCATTCGTGAGGTGCCTTTCCGATGACCTCTGTTAAGCGAAGCCGCCGTGGGGGTTGCTAGGCCCCAGGGAGAACA
>NW_006436888.1:6418957-6430206 GCF_000325575.1 Pteropus alecto | reverse complement strand
GCTGCCTGCCTGGGAGAAGGGCCTGGACACTGGCCTTCCTTACTGCCCAGGACGGTGACTCCGAACGGGAGTCTCAGGAGCCTGTGAAATGAGACCTATCCTTCCCTCCCCAGGGCCCCCCGAGACACCATAGGCTTAAGGCTGGGCACATCGGGGTGCTTGGTTCAAGGCGTTCCTGCCTTACCCTTTTCCAACTGACTCTTTTTTAAAATTTGAGGTGAAACACATAATATTTTAAAGTATACACTTCAGCGGCGTTTCGTGCATTCACGATGTTGGGTAATCACTCCCTCTATCTAGTTCCAGAACATTCCTATCACCTCCAAAGTAGACCCCACGTCCCTTAGCAGTCACTCCCCCTTAACCCTTCCCCATGCCTGGGCAGCCGCTCGTCTGCCTTCAGACCCTGCGGATTTGCCCGGACGGTTCACTAAGTGGATCATACACTACGCGACCCTTTGGGTCTGGCTCATTTTACTTCCAATTAGCTCTTTGTTCCCTGACATCCTCTCCCAGTGCTATTTCCTCTTCGTGGGGTAGCTGTGAGTAGCCAGGAGCGCTGCCTGGCCCGCTGCACGTGGTCGGTAAAAGCCAGCGTGATTCCTTGCATACCGCCCGGGGCGCCCAGAGATGCTCTGAAGTTTACCTAAGCCACCTGGTGGGTGAACCAGCCTTTCCTTAGCGGGCACCTTGCAGGCAGATCAGCTGGGCCCTGGAGCCTCCGACCCTCTGGACAGAAGCAAGGTCATTTTTCTGAAAATCAGCTTCGTCCTCAGGGCGGCAGAGCGTGGAGCGGTGAGGAGCTGTGTGAAGCGCTGCCCAGTCTCTCCGACCCCCCATTTCCACATTGCATTAGCTTCCTGTGGCTGCCACCATCATTATTACATACCGGGTGGCTTCATACGACACATACTTATGTTCTTACAGTTCTGAAGTCCAAACTCAAGCTGTGGACAAAGCCACGCTCCATCCAGAGGCTCTCATGAGGGACCCTTCCCGCCTCTCCCAGCTTCCGGTGGCTCCAGGTGCTCCTCGGCTTGTGGCCACATCGCTCCAACCTCCGCTTCCGTCATCACGTGGCCTGCTCCCCTCCGTGTCTCCCTGTCTGTCTTATAAGGACAACCGTCATTGCGTTAGGGCCCACCTGGCTTATCCAGGATGAGATCATCTCGAGATCCTCAACTCAGTGGCATCTGCTGAGGCCCTTTTTCCAAATAAGTTCACGTTCATGGGTTCCAGAGTTAGGACACAGACGTATCCTTCCGAGCCCCACCATTCAACCCTCTCTACACACCTTTAGAACAGGCGTCACCTCAGTGCCCACTCCTAGGACGACCCAGAAATAATGAGGGTGGGAAACAGCCCAGTGCCAGGCCTGTCATGAATGACAAAGGTTCCCAGCATCGCCACCTCCCTCCCGCCCCAGCCCCGATGGCCAGACCCATAAGGGCAGAGCTGCTGTGCAGCTGATGGCTGTTCTTCCACAGGGTGGGCGGCCAGGCCATGCACGGGAGCCATGGGGCCGGGCTCAGGCCAGCTTGCAGAGAGAACCTGAAACATGTCAGTGGGCAGAGGACTCGGACTCTGGGTGTCCCTCTGGCCAGCGACGGCGAGTGGCCCCGGGGCTCTGGGAAGGCAGCAGGCACTGCTCAGCGGTCATCAGAATCAGGCTGAGCCAGGAGCATGCTGTCGCAAGCGCCAAGGTCCAGTGCCCAGACGTCCCCTCCATCGTTTTCTGGGACTCGGGGAGGTAGCTCTCGCATCCCGGTGGCTTCTCCAGCTGAGCCCACTCCGGACTGGTCGGACCGATCGTACAAGGAAATGGAATGTGAACCCCGGGCTATTTAAAGAGCAAGAGGGGCTGGAGGCGCGGCTGGGACCGGGCCAGGCAGGGTGCCTCAGGTCGGCGCTGGCTCCTCTCTGCACATGGTTTGATTTACTGGAGGGCCGCGAGCAACTCCAGCTTCAGACAGAGAACTATTTGAAGCCGCTGCCAGATGTTGTGTCTGAGTTGGGCTTTTACAACTTGCTTACTGGTTAGCAGCCTGCCTCCCGCTGGAGTTCAGCTCGCCCCAGCGGGATCGGGGCCCTGGCACTGGCCCATGGGCCTTTGCTCAGCATCCTTGCCGCGCGCTCCCCCGCCGCCCGAGCCTGTCCCAGGGTGGGAGCCCGATTTCCAAAGCATCCAACCCTCCTGGGGTGGCAGCGTGGCCTTGACTTCAGGGCGTCCTGAAGACACCCTCAGTCTATGAAATGTTCTGATTGCTGGGCCTTCTGGGACAGGCAGGGTCTAAACAAGCCCGGAGACTCACGAACAGCCTCACAGGGAGGCACCCATTGGAGCAGGCCCTGCGTGCCCGAGTCGTCCCCCACGAGGCGAGGACACGAACCTCTCTCTTTTTCCTCTGCAATTCCGTCCTGTTCCTACCCACTTATTTCATTTTGGCCACCTGATGCCAGCCTGTTTAAATGGAGCATGAAAGGCCACAGGGGACCAGGGCCGAGACCAGTTTATCCAGGGCATTCTGGAAGGTTCCCAAAGCTCTGGAAATCCTAGCGAACCAGGGAATTTCCAGGGAGGTACCAGCAGGACCAACCTTTGGACCGAGGCCACAGTGTCCAGCCAGAGGCCAATCCTGTCAAGCGAGTGGCAACCTCCCCAATGTGAGACGGTTGGGGTTCATAAAACTCGGGGTCCGGGGTGTTTCTCAGCCCACTCCCCCGCCGAGCAGGCCTATGACAATGAGAAGCATGTGACTGGAGCATTCGCTTCCTGAGGCCACTCGAAATGACTTAGACGTTTGCTCTGGAGCTAGTGGGTGACAGGGAAACGCCAGGGCGAGGGGCGGGGCGAGAGGGGAGCCCGGAGGGAGGGGGCCGTGTGCTTCATCTGGTCGCGTGTGAAAGCGCACTGGTGTCCGTCCAGGATCCCGGACGCGCCAACGTGGACAGAGTGTTCAGTCCCCTCCCGAAAACACCAGAAACGCTTTGTCCACTAGGCAGGAAAACACCCTCCGCTCGCTGGCTCGCGATCTGGCTCTGAGACGCCTGGAGGGCCAGGCTGGGAGGAGCAGGGCCTGGAAGCCGGGGGCTGGGGGAATGGAACTCCGGGCCCTGGGGACCGGCCTGCCCGGGCTGCAAGGGGAGACCCCCGCCCCCCACCTGCCCTTCTGGTAGCTGTATAAGGAACCTGACTTCTCTGCACACCATCCCCTGGCCCCCGTTCCCCTTACTTCTGAATCTTCCAGAGAACCAGAAAGAGAGAGAGCACAGCAGGGCGCCCTGGTCCAGGAGCCGCTGGGGTTTGGTGGTGGGATTGAGGAAGCTCCCAGGGCAGTTCACTGCAAGGGGAGGGGGAGGGGGATTTGAACTCAGAGCATCAGCCACTGACGCTGTGACTGAGGACACTGCCTCTGGGAGCCTCAACGTCCTCTTCTGTAAAATGGGAGTAATGATACCTTCTGGACAAGCTCGTGGTGTCGCGAAGATCAAACGAGGTCTGCTTGTGGGGCGATGCCTTGAAAAGTTGCAAAGCCCGCACACGTGCCCAAGGTCTCATTATTATAATATCTATTTGTGGGAAAATGGGGAAGAGAAGCATCTTAGAGAGGCCTGCCCCTCCCTCGAGGCCTATGGCTTCTCTTCACACACCCCGCAGCCATCCCCGGAAGCTGGGGATCCCCTCCGGGTACCTCCCACTGCTAGCTCCCCAGAAGGAGGAGCTGAGGAGGAGCTGAGGAGGAGCCCAGCCCCGACATCCTGTGGAGGACAGGCCCTGGCGGTCATCCTGGCCACCCGTGAGGGAGACGAGCAACCTTTTCCTGCAGGAGGCCCCGTGGGAGTGAGGGGAATAGGTTTCACAGCCTCCACTGTCCCATTTGGCAAACACATCTTGACCCCTTGTCTGTGCCAGACACATGGGAACGCCATGGATTCAGACTCAGGAAACCAAGTTTCTGAGCAAGGGGCTCAGAGGGTGGGCACAGAACAACAGACGTGGGAGGTGGGATGCAGCAGGTGGTGACAGACTGTCTCTCTGAAAATACCAGGTGATCAGGGCGGGGAAGCCCTAGCCGGGTTTTAAAGGGTGGATAGGAGTTTTCCAGGGGGAGGGAACTGAGCCCATTTGTGTCGATTCCTCTGTAAAACAGGGATGATTGAAAGACCTGCCTCACTGAGTGGCTTTCTGCAGAATGCCGGGAACGGTATCTGGCACAGAGAGTGAGTGCCATTTAATGGCTGGTGCATGCAGAGATGCCGTGCAAGCGCACAGCCCCCCGCCTCCCACGGGCCGCCGGAACTGGAGTCATTTATCCTGCTACGTACAGACGTTCTTCTTCTCCGGCAGCTCCTGGTCCAGGCCCTGACTCTGAATTCCCTCAGGTGCTCCAGCGTCCAAACCCACCCGCAGTCCTCACTCCCGAAGAGAGTCTGGGCCTACCTGTGCGGCTCCCTGAGCCCCACCCTTGGGTGTCTGCTTTGTCTGGGAGCAGTCACAGTGGCTGCTTGGCGCCCACTCAGCACAGTGCAGTGTCCTGGGGAGGGTTTCTTCTGACCTACCCTTCAGGTACTCCGAGGGTGTTGGGGGGTCAGCTCAGTGGTGCTGATGCTGTGCCGTATGACGTGGTTGGGGGTACAGGATCATAGCACCCTCAGGTAAATCAAGGCTGCAGACAGACCTACCCTTCAGGTACTCCGAGGGTGTTGGGGGGGTCAGCTCAGTGGTGCTGCTGCTGTGCCGTATGACGTGGTTGGGGGTACAGGGTCTTAGCACCCTCAGGTAAATCAAGGCTGCAGACAGGCAGACTTGGGGCTGGGACTGGCGAGAGACGAGGCTGGCAGCAAAGAAGCTCGACTGGGGTGCCCGCCTCTCCCTGCGAGGCGCTGGTACCCCTTAACTTAGAGGATGATAAGATCACATCATTTGGGAGTCTCCAAAATTTCACTCCAGGATGTGAGTCTGCATTTTCATGTCTGCCTCTCCCCATGTCCCTCTGGAAGCGTCTTGAAGACAAGACCTGAATCTCTGCCTGGATGTTTACATGCTCAATCTGTATCTGTGGGTCGATAGAGCAAACGAATGGATAAAAGAATGAATGAATGAATGAATGAATGAATGAATAAGGTGGTAAATGTGTGCCAGAACACGTGTCTCCTTGACCAGTCTGCAGAGTCCGGCTGTCCCATGAAACCCAGGTAACTGGGGTGACCGGCAATGGCTTCCATGCAGAGGGCAGGAGCCCGTGGGGAGGCTGGCCGGGTGCTTGGTTGCCCTGGGGAGGTCGAGGTTTCCACAGACGGGATCTCAGCTGCTCCCGAAGGCCTGTCCCAGGCAAGGTGGCAGCTCCTGCGTCCCCTCCTGCCGCCCCAGTGCTGAGGGAGAGACCGCGTCTCCACGGAGGGGCGCCAGCAGGATGTGCCGACATCCGCGGGGCCACAGAGCTCCTTGTTTTCTCTGAAAACATCCCATGTCCAAAACAAACAAGGACAACTGACCTAGCCGGGTTACCTTGGTCTTCCCGGCGCAGTGCTGTTCCCAGCTTATTTTTATGAGCTGTTTAATCTGCACGCTGTCTTCTGTTCTCAATAAATGGGACTGTGCATTCCAGGATGGCCTCGAATGATAACACCAGCTGTCTAGACAGAGGCCAGCCCACTGACAGTATCATAAATAAAAATAGCTTTGTGTTCCAGTCTCTCGCCAGGGCCTGGGGAGGGGTGAGCAGACTCCCCGCGGGCGGGCTGGGACAGAGCTCCCCTGTCTTCCCACCGGCCACCGCCGCTGACCCCAGACCCAGCCCCACACTTGGGGGCCCACGAGCCTGCACTTGGGAGGGAGGAAGGAAACTGGGCGTTCCTGGAGGGGCTCATGGGGCCCCAGTAAAGCACCCTCCCCCTCCTTGGCACTTCCCCCTCGACGTGGCCTATAGCGGCTGCTGCAGCAATGGACACCCAGGTGGCCTGTGGGGGCTTCGACTTTGAACTCCAAGGTCAATGCTCTAGCCCCTGGTTCCTGGGCTCAGGACTGGGCTAGGAAGCTGCAGACCCAAGCCCAGAACCACTTGGGGTTAAACCGAGAAGAAAGGGTGCTCTCTCCACCCAGCACAGACCCCAAAGCTGGCCGGAGCACAGAGCTCTGCTCAGCCCAGGAAGTCAGGATTTTCAGCCGCTCACCCACGCCTTTCGTCATCCACCTGCGCCGCGTCACGTGCCTCTCCCGCGTTCACTCACTCATTGGGCTTCTGCTGGTCCTGTAAGCCTCCCCACTGCCCTCGAGGAGCCCGGTGAGTGTGGGGGTTGGTCCGAGAGCAGCAGGCCAACAGAGGGACCTCAGGGTGTCCCTGGCACAGCTGCACACGTGTGTGTGCACGCACGCCCACGCCAGGAGCTTGCAGGGGTCTCCCTCAATGTGTCTGGGCCAGGCCATGTAAAGGGGCCCACCCCGGCTCCCCACGAGCTCAGGCTCACGCTCTCACAGGTGAGGCACCCTTGTGCAGTCCACAACCTGAACACCTGTACGAGGCAGCCCTCTGCCGCCTCCCCGACCTTCCACCAGGCTGAGTGCAAGACGAAATCTTTGGAACAGAAAAGACTCCTGGTCAAATGAAGACTCCTTGGCCAGTGGGGTCTTCATTTTGGCCTCCGGTTTTGTCTGGGGGAGTCCCGGGGGTCAGTGGGTAAGTGGAAGATGGAGATTTCTACAGGATCAAGAGGCAGAGGCTTCGAGAGGGACCCTGGCCGCGGGGGGCTGTGGGCTGGATTCGCTCAGGACGGTCTTGTAAGAGCCAGGCACACAGTGCTCGCCCCGTGAATGGGGAGGAGCGTGCTTTCCTTACGGGGACCTGGGGCCTCGACTTGCCCTTCAGACTCCTCATCCCAGGCTCCAGCCCATCCTGGAGGGAAGCCCTCCTCCCCCTGCCCCCCTGTGGGACTCACCGACTTCCCTAAATCCCTCCCCTCCGTCCACACAGGGCAGGGCCCCTGGCAGCCTGGGAGCCGAGACAGAGGGAAAGGGGCCCACAGGTAGGACGGGCAGGGTCAGTGCCATGGGACGCGTGCACCTGGGCCCTCCCCAGCTTCCCAGAGCAACAGCCAGGGGCGTGGGGGGCTCTTCTGTGGGGTCTGTGCCGCCCGATGGGATCCAAATGCCAAGCAGCTCCGCTGTGGGGACGGGCCACCCCCCCTCGTCCCTCTGGCTGTGGACGGCCCTGTACCCTGCGGGGGACCAGCTCAGACAGACAGCCCTGACAGTCTCGGTCTTCAGGAAAGCGACTCACGCTCCTGAGATGTTTGTCCCTCCTCCCGCCCCTCACACCCGCAGCCTGCATACAACAAGAGGATCTCCGTACCAACCACGTGACAGCAATGACAACGTTATAAGGGGTGAGGAAGTGAGGTGCTTCCTGTTGCCCCAAGTCACGTTCACCTCAGCGACAGACTCTCTCTCACCTGACTAGGAGCCGCCCACAGCCTTGTCCCGACCAGAGGAAGGGGGACAGGGGAAACTCTGGGGTGAGACGAGACGCCGCCCCCCCCACCCCAGTGGACGATTCTCACACCTACTAAGAGGCGGTGGGTCGGGGATGTGGCCCTCTGGGGCAAACAAAAGCAAGGGAGGTGACAGGCCATCATGCTTATTCTGCACCTAGGGAGGGGCCAGGGCGAGGGTGCACCTCCCCAGGGGACAGATGGAGAAGACGGTACCCCCCACAGCGGCTCCAGAGAGAGGACGCCAAGGACCACGGTGAGCGAAGCCACACAGCCCATGGCTCGTCCCCATCCCCCGCCAGTCCAGCTCACGAGTTAAAGCTGGCGGAAGGGAGGAGTAGAAGGGAAGCCTCCGATTTTAAAATTGAAAGTGATTGAAAACCGGTGAGTCCGGGGCCAAGCAGGAACGGTTTGACCAAGCACAGCTGAGGGTAAGTGATAAAGACCCCTCCTGGCTGTTCAATAATGAACTGGCTACGACGAAGCCCACACCTGAGTGACCAGGCCCCAGGCAGGGTGCTGGAAGGTTCTGCCTCAGTCAGCTCTCGAGCACTTGCGTGAGGTTGGCTGTTTGTCCTCATTTTACAGAGGAGGAAACTGAGGCACAGACAGAGACAGCTTTGCCTAAAGCGTGACGCGCAGCCGGGAGGAGGCGGGGCCTGGGTTCGGATGGAGACTGCTCTGACTCTGAGCCGGCCTGTCCCCCGCCCTCCCCGCCTCCCCGTGGCCCACGCCGCCTGGCACTGAGTTGGTACAAAACATGTTTACTCAATGCATGACCCAGAGAAAACAGAGCCCTCCCTGCCTGGCTCCCAAGTCACGTGTCACCCATCAGCCTCTCCACAAGCATTTACTGAGGATGCCGAGGGCAGCAAGGACAGCACAGGACCAGCAGCCCGTCCTTTGTGGTTGGGCACAGGGGACCAGAGAGGTCACAAAGGGGACAGGGAAACACAAGACCCACTGCAGAGCACGACCCCGCCACCAGGCCTGGAGACGAGACTTGGAGGCTGGGATCCTGGTTCGGTGACAGGGTGCTTGTCCGATGTCTGTGGGCTTGGGCGACCTTCTCACGTCCAAAGGTCCCGTACGGCCCTCTCCACAAAGGACCGGCCCCCTTTTTACAGCAAAGGAAACCGAGGCCCAGAGGGTGACAGGGCTAGTCCAAGGTTGCATGGCTAAGATGTGGCAGACAGGGTCTGGCCTGCTCAATCCCTACGTCGGAGCCTTTGTGGGGAGCAGTGGGGACATCAGCAAGGGCAGGCCGACGGGCGGCCCCGTCCCTCAGGAGATTTATGGTGTCAAAGTCCTGGGACCAGGTGAGGTGTCCATCTGCATGCAGCACCCAAGTGCTTGACCTTCTCTCCCGACGGGCTGCCCACTGCCGCGTTCCCAGACCTCCGGCCAGGGGGGACCCCGCGCTGAGAGGAGGGAGGCCCCAGTCCCACATCTGCCCGCCCCCACCTCTCCCCAGCAGCTGCAGGTGACTGACAAAACCTCCACGCCCTTCCCCCACCGCATCGGAGCCACTGGCACATGCCCTTTTCCAGAAGTCTCAGAGGGACCTTCCCTCCGGGGAGCCATCTGCCCGGCACGTGACCCAATGTCTTCCCTGGAACTTCTGCAGCCACCATGGAGAAAACGCTTCGTTTCTCCTGGAACCTGAAGCTGGGAGGACGAGAGCCGGCCGGGCACCAGCGTGGGGAGACACAGAGCTGAGCGGGGAGGGCGCGTGCCGACCGCCCAGGAGCCCGCAGATGCTCTCTTCTGCTGAAGCCACTTGGAGCGGGATTTCCACCACCTGCAGCAACGAGAGTCTGGAGAGATCCATGAGATCAGGCCCCACTCTGCCCGTGTCCCCACACCCCAAAGGACCCCTCTCAGAAGCAGAGCAGTCTTGTCCTGGGATCCTGATGGGAGGAGGGCATCGCCCACGGCAGGGTAGCCCAGTGGTAAGAAGCAGGGTCTGCGGGCAAATTCTGTGTGACGTCTCAGCAGGGCTCTGGGCAAGTAACTGAGCCTTGTTGAGCCTGTTTCTTGGTTCACGTAGAAACAACACTAACTGCGGATGGAAGACGGGGTGAAGTGCTCCGTGCTGGTGGCTGTACCCACCCGCATGCCAGCAGGAAACAGACGGCACTTCCAGGGTCATTTGAGGAGGGTTTATTTACAAGGCGGGGTGTAGGGGAACCTCGGGGGAGAAGAGGCGAGTGCAGGAGCCCAGAGCTGGCACTTTCAGAGCTGCTCCCACCCCCAAGTGTGACGACGGGGTGATGGTGGGAGGCAGTGACGCAAGCCCAGCACGAGAGCTAGTCCTGCAGAGCAGGACACATTGAGGGGAGCAGTGACCTCTGTTCAGGGGACACGACCAGTCCACGAGGGCTTTGTCGTGTGTTGAACAGCATCTGCCGAAATCCACGTCCACCTGGCAGCTCAGAATGCAACCGAATTTAATTGGTTAAGGACCTCGAGATGAGAGCACCTGGGATGTAGGGCGGGGCCTAATTGGTAACCGACTGACCTGACTGACCTTATGAGAAGGAGACGACGGAGAGGTGGCGTGAGGAGGAGGCGATGGGAGCAGGGAGCCAAAGCTGGAGGGGGCTGGGGGGTTCTCTGCGAGGGAGCCGACGCCTTGACTCAACGACCTCCTGACCCGTGAGAGAATAAACGCCTGTTGCTTTAAGCCACCCAGTCTGCGCTGCTTTGCCGTGGCAGCTCCAGGAAACTAACAAAGGCCTTGAAGGGAGAGAGCCGGGAGGAGGAATGGCCTGTCCTGCCTCGTCCCTCCCTTTGGCCTGCTGCGGGGCTCCCCAATCAGACTGGGGTCGGGGGGCAGAGGACTTCCTGGTGGTCCACGGACACAGGGCAGCCTGCGAGGTGGGAAGCAGGAGAGGGCGGAGCCCGCGTCCGGAGGGGCAGATATGCGACAATAGTTATTATTACAGCGACATCCCACCCGGGTCCCCAAGGGAGAGCTGTGGCTCCCCGTCCCCAGGGATGTGGAAACCGAAGCGTCAGAGAAACTGGTCAGGCCCCAGCCCGCCGCGGGGCACAGGGATTCCTGCTCCCAGTTTCTGTTATGGTGACGATCACAGTGACATCTGTGCTCATTTACTCTCTGCCCCTTATGACACGAGCACTTCTTGAAGAAGAGCCACCACGCGCTTTCTTCCCCACGCCCCCGGGCTCTCTGTTCTAGACCATCACGGAATAAAACATCGGAAAAGAGGGGCTCGGTCTGCAGGGGCGTCCAGGGGAATCGAGGTAGGGGCTCTCTGGGGAGGGTTGTTCTGTGTTTTCTTCCAGGCAAATACAGTGATACATGCAAGGCGTTCAAGCAGGGAGCACCCTCGGGCTTTCATAGAAAGTCTCAAAAACAATGATTCAAGGATCAGTGCCATACTTTGCAATTACCGCCAACAAGCACTAAAATGACAAGGCGGGCCAAGGGCGGCCGGCAGTTCCCACACTGCTGGCTCTACCTCCAGCCCTTTCTCTGCCTCCCGAGAAAGTGGACCTCAGTATAAACGGCAGAGTGACATCATTACAGGACTCTGAGTGGCAAGTGACGGGAACCCGCCTCACACAGGGGATCTCGCAGTTCACGTGGCAAGACTTCAAGGTGAGTTTGCTCGGGGCTTGACCGGGGTCAGGAGGCACCTGGGACCCCGCTCCCTCCTAGCCGGTCCTCGCCCTGCAGGGAACAGATGGCCGCCAGCCGCTCCAGGCTTACATGCGTCCTCAGCCATCAGTGGAAA
>NW_006436888.1:6418193-6418947 GCF_000325575.1 Pteropus alecto | reverse complement strand
TCTTCCCCACAGTTTCAGCAGAAGTCCCAGAAAAGAGCCTTGTTGACTCCAGGCCACCTGCCCCGCAGCCCGGGAGATGCGCTGTTCTGTTTTTATTTTCCGGTCATCTGCTCTACCCCTGGGCTGGGAGGGAGGGGGCCAGGGGCAGCTCTACCCAAACATGAGGCAGGAGAGAACGGGGAGGAGGTCCCCAGAGGAAGGTCCGGGACCTGCCACCAGGGGACGGGAAAAGAAGGCCAGAAGGAGCAGGCAGGCCTCGCAGAGGTGTCGGCATCCAGGGCCGCTGCAACAAACTGCCACAAACTGGCTTCAGACCACACAGATTTATTATCTTACAGTTCTGGAGCCCAAGTCCTAAACTCCGGGTGGCAGAGCTACGTTCCTTCTGGAGGTTCCCGGAAAAAACCACTTGCCTCGCCTTTGCCAGCTTCTCAAGGCTGCCTTCGTTCCTTGGCTCGGGGCCCCTTCCTCCACCTTACCTCTCTCTCTCTGTCTGTCTCTCTGTCTCTCTCTCTCTCTGTTTCTGTCTCTCTCAATCTCTCTCTATCTCTCTCTCTCTTCCTGCCCCTCAGGCTGCCATGCAAAATACCATTGGCTGCATGACTTAACCAACAGACACTTATTTTCCGTAGTTGTGGAGGCTGGGAAGCCCAAGATCAAGGTGCTGGTGGATTTAATTCCTGGGAAAAACCCTCCTCCTGGCTCATAGATGGGTGTCTGGCTTCTCATTTTCTTCACATGGCCTTTTCTCAGT
>NW_006436888.1:6411822-6418145 GCF_000325575.1 Pteropus alecto | reverse complement strand
CAGAGAGACAGACAGACAGACAGACAGACAGACAGAGAGGAAGAGCACACACGTGTAACTTCTCTAATGTCTCTTCTCGGATCCACGGCAACCCTATCTGATCAGGGCCCCACCTTGTGACCTCTAAACTGGGTTCCCAGACCCAATTCCACCATGGGGGGAGGGGGGTTCCCCCTCAGACAGCAACAGGGTGTCTGAGAACTCAACCCGATTTTGACGTTATCTACCAGGAGATAGCATTGGTTCCCCAGGTAAAGACTCAGCCCTACGAGACCGCCCTCCCCCACCCCCACCCCCCCACACACTCCAGACCCCAGATATAACGCAGCCCACCTGTGCTTCTGACCAAGCGGCTACATACTGGAGGTTCCGCAACCCCCTCCAACTCAGAATGCCAATCGCAAGTCCATGTTGACACCTGGACATCTGTCCAACTGGCTATGAATCAGAGGTTCCTACAACTGCCTCCTCGCGATCGGTTAATTTGCAAGAATGACTCACAGAACTCGGAGAAGCATGTCACTTACTAGATCACTGGTTTATGGTTAAAAAATATAACTCAGGAGCAGCCAGATGGAAGAGATGCGCAGGGCAAGGTGTGTGGAAAGGGGCTCAGAGTTTTCATGCCTCTCCAGCTGGCCACGCTGCCTGCATCTCGACGAGTTCACCGAACTGGGAGATCTCTACAGCCCTGTCCTCTGAGGTCTTTGTGGAGGCCTCGCTGCATAGGCACGATTGATTAAATCACTGGCCATCGGCAGTGGATCCATCTCCGGGCCCCTCTCCCATCCCCAGAGGTCTGGGGTGAGACCGAAAGGTCCAACCCTCTGATCACGTGGTTGGTTTCGTTGGCAACCAGCCCCCATGTTCAGTGCCTTCTAAGTTACCTCATTAAACATAACAAAAGACACCTTTTTTCACTCCCAATACTTAGGAAATTCCAAGAGTTCTGGGAGCTATGAGCCAGGAATTCTGGAGGAAGACCAAATATACATGAGGACTATATTTTGGTCATCTGAATGACCAGATACGTATTTCTTGTAAATCACAATATTGTACCTCACTTAACCTTATTCACTTCCTTAGAGGCTCCATCCCCACATATAGCCAAACTGGGAAGGAGTAGGGTGTGGTCTACAGGGACTTCGACATTTAATATCGGGGGGACCAAAACATTCGTTCCGTAGCTGTCTCATTCTGACCCTCCTGCCTCTCTGGTTAAGGGCCCTTGTGGTGGTACTGGGCCCTCCTGGATAATTCGGGATAATCCCCCCACCTCAAAGTCCTTAACTTGGTCCTGTCTGTAAAGTCCCTTTTGCCACGCAAGGTACCACAGTCATAGATTCTGGGACTAGGACATAGACAACTCTGAGAAGCCATTATTCAATCGACCACGTCCCCCACCGAGATCTGCCTTGTATCCATCCTAAGGTACTTACGTCCAAGACCTAACTTCAGATCTGCCTAAAAGAACCATCTAGCCCGTCGAGCATGGTGGCCTGACCTCTGACCTATGCAAATGAAGCCCACGCTCCAAGGACAGGGAGCAGAGGCCCGGCGGCTGGTGAAAGCCAGGGGCATCTGCCCTGGCCTGGCACTGTCCCCATGCCAGGCAGCGAGGAGGAAGGTAAAACCAGGCGGAGGCATCCGTTGAGCCACTTTCTCAGACTCGCCTATGCGGGCTCCGGGGGAAGAATTCTAAGACCCAGAAAACGGGAGTGTCCCCCTCCCCGAGTTGGCCCCTGTGGCATCGACTCACACCCAGCCGCGTCCTGGCGGCCTCTGCTTGGCTCGCCGGAGGCCTAGCGATGGCGTTTGTCCACAAGGGACCGGGCCCTGCTGGACGTGTCCTGAGATGGTCTCAGCGACCCCCCCGGAGGAGGAAGAAAAGGACAGTGTTGCCCAAGAGAGCGTCCGGCAGGGCGGGTGCCCCGAGGCCTCGCCCTCGCTTCTGCCGACCTCGAGGGCCCCTCCGTGAAAGCCTAGGGCCTCCCTGACTCCCACCAAACTGGACTCCAGGAGGCTGGGGCCCCCCGCAAACTCAAACGCGGTCACCAGGCTTAGGTCGGACCCCTGCCGTTTCTGTCCCCAGGAGGCACAGGTCCTGTAGAGCTGGGGGCGGGAGACTGTTTCCTGGTCCCTGCAGGCTTGTCCCCTGGGATGGGTTCCAGAGCCCGGAACCTCTATCCAGGCCTCAGTGACACAGCGACTGGAGAGAGACCTACTGACTCTTCAGTTCAGCCGGGAGGCTGAGCGGCAGCCCCCGCTCAGGGCCTGTGAGCCGGGGCCCTGCGGCGGCTGCTCGGTTGGCACTGGGCCCCTGGCCAGGGCCAGCTGGCCACGCCCTTGGACAAACCAGGCTTTTCCTGAGTGGAAGCAGGGTTCAGATCGCATGTGCTCTGCAGGACCGAGGAACTCGCAGGCCATCCGGGTCCCACAGAAAAGGTGGGGAATTCTGGCCGGCAGCCGGGGAGGTTATGGAAGAGGATGCTGAGACGCTTCCAGGCAGCTCCTACGCCCTCCTGAGTCACACGGGAACGTTCGAGACCAGGAGGCAGGTGGCCGGGGGGAGGGCCAGGACCTTTTCCTAGCCTCTGTTAGGATCACCAGTGGGAACAGGACAGGGGGCCTGGAGCCAGCGAGGGAAGAGGCTGGGAGGAGGGCACAGCCACAGCCTGGGCCCAGACACGACTTCCTCTCCTCCACCCCGCCCTCCTTTCCAGGGGCGTGGCCCACCGAAGACCTCATTCTCTGGACTCACTGTCCGTCCCACCCACAAGGATGGGGGCCCGCCCCACCCCCCATTTCCAGCTGATGCCAGGACATCCCAGGCAGGCCTGGACTCACACCCCTCCCCCTCTCCGTCTCCAGCACCCAGCACCAAGCCAGGCATACAGTTGGTGCTTGATAAGTGACGGTTTCCGTTCCTCCTTAGCGTCAGGACACAGTCTCTGCTGTGGCGCTGCAGGGTCTCTCACAAATTAGTCACCGGTCAGCAGGAGCTGGGTCGTATGCTGCTGAGACAGGTGCCCAAGGAGCAGCCAGGACGGTACATACTGAGGGGACCAGGCCCGCCCCACCCCGCCCCACCTCCCCAGGGAGGTGCTGATGTGGACCCTGCCTGGGCCTGCAATCTGGGGCCCCCCGAACCTCGCTCCTGGGGAGCATCCCGCTGTCACGCCGATGTACGGCTGCCTTTGGGCACCATCCTTGTTTGCCGCTCAGTGCTTTGAACAAGCAGAGCCACGTTTTGCCAGCTACCAGGCTGGCGGCTCAGCCCATCTGCCGCAGGAGGCCCAGGTGGGGAGCCCTTTGAAGTCCCTGTCTCAGCTGACAGCCCTCCCCTCTGGCCTCCCACCAGGGAAGCCCATTGCCTCTGGTGTGGGCAAAGGGCCCCAGAGCAGCCATCTTCCCAGAAAACACGTAGCCAGGCTCAGCCCTGCCCGAAGCCACTGTACACCGTTGTTGGGGGCTGGGACCATGGCTCTCTGCAAACCGACATGGGCTTTAGATGAAGAAGCGGAACCAGGAGAACACGGGGTGCCGAGCCAGCCTGGGTCCCGGCCGCCTCACACAGGCAGAACCCAGGGGAGGAAGCTCAGTGCCAGCTGCTCCCTCACGCCCAGGGACTGGAGGTCGCACAGCTGGAGTTAAAGATTTCAAGTTGGGTCCTCTGCCATCCCAACCACGGGGACCTTCTCCAAGTGGAAACCTCAGCCTCTGCTTGAACAGAGGTTGGCTGAGGAGCTGGGATCTGCCTGGTCCACCCGGCTGGAGAGGGCAATGGCCAGGCCAGGCCAAGCCAGCCTCCGGGGGCCGCGGGGAGGAGGAGTCTGGCTTCGATATCTCTGGCCCCTGAAGGAGAAAGGTGAGCTCCTTTCTGCTGGAGCCAGGTGACCTGACAGGGTTTTACACCAATGGCTGAGCCTCCTCTTCAGCCATCTAACAAGTGTCCCCGAAGCGCGCTCTGTGCCATGCCCTGGGTGGGTGCTGAGGTACGGGAAAGGCAGAACTCAGTCCCTACCCCAGAGGAATTCCTGGGCAGACAGCGCAGATCACCGCAGCCCGGTATGTCTGTCCACACAGATGCCCCGCAGCCTGGAGAAGCAGCCTGCGAGCTACTTGGGATGGGCCCCCAGGCTGGGCCTTGCCAGGTGGGGAGCGGGCTGGGGCAGATTAGGGGGGGCGCCTCACTCGTTCAACAGTCCCAGCGTCCACAGCATGCCAGGCCCCGGGAGGTGTGAGCAAGTGGCTGGCCCCAAACTGTGGAGCTGCGGCCGCACCTGCCTGGCCTGCAGCACGGGGAAATGACAGCCTGCAAGGCTCCTGCAGGCTGCATCCCTGGAGAGCACACAGGAAAGACTTTGCAAGTTTTACGGCCACTGAAGTCAGCTCGGGCCTGGGGAGGGCGCCGGCCAAGCCGGCCGGTTCTAATTAAAGGATTGGGCTCCTTGCAGCGGCCTCGGGGCTGGGGGCGACGCCAGGTTTGCAGAGGCCAGCACTGTTTTGCACGGTGTCTCCCAGCAACCGCGGCCACTCTGATTGGGGGGGCACCCCCGGTGTGGGTGAGAGCTGCAGCCGGCCTGGCTGAATGGCCTGCGAGTGGCCAGGCCTGGACCCCCAACCTGGGCTGGAGCTGGGTCGCCACTCGTGTCCCCTTGAGGGGCTGTCCCCTCCCAGGCTGACCTTGAGGAGCACAGATCCCTAATGGGCTGAGGGAAGACTGCCCTCCCCCCAGCCCAGGGCAACCCTGCCAGGACCCAGAGGGAGTGAGGGCAGGGCCTGATTCTGGGTTTCATTTTACTGCCTTGGGCAAGCATTCTGCCACCACATCTGCACACACACAGTAGGTGTTAAAAAAAAAAAATGGACAAATAACTGGACCCCAGACAAAGCCTAGCACACAGTCAGTATTCAAAAAACGTAGACTGAATAACCGAATTCAGTGCTTAGAACTCTGCCTGGCATGCAGTAGGCGCTCGATATGTGTTGAGCAAATGAAAGCACGAAGTTCCCCTTCAGCACGGCGCAGTAAGCTGCAGAAGCAGGTGCCCTGTGGTGATCATCCCGTATCCACAGTGCCCGAGCCTGCTGGGGGCGGGGGTGACAGAGGGACACGGGCAGGCGGCTGGTCAGACAGAGCGAGTCTGGCCTTGGAGTGCTATTCCCGGCAGTTCCTCTGATTCACAGCTGTCCCAGAACAGTCATGGCTGTGTCAATAAATATTGGTGACTCTGAATGACCTCTCCGTCTCGCAGGGCTGGTCGGGCCTTCCTGCCCCTCCAAAGACCCAGTCCGGGCCATTGTTATTCCAGCCAGCGCGTAAATCCTTGCCAGTGAGAAAGGGCCCTGGACAACGGATGACCCCATGAGCCGATAATCCAGGAAGCATTCGCTGCTCCCCAGCTTTGCATTTTCGCCTCCCCAACCCTACCCAGACCTCCTGGGAATTCATGAACCCGGGTGCAGAGGAATGGGTGACACTGGGGGGCTGAAACTCAGAAAGAGCCCAAAAGATGCTCGGCTGCGACCCTGCCCTTCCTCCCACACCCCTGCCTGTGTGCCCCTTTGCCTCCCTTCGCGCTATCCAAGGACAGTGTCACACCTCAGACGGACGCGGCACGCCAGGCAGACAAGCCGCCCTCGCTGTCTTCATGGCTGTCACTTTCTAGGTTTAGACCGAGTGAGAGAGTTCGAGGCATTTCCTCGACTGCGCCATCTTTACAGGGCGACAGATTTTATCACGAAGGGGAAGAAGAGTTGTGAAGGATAGCACGCAGGATTGTGTCGTCTCCTCAGTTCGACTTTAAAAAATATTGATGGGGTGCTTTCCATATGCCAGGAACTCTGGGGAGCTGGGGGACAGGACTAAGCCCGAGACAGGCTCAATCATGCCCTCAGAGAACTGCAGGCCAGAGGCAAAGCAGACCATGAAAGAAGCGGCCCCCACCGCACCCACCCCCCCCAGCAGGATTGGTTTGGGTGCTGCCTAAGGGATTACGAGGACGAAAGGGACATGCGATCAGACACCATGTGAAATCCTTGCTTGGATTCAGGATTAAAGCAAAATAAGGCCGGCAGCTAACTTGAGGGACTAGAGGAGAATTAAATTATGCATCGCATATTATATAATATTTCTGCACCAAAGTGAAATTCCTGGATATGAAATTGGAATTTCGGTCACGCAGGAGACTGTCCTTGATCTCAGAGGGCGCTTGTTTGACTATTTGGGAGGGAAGTGTCATCTTGTCTGCGACTGACTTGAATGATGAGCAGGCACCTGCAGGCTGCGCGGGAAGGAGCTAAGCAAAGCAGGAAGATGG
>NW_006436888.1:6409158-6411712 GCF_000325575.1 Pteropus alecto | reverse complement strand
CATGAGAATAGGTCGGGGGCCAGGAGGCCTTAGGAGGCTGTGGCGGTTATTACTCAGCCTGCGATGGTGGCGGGTGGTGGCAGGACTGGAATGGTGGCGGTGGGTACGGAGAGACTCAGCAGATATTCTGGAGGTAGAATTCACAAGGCTTATAAGTGGGAAAAGTGTGGAAGGGTCCAGGGAACTCACGGTTTGTGGCATGACACCCAGGAGAATGTTGGCGCCACTGTCAGAGGCAGGGCCCTGGGGGGAAGGTCAGGAGCTCAGCTGCAGGCGTCTGAGTTTGGGGCTTGTGGAGCATCTTGGAGTCTCAAGGGTTTGAAAATGCCTCCGCTCAAATAACCGTGAAACCAAAACTCTGACCTCAGTAATGCCAGCCAGGCCGGACACGGCAGAGGCGAGGCCTGGGCAGGACAGAAGGAAGAACATCTAGAACAGAAACCGTGTGGCTGTCTGGCCTGCATTAGTTTTCCCAGGTTCCTCTCCATCTGCGTGGAGGGCTGGGCAGGGCTGGGATCACGACATCCTCGCCCCCACGGGGCCCTCAACGTGAGCCAGGATCCCGAGATGCCACCCGTATCCTGTCGCTGCTCAGATGGGGTCTGATTTCCCAGAACTCGGTAGAAATGAAGCCACCCGGGACCCTTGCATGAGTGCGGGCTCAGCTCACCTTTCTCAGAAGCTAGCCCACCCGGAGGGATGGCTGGAGAGGGAGGGCACTGGCACAGGGGCCAGCTCAGGTAGGCGCAGGGGCCAGCTCAGGTAGGCGCAGGTAGCCTAGAGTTGCAAACGTTGCAAGGGGTGTACTTGGGCTGAAAAGTGATTTGTTGTCTATCTTGAATTCAAATTTAACTTGCTAAATCTGGCAGGGGTGCAGAGCGGTGTGGGGTGTCCAGCAGGAGAGGACATGAGAAGGGGGATTGGATGAAATACTGCAGGAGAGTCACCTTTGATGCATCTACTGGCAGCTTGGTCCTCCCAAGGGGACTTCCTTTTAACATCTGCTGGGGTGGGGGGAGTCCTTGCAGGTGCTGAACCTCTCTCCTGGCTTATCCTCCCAGAAGTGATGCTCCTGCAGATTTTCAGACCGTCGAGACTCTTTCCTTCCCTCCCTCCAGAAGTTCAGGTGTGAGTTTCCTGTCTCCTGAGAGCTTTCACCCGATCAGCATTTGCTTCTGAACTTTGCTAATTAAACAGTGACACGTGAGCTGGGCTTAGAGTTCACTGTTCACAGTGGTCACAGTGACACTTCCTCCTGGTCAAGCTCTGCTCGGGCTTTCACTACCCCCCACACACTGATTCCAGACGGGCTCTCTCGCGCTCAGGGTCTGTCCCTTCCACTTCAGACCCTCTTTCTCGTCACCCTTGACCTTCTCCTGGGAGCCCTGCCCAACGCCCCAGGCGTGTCCTGTGGCACCCCGTTCGTCCTCTATGGTAGCGCTTATTCACTGATTGCAGTGTGCCTGGCTTCGAAGAGTCCTGGCCTGGAAATCCTCTCCTGAAACACACACGCACGCACGCACACAGAATCCCTATCTCAGAGAATACACACACCCACCCACCCCAAGCCCATTTACGGACCCCCCCAGGTTGATGTCTCAATTCCCTAGTTACTTCACTGTCCCCCACTAGACTACAAGCTGAATGAAGGCCTGTTCACGACCACAGAGAAAGCCTGGAACATAGTATTTATCAATAAGTTATCAGTACAGATAAAAATAATCAGTGAATACTTATCAAGAAAATAAATGAGCCTTATAAAGATGTTTTTTGAATGCTGCTGAAGGAACAAAGAATCAGCACAAATGACCTGATACCTAAAATTTTGCCCTCTAGGCTGGACTCACTCTGCATGTGCCCCGAGGTCCCCTCCACTGCCACCCCTAAAAGGCCATCTAGGCCCACATTCTGCTCAATCCAGGTTAACCTGGGGTTTCTGGACCATCTCCCAATATGGGTGAGCAGTGGAAACACCCAAACCAGATGCTCCCTCCTTAGGCTCTCAAACGCCTCATCTGTACCCAGGACACAGCCTACGTGTGCCATGTAGACCCAAGGATGCCCACCCAAGGCATCATCAAGGGCAGGGAGATAGACTCTCAAGGCCATGATCACAAGAACCAGCCGTCACCTCAACTCAGACACGCATGCCACCTTCCCACAGGGCTCCAGCTGCAGGGCTGTTGGCTGAGCTGCCATTGTAGAATGCTGTCTCTGTGTTAAGAAATTTCACGTCCTGTGCTATGCTGGTAAATGTTTAAGAGCCGGCTCTCTGGGAGGACGTATCCGCATAAACGCATGTACAGAAGTTTACTACAAATAGATGTTTGATTGCTATCCAACTCGGCGGAAAAAAAGCTCATCATTGAAGAGTGAGCATCATTCTGACATGAAGGTTGACTGATATTTCCATTTATATTAATGAGCAAGGAAAAGTGAAACAATGAAGATATCTACTAGAACGTCACTTTTTTTTTTTTTTTTTTTTTTTTTGCTGAATCGGAAAACAGCGTTTGAATACTGGAAGAACATTTCTTCACCTTTTTTTGTTTTA
>NW_006436888.1:6360753-6408926 GCF_000325575.1 Pteropus alecto | reverse complement strand
ACACGGAGACCCAGGAGACACACAACCGTAAGAGCACAGATAACAGTAAAACGTAGTAATTGGAAAGTAATGAGCTCTGAGTATTTATTAGCTTTGCTTTTAACATAATTTATTTAATTGTAAGTTTGTAGAATTTAATTGTTAATGATGGCTATGTTTAACAACGGGCTCGCAAAATCCCTGAAAATCGAACCTTCGACTCTCACGAGCTGGTACAAGCCAGTTCCAACATTCCAGTGGACCCTCGGCTCATTCCCCTACGCCCTGTAGGATAGGTTTTACAACCCCTGTCTTATAAACCAGAAGCTGAGGCTCGGAGGCCACAGCACCAAGGCTTGCATTGAGGAGTGTCTGATGCCAAGATGATTTTAGATCTGCACCAGTCACCTGAGCTGGGCTGAGGTGAGAAAGAACTGAACCACAGGTGTGTTTGGGGGCTTATTGTTGTGTCACCAGTCAGTGGACACGTCTCTCAGCCTGGTGTGGCCTCCAGGCATTGTGCCCCAGTGTGTAGAATCCACCAGAACCAAGTTACGACAGGAGGACTTCAGAAGAAGACAATGTGGTGGCAGATAACCCTTGGCCAGGACACCACCATAACGTAATACAGGAAAGATCCAGCCATCCACATCTAGAGGGGCCAAATCCCTATAACCCAAATGCTAAAACTCTCCAGCCAAAAGTAGTTCAAAAGTGTGAGTGTCATGTGGTAAGGATGTCGTGTCATCTGGGCCTTGGAGGACGTTTAGCAGCATCCCTGGCCTCTGCCCGTTAGATGCCAGCAGCAACCCTTCCCACCCCCAGCTATGACCGCCACATGTCCTGGGGAGGTAAGGGGCACAAACCACCCCATATTGAGAACCATCGGGCTTAGGAAAGGAAGAGCAGGTAGAAGTCCACTCAGAGTGAACACGTTGAGGGCACAGATGGATGAATGGGCTACATGTGCCCTCAGCCCCCGAGTTGTCCTTGGATGCTGGCTGAGCGACGAGGAGGCTTGGCAAGTGTGGGAGAACCCAGGGAACTCTCAGAAAACAAAACTCCCAGCAAAACACACTCTGCCCCATTCACCAGCCTTGAGACTCAAAGCCCGAGCTTTTCTCAGAACGTCAGCCATAGGTATTTGTACGAGGGCAAGACCCAGAACCATGGGACTCCTTCAGGCTGGCGCCCATTCCCTCATTCACTGCGTCTCTCGTTAATTTAACAGCTCTGGAGTCTGCCGCGTGCCTGACACCGCCAAGTGCTGGGGACACACAGGTGGGAGAGGTGGCGACCCCGCCCTCTGTCCCCATATCCATCTCCCCTGCTAGAACAAAAGCTCCAAGAAGGCAAAAATGTTGGGTCTTGCCCAGCCCACAGTGGGGGCTCAATACACACCTGTCAGTGGAGGCGTAGGAGACGGGAGTTTTCAACCTGGCTGGGGGGAGGGGGGCAGGTGCATAAACAGATAGTTATATGGGCCAAGAAAAACTTCGTGGACCCCTGACCTGGATGCCAGAGTACTGGCAAAAGCTGCATAGCAACAGTGCCAGGCAGAAGGCACGGCCTGGGCGAAGACAGGAAGGTGAGAGAGAGCGTTGCTAGCTGAGTGTATTAGCTCCCTATTGCTGCTGTAACGAATTACCACAAATTTCGTGGCTTCAAACAAATTTAGTGTAACAAATTACCACAAATTTAGTGGAGGTCAGAAGTCTCGCACTGGGTGTTTTGGGCTAAATTGTGTCCCCCGCCCCACCAATTCATACGTTGAAGCCCTGTGACTGTATTTGGAGATGAGGCCTTTAAGGAGGTAATTAGGGTTAAATGAGATCAAAAGGATAGAGCCCTGATCCAACAGGACAGGTGTCCTTATACAAAGAGATGGAGACACCAGAGGGACCACCCCCCCATACCCACACACACACACGCATGCGCAGAGACAATGTCATATGAGGACATAGCAAAAAGGCAGCCATCTGCAAGCCAGGAAGAGAAGCCTCATCAAAAACCAAATTTTCTGACACCTTGATCTTGGACTTCCAGCCTCCAGAGCTGTGAGAAATAAATTTCTGCTGTTTAAGCCTCCCAGTCTGTGGTATTGGGTTATGACAGGCCAAGCAGACCAACACTCTGGGCTCAAACCGAGCCGTCAGGAGGGCCGTGTTTCTTTTGGAGGCTCTAGGGGAGAATCGTGGCCTAGAGTTTTCCAGCTTCCGGAGTCCACCTGCATTCCTTGGCTCTGGCCCTTCCTCAGATCCCTCGGGCCTCTGCTCCCATTGCCACAGCTCCTTCTCTGACTCTGACCTTCCTGCTTGCCTCTTATAAGGATCCTTGATATTATATGGGGCTCACCTGGATAATCCAGGATCACCTCCCCATCTCAAGGTCTTTAATTGCATATGCAAAACTCCTTTTGCCATGGAAGGTCACATAGTCACAGGTGCTGAGGATACAGACATTTTTGGAGGGCCATCGTTCTACCACACTGAGTTCAGCCAAAGAGAAGCTTGTGTGTATGTGAGTGTGGGTGTTTGTTGGGGCTTGGGGGGGCCATGAAGACGCAGAAACAATCCAGGGTCAAGACCTTGTGTACCAGGTCTACTTTTAAAAAATCAGCTTGAAATAGTTCCTCCTCAGTATTCCCTAGCCATTTCCAGCAGGGCGGAGCAGCAGCAGTAACCCCTGTGGGCTTGTCTCATGCTTAATGGTGCCAGAAACCCAATTCACACTAACTTAAGGGACAAGAAAACCTATTCGCTTTATCTGAAAACGTCACAGATGAGCCAGCTTCAGCTTCAGGTACATCAAGATCCAGGAGTTCAGATGACCAGGCCTCCATCTTTTTCCACATCTCTAAGACAAAGTCTTCTCTATGAGCAGAGAATGAAGGTCGTTCTAAACTCTAAGCTTCCCAACCTTCCAGCTCAGCAGCCCCCAGAAAAGAGAGCTTTTGCTCAACAACGCTGGCCAAAAAAAAAAAAAAAAAGTACCTGGGAGGGTTCTGATTGGCCAGCTGAGGTCACGTGCCTGTTCCTAAGCCAATCGCAGCAGTCAGAGGTGAGGACACTGATTGGCAGGCTCTGAGTCACGGGCCCACTCCCGAGGACAGGAGGGAGAGGTCTTGGAAATATGGGGAACAGTCTCTCCTCGGATCAGGGGCAGTGCCTCCAAGGGAAGGGGCACCCTTAGGTGTGTGGGGGGGAGGGGAGTGGCCGGGTTTAGGCCCCTCACAGCCTTAGCTCCACAGTTATCCTTCCAGGGGATCCCCTTCCCCCAGCCTCTGAAGATTTGAGCGGCCGGACATTTCTGTCCCTGAAATTAGAAGAGTCCAGCCACGGCATGGAGGGTGGTTCCAGCCCCCATCTGCCCTCTAGGACGCTGCCTTCTCCTAGGCAAGTGGTCATCTCGTGGGTCACTTTGGTGTCCGAGGCCCCCTCATACCATTTATCATTTAATATTATTTAACAATGACGTAAAAGTACAATCTCGATCTCAAATAAATGTCCAATGGATTGAAGGAAGTGTTGCTAAGACGGGTCACTTAAACACCAGCAGCCAGGCCTAGACACCAGGCAGGGGTGGGTCTAAGATGGGAGACAGCAAGGCTCCAAGGCTGGGTGGGGGGTGAGCGACCAGATGACGGAGATGTCCTTTGAAAACAAAGCACATATTCCGCACCCAGTGGGTGCTTAGCAGATGCTTTTTGATGGATTTAGGCTGTTAGAGACCGGAACCAAAATCATTCTCGGCATCGAAAAATAATAATGTGACCATATCCTGTACTGCATCCCCCTGGGGCTATTCTACAAAAATACCCTGCAGTGCCTCCGTGTGCCTGGTACTGTGTCAGGCGCTGGGGGGCAGTGCAGACTGGGCGCCTTGTCCTGCCCTCCCGCTCCTGCCCTGGTCCCCAGCCCAGCCTCCCCACCCTGTCCTCACCCTGACCCAGCTAGCGGGGCTTGGCCAGCAAGACCTGTTTTGCCTTCTAAGTGGAAACAGGCTGCTGCAAAGGAAGGTCGGCTCAGAGCAGAACCCGGTGACTCTTGATCCGTGTTCACCTCTGACCAAGACAGAAACACAGCTGTGGTTATCAGAAAGCTGCCGAGAGCCTGGGGTGGGGGTTGGGGGGCCAGAAGGAAGAGGGGGACGGAGGAGGGATGTTGGGGGAATGGAGAAGTTCTGAATCATAGGCTCTTATTCATGGGGGCAGATGTGGCCACAGGATGGGATGGGGTGAGGGTGGGGAGGGGGAGCCCTCTGCCAAGGGTAGGCTGTGCAGAAGAGGGCTTCCTCATCACACCCCCGCCCCCCTGCAATTTCCCCTCTCCTCAGAGTGCATGGCATTTTCTAGGAAGACAGAAGGCAGTGCTATCCCCTAGATCATGAGTGTGGAGACCGTCCCAGGCCTGGGAGGGGTAAACTGGCATGGTCTGTGGGGGTAAATGAGTCAACGGCCCTGTGGGGCCACCTGATTCTTGCTAGCAGATTCCCAGAGGGCTAGGGCGGTGGCCTTGGCAAAGCCATGGGGCAAATGTCCTCACCTGAGCAGGGTGAGGCAGGGCAGGACCCAGCAGGCCCTGGCCCCACTAAACCTGCTTTTGATTGGCCACCCCATGGCACTGAGATGCAAACCACCCCCCACCTGTGGCCAACAACTGCCAAAATCACTGGGAGGTCAGGATTAATTAGCAAATTGGTCCTTAGGGGTCCCTAGCAAGGTGCAGAGGAAGGCCTGGCGGCTGGGGTGGGCCTGGGGACAGCAGGTCAGCAGGCCGGTCCAGCAGTGGAGGGCAGCAGGCTCCCCTGGCCTGAGTCTGAGCGGGGAGCAGTTCTCACCCCAGGAGCCTGGGCCAGTGGCCTCATTCTTCCCACGGCCACAGGAAACTTCCAGGGAACTGGGACCTCCAAGCCCGAGAGAACGCCTCCAAAATTCCTTCGGCTTTTTCTTCCCTAGTCAACCAAGCATCTATTTATAGACATGGAAATATGCGTGGAGAAAGGACTGGAAGGAAATACGCGAAATGTTAACATGTTTTTCTTCTTTTCTTTATTGGTATTGTCTTATAAAAAGTAAATATGACTCTCCAGATAAGAAACGAGATATTTTTAAAGTGTAATTAATCTTGATATAAGTATTCATGCTTGTCGTAAAAAAGTGGAAAGGAGAAATCTGAAATCACCCATAGTCCTATTAACCGTGAACCTGTTGCTGTGTTTTCTTTCACGGTTTCTCCTATGCAGACATTTTGGATGCAGGGTTGTTAACATCACTTTATATGATTACAAAACTTTTCTGTGACATCTTTTAAACTGCCTAATATTTATGCTCTAGGTAATACTACTATTGGTTTCTAATTCTTCACTATTGTAAGGAACACCGTTGTGAACATCTTCATATGGAAAAGTCCTTTGTGTTTTTCAGATTTCCGTCTTCAAATTCTCTAATTTCCAGATGTGGGATTACAGCGTAAAAGGCTGCCACACGTAAAGCAACAGAGTGAACTTGAACTCAAGTTAGTCTCACTCCAAAGTCCCCATCTTTAGTCCTGACGAGTAGTATTAAAAGAAAGATGGAGACGAGCGTTCGCTGGGCACAGGGCAGGGCTGGCATGTGTCCTGCCTCCCACGTTCCCTCTCCCAGCCCTGCCCCCACCAGCTGTGGTGTCCCCTGCGAGCCCAGCCCCGGCCACACTCCACAGGATGCTACGGGGGCAGAGGAGAATCAAAAGTCTCCCCAGTGTAGCTGGGGAGCGAAGGTCCGGGCAGGCTGGGCCCCGAGGGAGAAACCCCTGTACCATGGGTGGGACTGTTTCTCAGAGGCGAAGAGTCAGCTGCATCTTTAAAGATGGGCAGAGGAAGGCGTGACCCGGGGCTGGGGCGCCGGGGCCCTGAGGTGGCAGGTGGGGCTCATGCAGAGAAACCCAGGAGGTGGAAAAGCAACGAGATGCCAGGCTGAAGACGGCCGAGTCGGCTCGGGGGAGGGGGCGGATGGCGCGTGCTTCACCCCTCCTCCCACCCCTCCTCAGGTCTCCAGGCCTCTCTCCTACCACCCGCCTCAGCCGCAGCCTCCCTCCACACCCTCCCAGGTTCCCGTTTTTCTGTGGAGACCACAGCATCCTGTCCCGACCCGGGGAAGGCTGCCACGTCTACCGAGGGCCAGTGACTTCCTGTCACAGCCAGACTCTGCGGGGGCTCATGTCTCCTGGTTGGCCCGGCCCCAGAAGGCAGAGGCAGCCGGCTCCTGCAAGCAGAGCCGTGACACTCACACGCTGTCACTCCAGCACACTCACACTCACCTACACACCACACGCTGCCACTCACGCGTCTTACACTCCCGCCTTCACACGCGCTCACACTGGCGTGCTTGCATTCCCTTGCACGCTGACTCACACACGCCCCGTGCTCACTCACCCTCCCTCGCACACTCCCGCTGGCTCGGAACACGGTGCCCTCACTCACCCCAGCTGGGAGCAGCACGAGGAGAAACTGCCCGGCCAGGACAGGCTGGCGGGCAAAGGGCCAAGGCCCTCACTGGAGGGGTAGCCGCCGGCGGAGGTCAGATGTGGGGGCCCCCGAGCACCCACTGCCCCCCGTGGCTGCAGCCCCTGCCTCAGCTCTCGCTCCCTTCCACAGAGACAGGACATCGTGCTGCTTAAGGACACAGGCTGGGGGGGATGATCCGGGCCCAAATGCTGGTCCCGCCACTTGTTACTTCATGTGAGACTGGACTCTGAGCCTCAGTTTCCCTCTCTGTAGGGGCAGCACCTCCCTTACAGGAAGGCTGGGTGATTAAATGACATCATGCCTGCTAAGTGCTATGCAAGTCGCACCGACTGTAAATGCTCTGCAAACGGAAGAGCTTAAATGTCGTTCTTAGAACACCCCGGCCTAGCTACCGGGATGGGGCCCTGGTGGCTGAGTGACCTACAGCTGCTCTCCGTACCCCACAGACACCAAAGCCCAAAGCCAGCAGGCTGAGGCCCTGCCCAGCTTCCTGCCGGTCACAGACACACCCAGACAGTGGCATTGCAGCCACCAAAAAGCAGACACTCATCCCCAAACTGGGGCAGCTCCACCCTCCCAGTCCTGGGACCCTTCGGGCCCTCCCACCTAACGGCCCCGGTCACCAGCGCCCAGCACCGTTTCATGACTCCCTCCGCTCTCTCTCTGCTGTTCACGCTGCTGCTTTGCCTCGCACCAGCCCTGGGGTGCATGCTTCCCCCTGCCCGCTTTCCAGCCCCAGAGCCCCTCTCTGCTCCATCTCTCCTGCGAAACTCACTGGCCTCCCAGCTCTGTCTGTCCACATCACAGCCCTGACCGCTTCGCCCCCTCACCCCCTCCCCTCCTCCCTCTCCCCTCAGCCCCTCTCCCTATGACCCCCTCCCACTCCTCCCCTCCCCCACCAGCCCACCAGTCTGGTCCATCTGGACACCCAGTCGGACCAAGCCAGCATCCCCGGAACCAGCTGACACTGTGGCCAAAGAGCGTCCTCCCCTGGGAGCAGTCTCTGCAGACAAGGGCTGAGGAAGGGGGCGATCCCAACAGGCAGTTCAGGACACCAGAACTGGGGGGGACCAGGGTGGGCTGGGCATAGGAGCCACACCTGCGTCCATCCTGCCCAGAAACCCAAATGGCTGTGGATCTCTGGTTGGCTCTGCGCTCCCTCTCTGGGGCCAGGCGGTCATCTGAGGGGTGCGTGTGGGGGCAAACTGCACTGAGGCCCCCCTGCCTGTCCTGGACTAGTGCCCTGCCACCCTTGGAGTGGAGCCCACAGCCAGGGATGGCCTGAGCGCCCTGCCTCTCCTGCAGAGCCATGAGTTGATCTGGCCCATGGCAGTTGGGTGGCTCTGCCCCTTAGCAGCCTCCCTTAGCAGCCTCCCCAGGACCTTCCTGGGTGCGGGTCAGGATCTGTGCATTGACTGGGACCCCACGATGGCCGCGATGCCCAGGGCTCACACTGGCGCCAGGCATTTGAAACGCATCCTGCCCAGGATGGCTCACCTTCTCGGGGCTGCTTGTGATGAATTCAGTGCCACCAGGTGAGAAAGACACATGCAGATTTCTCTGCTTTACATCCTGTACAGACAGGAAAGCCAGGCTTGGGGCCGGGCGGGCCTGAATTTGAGGCCTGGCAATGCCTCTTCTCAGGTCTGTGGGACCCAGGCAAGTTCCTTAACTTCTGTGAGAGCACCAGCTTCCCTGTCTGCACAGCAACGATTATTGGAGAACTTAACTCTAGGATGTGAAAATTAAATGAGCTTGTGCTTATTATCAAGCCAGGCACGGGGCCAGCACTCCAGCGCTCGTGGGAAAGCAGCAGCCATGGCTGTTGTCGTCAATGTCATTTCTCATCTCCACCTGTGACTAGGAAGTGGTGTTGTCCCAGGTGCGCCCCTAAGCAACCTGGAGAGGAGAGAGGGGGCGGCCAGAAGCCCCAGAGCCCTCAGCCAGGACTGAGCCGTGGGACTGGAGCACTAGGCCCGACGTGGGCTCTCCGTTCTTTGTGGCCTGGAGTCCACCTGCTCCCAGACCCCCCGAGATAGAACAGGAGAATGGGGTCGCATTGAGTTACTTCTCAGAGGAGCACCAGGCAAAGCTCCACTGGGCTGTCCCTTGGCTTTTGACAGAGTCACTGTTCTACAAGGCCGGCTTCATTGGGCGAGGGGTGATGAGAGCGAGAACACCCAACTTCCACCTGGGAGGATCCCATTCCTTCCACTTCCGAGAGAAGGGTTTCCTCGCTCCCTTCCCCCTCCCCCTCCCTGAGAGTTGAGAATAACATCTCCCTCCCTCCCTCTCTCCCTCCTTCCTTCCTCCACTTCTCCTCCAAGAAGTCCTAGGTGGCAAATGGGCGGGTGGATAAAAATCATGGTACAGGTCGAAGCAGGAACTAGTGTCTCTCCTGAGGAAGGACACGGTCTGTTACCTGAAGGGACAAGTAGAGGCCGTTGGACAGAATAACCGAGAACTCCACTCTGATGGATGCGAAGCTGCCTAGAATAGATCTCAGAAAGGAATCTTCCAGGGTTTCCTCCCGCCCCGAACTCCCAAGGAACATCGACCAGGCCAAGGCTGAACCCACCGCAGAGCCAGTCCAGCCAATACTCGGTGGTCCAGGAGAAGGGCCCAGCCCCTGCCCCGCCCCGCACCGCCAGTCCCGTTCTGTGGAAAATGAAGGCCCTCCCTGAGCCCTCCGCTTTCTGCAAAGCCATTCCAGCAACCTAGACCCATGACTTTTAGCTTGTTCAGCTCTTTTAAAACAACCCTTTCAAAGCAGCTCAGAAATGGGGGCTGTGGCTTGATTTGAGGTTAAACAAATAAGTGCCATTTATCCACCAACACTCTAGGAATGAAAGATTTCTTCAGGCAAATTCCCAAGCTGCGTGCTCCAGAAAAACTGCTGCCCCAAATTGCTGGGTCCTGGTCCAGTGCTCTCCATTTCTGAGGATATGTGGGTTGCTTTCGGCGGTGCTCTGCACAGAGCACTAGGACCGGCGGTGGTGGAGTCGGTGGCCGGGCACACCGCCCCTTGGCTGTGTCAGCCTCCCACGCGGCGCCCACGGGGCCCTGGGAGCTCCTGGGCACTTCTGGGCCTGTCGGGAATGGCTCCGCTCCACCCTGGGGGCCTGGGCCAGACTGCTGGCTGCTTCAGGCAGACTGCTTTTCTTCCCATGTTTTGAGGGTAGGCAAGAATGAGAAAAAGGGGGTGGGGGGGGACACATTCTCAAACAAATAAAACTGCAGGGCACCAGACGGGAACGCTGAGCTCCTCAGACTGACGGGTGCAGGAGCCACTCTGCAGAGACGTGTGCCTTCCTCTTCACTCTCAGAGACATCGTCTTAACGCCCAAGCTGGAAATTTGGGCCAAGAGTCGTCAGATCTCCCTACTCTTGGAAATACCCTGTGGCAGAAACAATAAGCTCACCAAATAGGCCATTTGCTCCCTTACATTTCCCAGCTGTGCCATGTGACCAGTTTGGGCCAATGAAATGTGTGGTGTGTGTCATTGCCAGACAGAGGCAGTAAAAGTCCATTCTCTAGTCTCTCTCTCTCCTGGACTCTGCGAATATGGAGGTGTTCCAGATGGTGCGGCTACAAGATGGGAGCTTCCGTCCGCCTGGGTCCCTGAGTGAGTCCGTGGAGCAGAACTGCCTGCCGACTGGCTGAGACATAAAGCATGAGCAAGGAATAAACTTTTGTTGTGTTCAGCCACTGAGACCCAGGGTTGGTTGTTACTGCAGCATTACCTGGCATGCCCTGACTAACTGAAGCTCCTGGAATACTACAGTATACTTTACCATGTTGTCTGCTGAGAGCGATCAGCATGCAGGAGTTAGACAACAATACGCCCACTCCCTCTGGCCAACAGCCTTCGCTCAAAGGAGCACTTATGAGCTAACACTCAGGGGCCCCACGGTTCCCCATCTCACCAAAGATTTAAGGAAGTTCTCTGAGGTTTGGGCCTGGGTCTATGCCTCTTTCAATTTCTCTACAGAATTTGGTTGAATGCTACCATAAAGACGGTCCTCTCTCATTTCTAAGGCACTAAACAGGGCATAAAGCATTTCCACTGGCGATCCCCCATGAGGCAAGGGAGACAGCCTTCATTCTTATTTTAAAGATGAGAGCACTGAAGGATTTAATGTCTTGCCAAGGTCACACAGCTAGCTAAAGAACTTGAACCTAGGTCTTGTGTCTCTTGGCACGATACCAGTATTTCTCAAAATGTAGTTCACAGACTCTGAGGTGGGGCCCGGGAATCTGCATTTCCAAAGCTCCTCAGGCAACAGCTATGCTCATTAAGTGTGAGAACCCTCGCACCGCGGGTGCCACCTCCTTCATCGGACAAAGCCAACACCAGAGTGGTGGGGATCGGAGGGCTGCAGCCAAGGACCTCCTCCCCCCGACCCAAAACAACACATCTCCCGGCCAGACTGCTCTTTATCAGATTCTCCCCAAAGAGCCGTTTCTTTAGGTTAAAATACAAATAGTCTAGAAACACCGGCAACCTGCTCATGAATTAACTCAGGTTATTCCCAGCTAAAAACCACCGCTTGTAAGAAATCACTCTGCAAAGTCAGTCGAGTCAAGATCAAGATCTGAAAGTGCAAATCCAGCTGGAGGCTGCAGGGGGGCGAAGGCCTGGACCGCAAGAAGAGGCTGAGCATCATGGGGGTGGGGGTGGGATGGGGTGCGGGGAGGACTCAGAAAAGGATTAAAAAATGCAGCTGAGGCAGGTGGTTAAAACCTCACAAGAAAGAGTCAGAAAGTACTGGAGAAAATTCTCAACCTTACTACTGACTACCTGTGGAAACTTGCAAAAGTTACTTCATCTCTCTGAACTTCGGTTTTCTCACCTGTGAAATGGAACCGATAACAGAACCTACCCGTAGTTAGACCGTTACAAGAATCAAACGCATTTGTGCATAAGACAGTTCACATTTATCGATCCCTTACCATATGTCAGTGGCTGTTCTAAGTGTGTTCTATATCTTAACTCGTTTAATCATCCCCACTGCCCTATGATGTGGTTATTACTTTACCCATTTTATAAATGAGGAAACAGAAGCACAGCGAGGTGAAGTAATCTGCCCAAAGCTGCAAGGCTCCCAAGTGTCACGGCCAACATGTGAAGCTAGTTGTTCAGACTAAAGAGGCAACAATCCTATGGCTACACTGAGCCCTGGATGCCTCATCTCACAGGGAGGGATGTAGCTGGAGGAGGGCTGCAATGGAGCCCATTGAAAGCTGGGGCTCAGGGAGGGGGCCCCTGTTGCCCAGGTCCAAATGCAAACTGACCAGTAGCCATACTAAGTACTATCACTACTGAGCTAAGGAGTGAAGGAGCAGTCTGCTCGTTCCTCCCTCCAACCCCAAGACACTAACCCTACTCCATACCCAGAGGAAGACACTGGGTGCTGCCTCCAGAGCCCAGAGAGGCCGAGATGGCTCCAGCCCTTTCTCCCAGTATCCCCTACAACAGGCACCGACACAAATGCCAGCCCTCTTGCTCCACTGTCCAACTAGAGAGTTGTCTGGGATCAACAATTTGGTTGTTTTATCTCGTTTGCTCTTTTAGTGCATCTCCTTTAAAAAAAAATTTGTCGGTGTTGCAAGGAAAAAAGGGAACCAGCATTCACTGAGCAGTTACTACAGGCGACACTCCACATCAAGCATGTCTATGTGTCTCATTGGGTCCTCGCAACTTTGTGAAATAGATATTATTATCTCCATTTTACAGATGAGGAGACTGGGCCCAGGGAGGTTAAATCTCTTGCAGCAAAGCAGTAGCACGGTGCCACTTCAAACCCTCGTCTCTTTGTACCCAAAAGCACTCACAAGAAGTGATGGCCAGCAGGGCTTTAAGATCCAGCCCCCGCAGATGGAGTGCCCTGTTTCTCACTCATTCTTTCATGTGTTGGGTGCTTTTGAGAGGCTGCTCTCTGCCAGGCACTGGATGAGCGACTGCAGCAACCTGGCCTCAGCTTCATTCCATTCAGCAGGTATGCAGGTCTATATTAACATTGTATTTGGAGAGACTTCTATCACCCCCAGGTTCCACAAGGACCATCAGCCCAGGGGCTGCTTCTCCGGGATGGCGGGGATTCAGCCTCCTCCAGGGAGAATCCAAGCTCTGGGTGTTTCAGGAAACGTCTGACCTGCCAGGTTTCCGTGTGGCTGATCAGTTAGAGCTGGGGGAGCGGGGGGGTGCCGGAGGGGAGGTTTCCCGTCAGCCCAGCTTTTGTCTCTCACATGAGCCCGAGACAGACAAACCACAACCACAGACTCGACCAGCTGTGGAAGCTTCGAACAGGAAACCCAGAACATCTGGTGCTCCACTTCCTGTGAAGGCTGTGCAAGTCTGGGTGTATTTGTGTGTCCGCCTGTGTGCATGTCTGTTCTCTCTCCCGCTGTTGTTTAGTGGGACACGGATACAGACAGGGTAAGAAACCACAGGCCTTGTGGTGACAGGGGAGCCAGACACCGCTCCCCAGCCCTTACAGTGCCTTGGCCCTTCTCAGTGACCCAGGATCTGATCCAATCTCACAGGCCGCCCTCCAACACCCGGCACATGTTTAGCTTCAAGTCACCACGCACTTGAATAAAGGGACTTTTTTTCTCCTTTTGGATTTAGGTGGTTTTAGAGAAGCTTGTTTGGGGATGAAGTGGGAGGGCTCTGCTTAAATATAACTTGGCCTCAGCATACAGACACACAAAAAGCAGCGTCTGGATGAAAGCTGTTTTTAAAACAATTTGAGGAGAATCTGTGGATGACCTCTGAGGCTGGTCAGGGGGCTGGTCAGGGGGCTGTTTTCCCACTAGTGGTGTCCTCTCTGGAAGGTCTCAGACAGACAGAGACGGAGAAGGGTTTCAAGAAACGTAAAGAAATGGAAAGAAAAGACTCTCCAAACTGTAGCACGAGGTTTAACTCTCCTATCAGTCACATTTAGGAGGCAGGCATTATTATGCTCATTTTACGAATAGTGAAATTGAGGTGCAGAGAGGGGTCGTAACTTACCCAAGATTACTAGGCAAGGAAAGATTCGGGCCCAGGTTCGAAATCAAATCTGACTCGTAGCCGCATGCTCGATCCTAGATCACACTTCATTCTTTCAGTGACCAGTAATAATCTAAACTGTGCCTGGCCCACAGTTGTTGTTCAACAAACGTTTCCTGAATCAGTCAATGAAATGAGCTATCATGGATGGCAAGAATTGTCATCATCACTGTATCCCCAGGGCTCGGCATAGTGCCCTGCAGGAGTAGGTGATTCATAAGTTTCAGAATAGTGACAATTCATTTACCCGCAGGTCATGTACTTAGCCAGGTCGACTGTTTGGCTCCTGGCTAAAAATCTGAAAGCAGGTATAAAGAACCACAAGCAGTCAACAGAAGCCACAAATCCTTAAAAGCCTTGACTTAGATAACTCCGGCCCTCAGTCCAAATCTGGTCATCTTCACGAGTGCTAAAAAGTATGTTTGCTGATCTCAGAAGCATCGGTTTAGAAAGGAGATGGTCTGATAGAGGAAGCTTGCTGGCAACAGCAATGTAGGAATTCAACCGGCATTTTCAGAGTGGCACGTGTCACTACGGAATCAACGAGGAAAGCGCCAGGAGAGGTAAGAGACAAAGTAGATGAACTGTCTAATTCTCAGACATCTGCCCTCAAAAAAGCACCGAGAAAGCCAGATGAACTGTAGCATCTCAGATAATTCTCTAGCTAAGATTAAAAGGCGTGACAGCGAGGACAGGAAGACCTCAGTGGTGCTCACTCGCGACTTGGTGTTTAATAGCAACACACTGGCCAACCTGAGATGGCACATGCGCAGTGTCCGAGGCCGGGCTCGTTCTCATACCTGCGGATCCGCGGGGCCCTGCCGGCGGAGCCCTCGCCTCGAAGCCAAAGTGACGTCATGCAAGCGCCGCGGGATGTGTGACGTCATCCTAGCGCGCCTCGCGTGATGCTGAAGCCTTGAGCTCGGACTGGCAAAGGCGTTGCTGTGGAGACTGTGCGGCGAGCCCCGCCCCCGAGACGGGATTGGAGGAGAACTGATCGGCGGACGTTAGTGAAGTTTTGGAAGCGCGCGGGAAGGCCTGTGGGCCGCTCTCTGCGCGGGTTCCCCAGACACCCCGGTCGCCCTCGCTCTGTCCCGACCGAAGAATCCTAGGAACCTCCAAAGATAGAGCCAGAGCCCAAAATTCAATTTAAGAGGTTTCTTGACCTAAGATAGTAACTATCGGAAATGCCTCTGATCCAAGAAAAGTAAAAATTCATACTGCTCTAGATCAGATTCCGGGTGAGGCAGGAGGCTCCAGCGAGGCTTAAACTTACTGCTTCTCTGTGCAAAACTTTCCAAAGATTCCCTTCTCACTCAGAGTGAAAGCCAAAGTTTTATCATCGCCAGCAATGTCCTGTCACCACCGGGCTCCCGAACCTCGCTGTGCCTAAATTTTGACTCCCGTACTTTACTCCAACTACATACATCGTTTGACTTCTGCCTCTGGGACACTGAACTTAATTTTACCTCTAAAAGGAACTTGTCCTCAAATATCCCCAGGGCTCCTTTCCTCACCTTCAAGGTATGACTCAAACGTTCTTTACTCAAAAAGGCTGTCTCTAACCTCCTGACTTTAAATTACAAATCTGACTCCCCAATCCCATGTTCCCGTTGGGCTCCATTACATTTGTCACCTTCTAATATACAGTGTAATGCATTTCTGTAACTTCTCGGATGTCCCTCTCCATTTGAAGGCAGGAATTATGTCTCTTTTGTCATTGCTGCATCCCCAGTTCCTAAACAGAAGGTGATAGGCGCTCAGTATCTGTTGAGTGAATGGATGTATTTAACAATTGCAGGGTTAAGTAGTGGTTTAGTGGCAGAGCTTTCGTGGTTCGTGTTCCAGCCCCCCTTTGTCACTTGGCTCCTTTGTGACTTTTAGGAAGAAAAACTTTCTGAGCCTCAATTTCCTCATTTTTTAATGTCAGTGAAATAATACGTCTGCCTTTCACTCAACGATATGGAATACCTTCCTGTGTGACCAGCAAACACTGTGCCAATTGCTGGAGACGTAATAGAGAACATAAACGCACATGTTTCCTCATTCCACTAGAGCCTATATCCTGAGGAAGGATCCCAGACAATAGCCACGTAGTCATCCAAATAACCGATTATTCACAAATTGTAATAAGTGTGATGGAGGAAAAGCAATTAGTGCTGAAGGGGGAAGGGGTAGGAAAGAGCTCCCTTGAGAGAATGACTCCTTAATTGTATTAGTCAGCATGGGCTGCCATAACAAAATACCACAGGCTAGGTGGCTTAGACAACAGAAATTTATTTTCTCACAGTCATGGAGGGAAGAAGTCCAAGGTCAAGGTGTCAGCAAGTTTGGTTTCTCCTAGGGCCTCTCTCCTTGGCTTGTAGATGGCCACCTTCTCACATATCCTCACACGGTCTTCCCTCTGGTGACCTTCACCCCTGGTGTCCTACTCTCTTATACGGACACTAGTCAGATTGGATTAGAGGCCTCCCTAATGGCCTCATTTTAACATAATCACCTCATTAAAGGCCCTATTGCCAAATATAGTTACATTTTGAGGTACTGGGGGTTGAGATTATGAATTTGGGAGGGAGGAGAGGAAAGCACAATTCGGCTTCATGGCATCCAGAGCTGAAAGATGCCTAAGAAGGAGAGATGGGACAAGGGGAACCCTCCAGGCAGAAGGAAGAATATGTGTAGAAATCCTATGACTGGAAGGAATGTGGCAAGTAGGACAGTGCCATGTGGCGTGAGCTCAGAGTGAGAGGTCTTGGTAAGAGATATCCCGCGGGTTGAGATGAGCAGCCCACGCAGGGCCTTGGAGGTCACCTAGGTCTGTTGTTAGTTACGTGATAAGACCTGTCTTCAGAGAAGATTATTCTGACTAGAGATGGGTTGGAAGAAGCCTAGTCCCAGCTCCAGAGTTATGCGAGGCCTGCCTGGTAGAGCGCGTGGTGTCTTTCAGTTAGGGCCCAGGAGAAGGTTGACTATGAGGATTTTTAGTGATGCCCACCTGATACAGTGGATGGAAAGACTGAATGAAAAAGAGGCCAGAAAGGGACTTAATAAGCTGAAGCGATACGTAAATGTCATTTGGAGATAATTTGGATCTCGATTTTGATTTAACATTCAAAAGTACTAAATCTCCGTATTTGGGGGTGCTGGATATAATTTAGACGGATGTGATTTATGATTAAAACTGAAAGTTTTACATGAAATTAATGCAAAAGAGGAGAGGTCTAGAGATAGCAGTTGAACACTTAGGCCATAGGTCTGTCTGCTGGGAGCCAAAATACAATGGAAATGATTTGTCGAAAAGGAGCACTCATCTGTATTTCTTTTCTTCATGTTCAGCTAAAAGCTTCCCTTAGGTTTACCTCTGGTAAACTGATAACACAGTAGGCGCTCCTAAAAGATTTGGGGTGAAGGAGGTGGTCGTCTCCCACAAGCTCTCAGTAGGAGCGGCGCTGGGCAGGAGTGTTTCTCATTCCATTCCCAGAATCCAGTGTCAGAAAGTGGAAGCTGGTGGGCCCTCCTATCCACCTTCAACTCCGGTGGGGACTCGACCCTTTGATAACTGAATGCAGCAGACTCATTGCCTCTTCGCATTGGAGGGAACCAAGGTGAACATTTTCATCCCAGCGGCTAAAGAACGATGACTATCTTCTTGGAGACCCTGGACACCCATCTGCCAGTGATTGGGAATATACAAGGCAGCCCACCCTAATTTCGGACAGAATTAATTGTTAGAATCTGCTTTGTAATATTAGGCCACATGTATCTCTTGTAAGTCCTGGTCTGGCCTTCAGAAGCTACACAGACCCTGATCCGTCCTCTTTATAACATCAATTATTTGACGATAGCTGTATGGTACCCTCCCGAGGCCTCCAAGCCTTCTATTCCCAAACCAAACGCCCCGCTCCAAAAATACTCTTAACAGTGCTCTTGTGAAAATCCTTTTACAGAAACCTTTTGTGTGCTTGTCTTTGGATATATTTCTATAAATAAAACTGCTGGAACAAATGGTATATTTTATAGCTTTTGCTACATATTTCCAGCTTACCCTCCAAAAAGGGAGATTTTGTTTATATGCCCACGAGGGGTTTACGAGAGAGCCTATTTCCCCACATTCTAGCCACCAAACATGGGGAATTTTCATTCTTTTAATCATTGCCAGTCTGATAGGAGAAACTGATTATCTCATGGTTGCTTTAATTTGCATTGTTTTGATTACGGGTAAGGTTGGATTTGTTTTCCAGCTATATCCTATACTTTTGCAATCAAGCTCTGGAGCTAAATGCAGGACCTTACATGTATTCTAGTTAAATTTTATCTTGTTGGAGTCCACCAATCATTCTTTCCTGTTGAGATAATTTGGATCCCGATTCTGTAATTCTAACATATTGGCCTGCCCTCCCAGTCTCGTGTTATTTGCACAGTTGATAAGCAGTTATCTTTGGCTTTATCCAAGTTGTTGATAGAATGTTAAAGAGATTAGGGCCAAGGACAGAACTGTTTGGCATGCCATTGCAGAACGCCTCGGGACAACACTGTTCCATCTGCTGTTAGGATTACACTTCAATATTTGGTAGGTGGAGCCTTCACCTGAGACACAGGGCGGGGCACAAATTCTAGCCTTGACACTAATTAGCTGTGTGGCCTTGGTCAAGTGGTATGCCTTAAACAAACACGGGTCACGTGATTATCTAATGTCCCTTTGAGCCCGAGCAGCCCCTTTGTCACTATTTTGTCCATAAAGATTTCCTCAAAAACTGTCAAACTATTGTCAAAAGTCATCTCACTATGACAAAAGAAGCACACGCCTGATTTACTAATCTGGTGAAAAACATTCGTTTGATCATCGACATTGACCTTCATAATCACCCTTTCTAAATGCTGGTGAACCATTCCTTTGGTCGTCCGCTCCAGAATTTTTGGCCCATGATCAAAACCAAGCTCAGTGGCATTCAGTTTATCCAATTCATTTTTTTTTTTTTAATTTAAGACATTTGCCTCAATTCTCCACAATTCCTCAAAGTACCCTGAGACATCAGAAGCGCTCCGTGCTCCCTGACGAGGCTTGTCAGCTGCCGCCTTCACCCAGTTTTCTTTCGTATCACGAAGGAACAGGTCCCTGAGCTGGCCTCCTCTCCTCCCAGCATGGATGGAGAGCCCAGGGCATCCAGAGGACAGTCAATAAACAGCTGTGACAGCACAGAAAGGAAACTGGGTGAATGGCCTAGTTTAAGGGGAAAGGAGATCTTTGTGACACTGACAAATGCCAACTGCTCTAGTCATTAGCTGAAGAAATGGCCACCACAGGCCTGGGAGACAAACCTCTGGTTTTTCAGCTCCAGACATGATGAAGAAAATAAGCATCAACAGAATCGTCCTCGAATGAAATGATGACACATAATGCACGTTTCTTTGAGGCACTTCATTATCGAAAGTCAGACAAGACTATTCGAAGGAAGGAATAGGAAACGTTATCCCCACGTAACAGATAAAGACACTAAAAGAGAAATTAGGTGACTGCTTTAAGTGACATAATATATCAGTCATAACTCCCATCACTTGGCTTCTTGCCTCCATGACTGGAATGTAGCTGTCGATTTATACCTTGTAAATGTATCACGAAATTATGTACAGTGATGGCCATTCCGTATTGTCTGTAACCATGATCATAAAGGCTAATACTTAGCTCTTCTGATGCCAGGCGCTGTTCTAAGTGCTTTGCATGAATTAACCCTGGACTTTTCACAGTGAGCACCCCTGTGGGGTAGGTGCTGTTTTTCACTTCGGTTTTTTGTTTTGTTTTGTTTTGTCTTGAGCAAGTGATTCCATTTTGAACAAAGAAATGTTTTTAAAAATACATAACCTGTCCCAGGTCACAGATCTCGTTAGGGGAAGAGAGCTGGACTCTGGCTCCATGGGTCCTGCTCTGCCGCCTTACAAGTAAATGAGGATAAAAAAGACACAACTCTTGGAAGTGACTTCTTCCAAAATTGTGAAACTGCATCGCAAGCAGTGGTCTCAACTGCTGTGGAGTAACGAACCAATTCTTTCGTCTCTCAAAAGGAAGGAGACGTGAGGGGCAAAGGGGACGTCCAGGGCACCGGCAACCTGTAACCCGGGGGCACAGCTTCTGAGTTATCCGAGAGGACTCCGTGAACCGACAGTGAGCGAGTCCACCCACGAGGCAGGACACAAACACCCGGACCCAAGATCGCAACCAAGCCCGGATCATGGGACAGACCCTGCTCTCCAAACCCGGTCTTCCAATAACAGGATTCTGAGGCCAAGTGTGGTAACTGCTGGCACACGCAGAGCGCTCCAGACTCAGCCAGGACTGAGCGCCAGTCGACGGATTCCCAATATTGTCTTCCAGTTGCTAGACTACGCTGCTTTCCAGTACATTATTTGGAATATAAAAGCTAAAATGTAAGTAAAGCATTTTAATACAAATAATTTCAACCGCAACAAGGCAATTGGCTTCTGATTGAGTTGGCAAGAGAAGGTAATGAACTCATTCCGATTGACATATTTAGAGTTTCTCTTGCCAAATCCAACTGGCAGCTTCATAATTGTGGAAACGTCCACGTTATTTCCACTCCACCAGGGTTAGGCCTGCTGGTATCTGATTCAATGTTTACTTCATGAATGAGGTCAGTTCCCAGCACAGCTGGGGTTTGAGCAAAGGCATCAGAGCTGCTGGTCCGCGGACAGCAGCGTTCCCACTCGCATCTGAGCGGAGCTGTCAGGGCTGTAAATTTTCAGAGCGACCTTCTCACAGTTCGCCCAGGTCAGCCACTCTCGCTGGCACTTTCGGGGGCCCGGCCCTACCCACTGCTCTGCTAACGCTCCTCCTCCGTAGAAGCCCGGGCTGCAGCCTGAGCACGACAAGGTCACGTCCAAGTTTCCCACAGCACAGCATTTGCTCTTCAACTTGCCCCCTCGGTATTGCAACATCCCGCCCCACAGGAGCTTCAGAACTGCCAGGAAACAGGGTAGGCTTTTGTTTTGTTTTGTTTTGTTTTTAAATTATTTATTCCAGGATGGCTCCACTTGCGTGGCAGGAGAGTGACTCAGAATGCCTTGGAAGCCACCTCCAAAGGTAACTATGTCCCACAGGCCGGCATGTCCTCTGGGCCAACTCCCCACTCTGGTGAAAACAAAAACAAAAGCCGTCACAAGGGCTCAAACACTCACTTTCAGAACACACATTTCTGGAGTAATGTTCTCGAGGTTCGTGGAGGTTGCTGGGAAAACTGAGGGCAGAAAGGCGAGGTGACACTCCACAGCGGGGACAGGGCTCGGCTCCCAACGACTTTAGAAGCAGCGAGGGGGCTCGGACGTCACTGACCCGTTCGCTTGAGTCCTGCGGGAGTGGGATGGCCACAGCCACAGAGCGTGTGGCCGAAGTCGTCGGAACCTGCTCTCTGTCAGCTCCGGTGGCGACATCTTCATCTCAGTGCGATAAAGTCATAGGAAGCTTAGGGATCGCGGTCTGGTTGAGACCTCAAAATAATCGTGGGCATCATCTGCTCAAGCGGTTTTGCCTGACAAAATCTGGGGGTGGGGGCGGGAACCTGGAGCAGGAAACAGTTTAAGAACGGGAGGCAGAGGCAGACTCGACAAGGAAGCTTCGCCTTTCTCAGCGTCGACAAGGCCAAGCGTGTGCCAAGCACCATGTCCTCGCCTCCTAACCGTGAGACCAGTGGCTGGTGACGCAGGAATAAAACAACACGGAAGAGTCACCGTCCCACGCGTAAGGAGGTGAAACAGAGGTCGTCTGAGGATGAAGACTCCACTCTCTCCCATCCAAAAGGTCAGCCCAGCGGACACTGGAGACTTCAGAATGTCTCTCCCCGCCTGAGGGTCGACATTCACGGAGGCTCCAAAATTCAGGCCACTTCTCACATGCGCTCCCCAAGGGCACAGCCTGTCTCAGACTCAAGATGCTAAGTCATCTCCCTGCTCCCGTTACCCCAACACCAGTCACTTGTCGTCAGTTCTGCAGCCCGTTTGATCTAACATGGTCACAGTCATATCATCTTATCATCCGAATGATCTTTTCCCTTGACGATGCTTCTGGAAGTTTTAGAAGATGGGGCCCTCGACAAGGTTCATTCCTTCACCCTTCCCGGCCTTCTGTCCGGTGCTCTCTGCCCACTCGGCCGCCGCTGCTCTGGCTGCCCGGCTGATGCTCGAATGCAGCAGATACTCGCCTACCCCAGGGCCTTGGCACACACCGATTCCTCTGCCTGCAACATTCTTTCCAGGCCATGCACACGGCTCCCTCTCTCCCCTGTATTAGGCTTTTGCCCACATGCCCAATAATCAGCGAGACCTTCCCTACTACCCTCCAGCCTGGACCCTCCCACGCATGTCCCCCTTCCTCGCGTGACTGTCCCCGAGCTCAGATTCCCGTGTGAGACAGCCACAGTACTGGTCCTTCATCCTTATCCGCCTGCCCTGTTGGGACGCCAGCTCCACAGGGCGGGGAATCTTGACTCTTTCGGCCATTGCCACAGCCCAGTGCCTGGAACAGGGCTCAGCGTCCTCACTCCGCGAGGTTCATCGAGTGGCCTCCCACTAGTCTAGGCACTGGATGTTTTTGCAAAAGTTTCTCCCGTGATTGAGGAATTGATCGTACTTTAAGGAACTAAGTTCTCTAAGCTGAAGGGAACTGAGTCTCCACTGATTCCTCGGAGAGGTTTGAAGAGGTGGGCGAACACTTCGCCTCCGTCCTTCCACCTCTCTGTCCCTTTGATTCTGCTTTCCCAACAGATACGGGGAAGTGGGGTCACCCTGGAGGAAAGACAGAGCCTCCTCTGATTTAGGATCGCAGGTGTTCGCTCCACCGGGGCCAACCGGTCCCGGCTTTTCACGAGCCCCCAGGAGGAAATGCATCTGAAACGACAGTTCTGCTCCGGCTGTGAACAGGGCCGTGCGGCTGTGGGGGAGGCAGCTGCACGAAGGCAGGCGGCCATCACCCAGGCTTTCCAGAGAGAGCCAGAAAGCCGATGCCCAAGTCACGGGGAAAGGGACGGCCGCCTGCGGCCAACAGCCTGACTGGAAAGTCTGCGTAAGGGACACCTGGAGGAAGCGGGCGCCTCCATCGCCTCCCCCGCCCAACCGTTCCCCCGTATTTCTCAGCCCGCCCTGGGTGCTCCCCGACCTGCCACCCCCAGAGCTAGGCCAAACCTGAGGCGCACCCCATCTTTACAGTTTGAAGCTCGCTGGTTTCTCCCGACAAATCAGAACTTCTTTTCTTTCATCTCGTTTGAAAAGGCTTTTGTGAGACTAGGAGTGACCCAGAAGTAACCTCTCTATTCCTGTCTGAAGGGAAACTATTTCCAGATCAGAGCGCAGTCGTCGGTGCCAAGACCAGGCGTATATGAACTCTCGATTATGCCTCCAAAACCCAGTCTCCAAAACATGCGCCAGTCACAGTTTCAGACGCGAACCATAAGCAGAGCAAAGACATCGCGAATGAAGAGGTTTATTATTTTCCCCTATTAAGTATTTTGAAACCGAAGTTTCCACATTTTTAAGGGTTTGATGTCATAAAATTCCCATGTATGACTGCATTTTGAAAAACAGAGTCATTGTGTGTGTGTGTGTGTGTGCGCGTGTGCGTGTGTGTGTTGGAATGTGAGAGGTTTTGTATATAACTTAGAAAATAAACTCCTAAACTCGGAGTTGGAGATGCACAGACAGAACGGGCCACCGAGCTGCAGCCTTTGCTGCCATGGAGCCACGTGATGTGAACACAGCCCCGGAACTGTCTGGAAGTTAAATGTTAGTCTTCTGAACAGACCTGGGACCTCCAAGTGCCGGCTGTTGTTATTCCAAGTGCAGTGTAAGCAGGCTTCTATTTAAAACTTTCGCACCTGGTCCTTGACTATTTCTTGTTTTCCAAAGGGTGCCCTCTGACCCTCGGGTTCTTTCCCACCACCCCTTCTCCACGTCGGTCTGGTTCATCCCAACCCGCTGGCGTGGAGAAAGACATTTATAAAAAGAGCTGGGGAGTGTTGGTCTTTCCTCCTGAAACCGGGCTCAGAAACAGCTGCCCTGGGAACGGTGCTGGGGGAGGGGGCAGGAGATGAGGGAGAAAGAGATTTTCCCTGTCTCTGTGTTAAAGGGAAGGCAAAGGCAGGCGCTCAGTGTTTTATGCCTTCACGGACGGCCCCATAAGGCCCTCGGACGTCCCTGGAGTCCCACGGTGCCCAATCGAAACGAGCGCCAGATCTGTCAACATCAGTTGCCCCTAGGGAGTGACAGTCGGAGGGTGGGGGTCACCTCATAAAGGAAGAAAGAGAGTTTAGAAGGGGGATGAGAGAGGCTGGAGACGGGGAGATGGAGGGATACGTAGCAAAAGTCATCTAAGGAAGAGACGGAGACGGAGGCAGGTGCAGGAACCCAGCCCGCAGTTCGTATTATTGCCTGGGCCCCAAACCGTCCTTGCCTTGATTGGGAGTGAAAAGCAGCGGGGCTCAGATAGCCGAGGACTTGAAAACACTGTGGATTTTATTCCTATATTTCCCCAGTTGTGTAAAACTCCCCACGTCTGATCTTCAAAGGGTCCTTCTCCTCCTCCTCCTCCTCCCTCCTCCCGCCTCTCCCTCCTGGGCGGGGCCGGCATCAGAGAGACAGGAGCGGCTCAGGATGACAGTGGCAGGGACGGGGGTGTGCTGGAGCAGGGCCCGTGGTCGGCCGCCCGGAACAAGGCAGCAGAAGCTTTTCAAGGAGTTTTCACAGATACAGGGACATTGGACAGAGAAGAACAGAGAAATTCCAGAGATTTTTCACGTACAAGCGGATATTTCCTTTGAGAGTTTCTAGACTAAATAACACTCCTTGTGTCTAAGGGACGGTGTAGACTGCTGATCTGGCATGTTCTCTGCATGCAGGGCGCACACGGGGAGCCCCGCGGCATCCTGGAGGGGGATGTGAAGCCGCCTGAGTAAATGTCTTCCCTGGAAAATTATGGTGCTGTTCTCCCTCCGCCTGACGTGACATCCATGTCAAAACTGGAGGAACGAAATGGCTGGACTTCTGAGATGTCCCACATACCCCCTGGACCCTACACGCCCAGCCTCCTCCACCAGGAACATCCCCCCGCCAGATGGCACATTTGTTACAGTCGATGAACCGACTGACATGTCATCGTCACCCAAAGTCCGTACTTCACATTACGGTTCAGTTTTGGTGTTGGACATTCTATGGGTTTTGGCAAATGTGTTATGCTGTGTATCCGCCATTGCAGGATCATACGGGGTGGTTTCACTCCCTAAAAATCCTTTCCTGTATTCATCCCTCCCTCCCCTGGAACCCCTGGCAAGTACAGATCTTTTTAATGTCTCTATAATTTTGCCTCTTTCCAGAATGTCATACAGTGGAAACCATACCATATGTCGCCTTTTCCGATTGGCTCCCTTCACTTAGTGACATGAATTTAAGTTTCTCCATGTCTTTGCATGGCTTGATAGCTCATTTCATTTTAGCGTTTCAATAATATTCCATTGTCTGGATGTAGCCATTTTTACACATATGTAAGAAGCCAGAGTTTTCGATGGAATGATATAATTTATCAATAACTAGCATTATAATAAAATCTAGGATAAGACGGAAGCAATGCCTGGCGCAACTAAAACAACCTCTACATCAAACCTGTTAATATGAAGGTTCTGGTTACCCTTCCAGTTGTAAGAAGTAAACCGAGGGGCAGACAGAACCTGACGAAAAGTCAGTTGTGGGGAGATCCATGAAAAGAAGAGTCCAAAATCTCAGCCGTTGGCTCTAACGCGGATAAGAGCATAATGCACTGGCTATGTTCGTAATGTTTTAAGTTTATAAATGTGGGGAGGAGGCAAACACCAGCCCCTCAGGTTGCCATGCGAAGGGAATTCCTTAGGCCACCACTCCTTGCCCCTCCCCCTCCTCCTCCCCACTTCCTCCTTTCCCCCGAGGGAGGAGGAGCCACTTTCTGAATGGGGAGGAACTGGGCATGCTCAGAGTATCCCCCCTCCCTCTCCCCTCTGGAATGGCCTGGCTGCAGACGGCACGCTGGTCAGCTGGCCAGCTCTCAAGCAGAAGGGGTAAATCAGCACATCCGACTCGGGGGTGCGGCATTTGCCAGCCCACTTGCCCACAGACCTCGGCCATGTCCTACAAACGGCTGTGCAAAAATTATGACACTAGCATCTCAATCTCCACGTTCTCTGATTCCTGCATCTGCTTGGTGGTCCTCATGGAAGTGGGGAGGACATCCCTTCCCCAACCTAATACCGTCATCATCAATAGCTTTGTAAAGGCTCTCGTCACATCATCAGCCAGATTCTTCCTGGTGTCACCCAGTGTCACTGAAGTGTCACCCAGTCGGGGAACTTTGAAGGACAAGATTTAGTGAACTGAAGTAGTAACTTAACATTGAAAGCGCTGAACAAGCCTAAAAGCGTAGCCAGACTACTTTCAGGAAATCATTTGATCCCTTTGAGAAATCTAACCGAAAAACTAATTTTAGACCAGCAATTCAACTACTTACAGACTACACAGCAATTCTATCTAGAAGGGTCTACATAGAACCGATTACAAACTAAACTTCCCATGAAAGAAAAACCAATATTAAGGCTATTCCAGTGTTTTGTCAGGGGTTGCAAAGAATTTGCCTCTTCTGTCCTAATGGTTTGACACACACTTTTATGCCTTGACACCAGGCGTCTGTCCTGTCCCAGGACATCCAGGTCACTGTGTAACATCTGAATTTTCTTGAGCCAAGGTCGAAATGCCACCCTAACTTATAAACATCAACAGTGATGGTAAAAAAAAAAAAAAAAAAAGTATAATGTTTATGCATCTTGCTGCATGGGGACTACCTTAAAAAGCAGGATGAGCCCCTTGAGAACAGAACAGAACTTGCCTATGTGCCGTGTCTTACCTACACAGCATTATTCATGAGCGCCCATGAATAACTGATAATGTCAGGAAGGGTTTTTCTAAGCACGGTCACCATCTTGCTTGAGGTAGGCTGCTCAGTGAGACAGACGCTAACTGGTGTTGTTAGGGTACATTCCCTCCCCCCTTGCCCATCTCCATGCAGCCTGGCACGGCCAACTGAGTCTGGCCCGGTTCTGCCAAGGGACATGTGCATGGACCTGTCTGGAGATCCGTCTGGAAGAGGTTTTGCTCTTCTTCTATGAGGGACAGACGGGACTGGCGATGCCTCGCTCCCTTTTTCTTGCTTTGACGGTGGGCGTGATTCCTGGAGCTGTCACAGCCACTGATGACCATGAGGTGACCGACCAACCCTCTGCATCTGCTAGGAGCCAAGGGCACAAAGGCTACTCCAGCTGCCAACCTTCTCTCCCCTGGGCATAACTATGGCAACAGCAGGACACTGGAAATGCCTGGAGCATCACTAAACCGAAAAAGACCAGCCGTGCTGTTAAAACTAACCACTGGCCTACTCCCCTCAGCTAACAGAAATGGCGCAAGGTGTTAGCCACTGATTCTGTGTCAATTCTGGCGGAGGTCCTGAGGCAGAGAACAAACCAGTAGGCGCCAACTACTTCCATGTTCCAAAGTGAGGCACTAGACCAGCTCTCCAAAGAGCCATCTGAGAACCTGTGACCGTCCACAGGTTGGAGGGTAACGACACTGAGAAGATTGGATATCAGGTGAATCCTTTGCAGAGAGTTGTTGGATGCTGGGGGCACTTCCTTCTGCCCCCTACCAAGGATGAGAGGAGGAGGCCTAGTGACAAGGACTGCAGAAGGCCTTTCAGAGGCGACATACATACCTAGGAGCTTGGGGACAAGACGTGTGGTGTCTGTCACATGCCCGAGAAACCTTAACGGCAAGAAGCCGTAAAGTCAGGACAAGGAGAGGCGGCTACACAGTGGGGTACAGAGTTCCACCCACCTGGTGTGTGCTCGTGGACCAGATCTGGGCCATGAGAATGAGCTGGCCCCAGAGGGCTCCCGGGAGAGAGGGGCTGAACAAAGGTACCCACATGTCCTGGTTCCCTGAAGGGAACCACAGGTGAGAAGTCCCCCAGCTCATGGGGAGTCTCCAAGGAACCCCAAAGCCCCTCCCAGGAGAAAAAGTCAGTTCTAGATGTTTTCTGTGGCCGATTATATAGGTGCCCCTCCCAGCCCTTCACCCAGGAGAAAAAGTCAGTTCTAGATGTTTTCTGTGGCCAAAGGAAGCATTGGCCGATTATATAGGTGCCCCTCCCAGACCTTCACCTTCAAGGAGCTGAGGCAGCCCCATCAGAGGGAGGGAGAAGGGTAGACAGAAAATGTGGGGGAAACCTAGAGTGAGGGTTAGTTTTATTTGTCAGCTCGACTGGGCCACAGGATGCCTAGATATTGAGCCAGACATTATCCCGGGTGTGTCCAGGGGAGCGTTTCTGACCGAGATGAGCATTTGAGTCGTAGGCTCCCCAAGGGTGTGGACCTCCCCCCACTTCTAAAGGCCTGCATAGAACAGAAGGCTGAGTGAGGAGGAAGTCCCTCTCTGCCCTACTGCCCAAGCTGAGACATTGGTCTTCTCCTGCCCTTGGACTTGGACTCGGGCTGGAACTTACACCACCGGCTCTCCTGAGTCTCCTGCCTGCCGCCTGCAAATCTTGGACTTCCCGCTCTGCAATCCTCGGAGGCCAATCCTTTATCGTAAATATAGATATACTCCTATCAGTTCTGTTTCTCTGGAGAACCCAGACTTGCAGAGGATGCTTCGAGAAAGGCCCCTCCCCCATTTCCCACCACAGGCTTCTAGCTGGGAGCAGCCCAGCTGGGTAGGAAGAAGTTTAACTTCGATGAACCCTGTCACACAGGGAGGCCCCTGTAGACTCAAAGTGACCAGAGTACTTGGTATTTAACAGTACGGGCAGGTCCCATAGCTGTCAGAGATTTCACCAGGGGCGGGGGGGGCAGGGCCGAGAAGACACCAGGGAGTATTGAATGGGCTCTGGAGAGTAGAAAAGGTTTCACCCCAGCGCACCCGCAAACCCTATCTGCACCACACCCCGGTTTCGCCAACGTGGCGTGTGACGGTGCAGTTGGAGTTTTTAGATAGAGCCCGATATGTTTTTCCCAAGACCCTTCTCCCAAACACTGAGCTCCTTGTACAGCACAGTCCCACGTGGAAGAAATGCCTTCAGCTTTTCCAGCATCGAAGGGAGCTTCCAGGAGCAGAGAATGACATGATTCCTTTTTAAACGCGCTTGAAAAGCAACTCCTTTCGAGGCGATGTCATTTTCCACCCTGCGAGGATCCTGCTGGAACCGGCATGGCTGCATCGAACCGAGTTCCAAGTCGCGTCTCGGTCTCGGCGGGTGAGAGATGAGCTGGGTCTTTGCAGCAGACAGCGTGTTGAAAACCAGCAGACCAGGAGTAGCTGACTTTTATCTGTCTCCGCCGCGTTCCCAGGAATCCTGCGGGGGTTTCCGGCCGCGTGGGAAGCGTCGGCCTGCGCCCGGAGGTGCAGGAAGAGGGAGACTGGGCAACGTCTGCTTTGCTCCCACTGCCCTCATGTCGCTTGCTGTCCGGTCTGTCCAAGTTCTCCTGGCCCCCGTGCCCAGGCAGGCTAGACCCAGCCAGGATATTTATAGTGCTGGTACAGGACTGGGCAGCTAGTGGGAGCAGATGTTTTCTGATAGGGAGAAAGGAAGCTATTTATACTGGGAGTTGGATGAAAATTAGCCAGAGGGGAGGCTGCAGCCATAGTTGACATTCCTGTCCTCCCGACACTGGGGAAAATTCTCCAGGTGCGCAGGTGAAAATATTCTCACCCTCGCCGCCTAGACAGGTCAACCCAGCAGACGCTGACTGAGGGCCAGGTGCTGGGTGGGCACGGAGACGAATAAGACAAGGTCTCTCCCCCTCTTCGTTACAGCCCAGGAGACCTCATGAAAATGGAGACGATGACCCGGTCCACCCCTGCCAGCTGAGAGCACCATGGGAATGCCAACAGGGTGGAGATGATGGAGCTGCGGGGCCTAGGGCAGCAGCGTATGGGGTGGGGACGGTGAGGGGGCAGGGGTGCAGAGGTCACGGGTGCCCACAAGGCCAGTGGGCGCTAACCTGTCCTGGAAGGATGGCGGACCTCATGAAAATGGAGACGATGACCCGGTCCACCCCTGCCAGCTGAGAGCGCCATGGGAATGCCAACAGGGTGGAGATGATGGAGCTGCGGGGCCTAGGGCAGCAGCGTATGGGGTGGGGATGGTGAGGGGGCAGGGGTGCAGAGGTCACGGGTGCCCACAAGGCCAGTGGGCGCTAACCTGTCCTGGAAGGAGGATGGCAGGGAAGGTCCAGGTGAGACGCCATCAGGGCAGCGGCAATGGAACTCAGGGTGGGGAGGCGCCGCAGCCCGCCTGAGGCATTCTGGGAACATCCAGGAAGCAGACGTGGTCTGAGGCTAGGGGAGCTTCCCGAGGATTTCGGAGGAGGGGGCTGCCCAGGTGAGCTGGGGCCGGGCTGTGAAGGGCCATCATCCGTGATTGGGAATGTGCACTTATGCGGACTCGGCCTTCAGACAGAGGAGCAGACAGAGCTGTCTAGGAAGAGAAGCGATAGTTATCTCAGGGAGCGATGGGAACTGTGGCTCTGTAAGCGAGTTCCCCCAGAGGCTCTGGTGTCCTGCGGAACCGCAGCTGGCACCCGGTCGGTGCTTCGTACATGCGTGTGGAAAGAGCAGATTCGGAGCTGCATTCCTGGCTGCAGGTGGCAGGCGAACCATCCACGGGATGAGTCCAGGTGGACTAAGTGGGTGTCAGATGGCAGGCGGAGGCACCGTCTCCCTCCAGCATCCTTGGCGGGTCTCCATCCTCCCCGAGGTTTCATCGGATCAACCCGTCTCCTGGCCGCTGCTCACCCCGCAGTCCAGGTCCTGCCGTGTCCCCTGCTCCGGTTCTGCCTGTGGCTTTACCTCCACCTCAGCATCAACCCCAGTGTGGGTGCAGCCTCGGCCTCGCTCCTCTGATTTGAAAACCAAGTAATAATAATAATAATAATTAATAATAGTAATAATAATAATAAAAGTTGTTTCTGTGTATTCTCGCTGAGGGTTTGGGGAGATGGAGCAAGTTTACGAATGTAAACAACCTAAAACTAAATATGAGCCTTTTCGTTTTTCTTAAATATCCTTAAGCCATTTTTGCCAACTCGATTCCGGCCTTCGCCCTACTTCTTACCTCTTTCTCTGCTTCTAGGCTCTTCCCCCTTCTGTCTCGCCAAATGCCTATTCTGTAATGATACAGAACAGTTTGTCGTTTGGGGGCTTGGTTTGATTTTCTGGTCTCCTACCTCTGAGGACCTCACCTCTCGCCCCTTAGCCGAGTACTTTCCTAAACAAAGACCTTTTGTTCCCTAAGAAGAACGCTGGTTCCATACGGTAAGAAAATCACCGTTCCCCCACCACGGCGGTACGGAGCAGCCGTGCGATTGCGTTTAGACTTGGCACCGCAGGGGACGAGAAAAATAAGTATGATCTTTGGGACGAACACTGGAGAACAAACAGTCTTTGCTCCACCAAACTCTTTCGGGCTCCTGAACCTTCTCTTAGGTCCGTCTGTGCCCTTCTCTGGAAAAGCCAGATTTAGCGAGAACCAGCTTCAGCAAGAACTCCTCACCTCAAGCTCTGATCCAGTCCCTCGTCCACCGTCGCCCAGGGGACGGCTGACCACCCTGGCCTGCCTTCGGCAAGAATCCTGGTAGGTCAGTTTAGCCAGAACCCCCTAACCTCTGATGTTTCCTCTTAGAAATTTCCCACCATGGACCCCCACGCCCTGCACCTGCGCTATAAATTTCCACTCGCCAGAGCTGTATGGGGAGTCGAGTCCACTCTCTCTCCTTCACGGCAAGATCCCATTGCTGTGTCCCCACAGCTGTTGCCATGGCCCCCGGTGAGTACAGTCTGCCTTACCATCTTTGACAAGTGTCGCTGAATCGTTTTTTTCTTTCCCAGGAAAAAAGCCTTAACCCAGGGCACTGCGATTTGGTGTTTAACTTCTTGCTCGCCGGGCGGCTGCACTCTGTGTGGAAAGACAGAGATGAAACGTGTCTGTGTGGGCTGGGAGCAGACAGGACAGGAAGAAAGCTCTTCCAGATGACCTTATAAGGCGAGGAGTAACACTCCTGGGCAAGTAAGTGAGTTTCAGAGATGCGCCTGCTGGAGGTCAGAGCGGGAGGGATCATAGGGTGAGCGTCGGGGGCGAGGAGGTTAGGGGGACGGCGATGATAAAATGAGGGAGATAGGAAAGGAAGCCGTCGAGGGGAAGGATAAAATAAATACAAATGTTCAGGGGATGAGGAAGCGGACACCGAGAGGCACCCATCTGGGCTGAGCTTGTCTTATGAGCCGTGGACGAGAAGAGCCAGGCAGACCCATGGCCCAGGCGGCGGAGAGAGATCTGGACCAGCAGACATGGACTCCTCTCAGCAGAGAGCCTTTCCATGGACAGCCACCTCCCTCTTCAGTCCCAGGTGGGTGTCACGCGCACACTGGACCTTGTCCTCCTGCAAGGATTGGGAACTTGCTGAAAAGTTCCGGCGTGTTCCTGACCCTTACGTGTTCGATTCAAATTCTTGGTTGTTTCTTGGGATGCTTCAAAGGTTTGCAGCATCAATCTAGACCTTTCCCCGTCACGTGTCTGTTTCTGCCCCATGTCCATTTGGCTTGGTCAGGGGTTAGTGGAGGAAGCTGGGAAATGAGAGAGCTGGATGCTCCAAGGGCGACGAGGCGGTTTGGTTCAAGTGTCCTTGTGAAATGCAATGTCAAGTCCCACCAGAGGCCCGAGGTGGAGGAGGGAAGGTGGGTGAGAGGGAGGCCCCAGGTCTTCAGGGCTGCGACCTGAGGACATGGTCACAGACAAGCCGTGAAACAAGAAAACACAAGGACAAAGGCGGGGAGTTTTTACAAAGCTAAACCTCCTCCATTTAAAGGCCATTTGCCGGTCATTTATTGTGAGATTAAGTAATTCCATGGGAAGAGCCTTCTTTTTAAAAAATGATTAGAATAGTACGTGGCCGTTGTCCTTAAAGTTTTTACTTGGCAAAATGAGAAGCTGGAAACACTAAGTCCTTCCAATTAAAAAGGAGAAAAAACGGCTGGCCCCAGAAAGCCATGAACCTGAGGGTCACCCAGGGCCAAGTGTGCACCGCTCCGGCGCCTGTTTGCCCACGACGCCCACTGAGTGAGGCTCCCATACGGGCCGGGAGGCCAAGGTGGGGAACAAGGAGTTTTTCTGACCTTTCTAGCACTGAGAACGAGCCAAGCATCACGCTCTCTGTCACCTCCCCACCCCCACCATAACGCATGAAACCTCCGTGGCGAAAATGTCCAAGGGCAAAAACTTGCCCAGACCAGGCTGAAGGACCCCGCGGGCACAGAGGGCTGCCCCATCGTGGTGGCCGGAACACAGGTCCCCAGGGGTCAAAAGGCCAAGCTGACCCTTAGAGGCCCCCAAAGAAACCAGAGATGCTTCTGAGATCCAGGCCTCCCCCTGCCCCTTCCCGGCTTCCAGCAGTGGCCTGGGGGCTGGGCAATTAACGTATGGAGATTGTGAGACCTTCCGCCCTCCTCTGCCACGCCCCCCACCCCGCCCCGTGTCCCAGGCTCCCTGGAGCATGAGGGTGGGGGCCTGGGTGGGGAAGCTGCCGGCACCATGGGCGATGTGGAGCCCGGTGTGGCCGGGAGCCTGTCGCTGGTGGGACCAGCCACGGGTAGGGAGGCACGGCGAGACTGGCCACCGCGGAACTTGGCGGCAACACAGACCCACGCGCCAAGGCGGTGGGCGGCTCTAGGATGTGGCTTCTGCAGCGCGAGGGTGAACCCTGCACCTGCCCGCGGAACTGGCCGGACGGGACCACACCCATCTGCATCCTTGTGACCTTCGCACACGCGTGCGCTCACACAGGTGCACACGCACACCACTGTGTGGCATGACCCCCTCCGCCCTTGCTCACCTGGCAGGAGAGCTGGAATCCCTGTCTGATGGAGTGGAGGGGGAGAGGGGCTTCACCTCTCACCCCCTCAGGACTCCCGGGGTGGCTCCCCCAAATATCTGAGCAGCTTTCCCTCATGGAGCCCCGTGGACAGGGAGAGCTGTGACGATGGAAGGGCTGTCCCTGGACAACCCTCCCTAGTACGCGTGGCACATGGCCCAACCTCCGCGTGGCCGAGGGCGTCCGTCGTGGTCTCCTTACGATGACCAACAGTCACCAAGAAGGAAAAATGTCTTGGGGCAGCTCCGCGGCATGGCAGCTGCACCCTGGATTAACAGGGTCTGTTTAGACAGACCCTTTTTAGAGAAAGGCTTCATTTTGTCAGACCTACTTTCTCAGAATCTCTTCGCCACTCAAGGCCCCCAGTGGGACTGATGCTCTCGTTGGAAAAGGAGGAAATCATTTGTGAGTCATAAAATGGAATGGAAACCAAAATGGAAACCAAGAAGGAAACTCAGTTTGCCGTCTCCCGTTGTCGTGCAGTACAAAAGTTAGTTATTTGATCAAAGAGCCCTTGTCAGGCCAGCTGTGTTTTTCTCATAAAATCGTCAGGCCACCAACGGGAAACCGCGATGCCTACAGGTCGTCGGCCGCCCGGCGGGACTGCGAGCATCTGGAAGGCTCACCCATCCGCTCGCTCGCCGGAGGTTTGAACTTTGGAAGCGAGCCCCGGAGAGCGGTAGAGGAGGAGTGTGGCGCCCTCTGGCGGGAGCGGGTCAGCGCGCCCGCGTCGGCTTCCACCTGCCGTGCACCGGGGCCTCCTTCTCCAGCGGCCGACCCGCTTCCCATCTTCGTGCAAAAGTCGAGATTCAGAGCTTTGCGCGAGGACTTCGGCGTCCGCGCCTTTGCGCAACACGGAGCTGATGTGGTTCGATCTTGGAAGAGCTCGTTTAGATTTTGGTCGGGTGGGGAAGGAGGTATTTAGCCCAGTGAGAGACGCATAGACCGGTGAGGGGCTAAGATCACAGGAAGCCAGACGGCCTAAGGGGCTCAGGTCTCGTGGGCCCAAGACGCTGCCCACAGGACCCAGTGAAGGAAGCCATAGCACATCCTGGCCGGCCATCGTGGCCTGGGGTTTTCCTCCCGGGTAAAGACTGGGCAGATATCAGGAAACCTCCAAGAACCAAGCATCTCTGTCCATCTGGGATAAAAGTATTTGTCCGATACGATTATAAAAAGTCCCAGGGAAGATTAGAAACAGATGCCACACATTTGTAAAAGGGCCTGGTCTTGGAACGACCCAACACCAGAACTTGTCTTCTGGGTCAAGTGGAAGTTTGTGAAAGGCGAAAGAAGGTGGGTCTGTTCTTTCCAGGCCCGACCTGAATGAAGCCTAGAGGAAGCGAGTTCTGGACGCAGCCCGGATGCTGCAGGAGCCTCTCCAGGCTCAGAGCTACACGCCTGGTGTTTCCAGGCCCCAGACTGAGATTCTACGCAGGGCAAAGGACTCGATTCCCACGAATAACATCTGTCTCTGTGTCGCGCTCATAAGGGGCACTCTGGGCGTGAGCCCAGAGTCACCAGGGATCCAAAAGGAATTTCTCTCTCCGCCATATGCGTTATTCAGGTGGTGGGAGCCTCCTAGCATTCTGAAATTCCTCGGAGGGATCGGCTACAGACTCCTGGAATTAGGCAAGTGAGCTTGGACACACCCTGACACCTGGGGGCGGCCGTGCTCCCATCACCTGCAGAGCGTCCTCGAGGCTGGGCACTCCCAAAGGCCCAGCAGGGACCCCGAGAAAGAGTTCTGTCTTTTGCGTCTGCCTCTTTCACTTACCGTAAGAGTATCGAGGTTCATCAGCACTTCATTTTTTTTTTTATATATCTGAATAATTTTTCATTCTGTGGCTACATCACATCTTATTTATCTATTCACCAATTTCTGGCCATTTGGGTTGTTTCCACTTTTTGGCTGTTACGAAAAATGCTGCTGTGAACATTCGTGAATGTGATTTGTTTACACATGTGTTTTCATTTCTCATGGGCGGATTTCAGGGAGTGGAATTGCTGGATCATATGGAACTCCAGGTTTAACCTTCCCAGGAACTGCAGACAACGCTCCACCCCTATTCACTTCTCAGGGGTCCTAAGAATCGGTCAGTCGAATTTGACAAAACAATAGCAGAATCACCGATCTTTGCAAAGAGATTCTAAACAAGTAGTAGGGTTAAATCTCAATTTTAGCTAACCAGCTACTTTAGTTAGATGCAATTAATGATAATAATTTTTAAAATCCCATTTGTTTTAACTTTTGTTGGGAAGTCTTCTAACTCAAGTTAACACATTACGGTTGCATCCCTCAGGAGGAAGGGAATAGGGAGGAGCATTTGCCTTTCCTTGGCCGTCAGCACGCATGGTCTTCAGTGGTCATCCACCCATTCACGAACACTCATCAAAGGACAGGTGCACGTCAGCCCTCGGCCTAGGTACTCCAGATCCACAGGGGCCCAAGAGAGACACTGCGTTTGTCATGCACCAAGTGCTAGCGTAGGAGAGAGTCAGACGAAACTGCCAAAACGGTTGCTTTGTAGATAACAGAGAGACTGAGAGAATATAATGAAGGTGTTGGGGCCGCTTTGGACTGGGTGATCGGGGAACCCCTCTACGAGAAGGTGCACTAACTCGGCAGTTTAAAACAACACTCATTTATTCGCTCATGATTCTGTAGGTCTGAAGTCTGGGTGGGCCCATGCTCAGGGTCTCATATGGCCAACATCAAGGCGTTGGCCAGGCTAGGGTCTTACCTGGAAGCTCTCAGAAAGAATTCGTTTCCAAGGTCTTTCAAGCTGCTCACAGAATCCAGTTTCTTGCAGCTGGAAGACTGTCAGTCTGTGTGGGCTGCTGCGACAGAATATTGTAGACTGGGTAGTTTAAACGACAAATACTTATTTCCCACAGTTTTGGAGTATGAGAAGTCCAAAAATCAGGGCGCCGGCAGGTTTGATGTCTGGTGAGAACCCGCTTCCAGGTTCGTAGACGCCATCTCCCCTGTGTCTTCACACGAGAGAAGGGGGACAGGGCTCTCCAGGATCTCTTTTATAAGGGCACTCATCCCTTCATGGGGCCTCCATCTCATCACCTCCCCAAGACCCCACCACCCCAAACACCATCACGCTCAGGGTTAGTTTTCGACATATGAGTTTGGGGGACACAAACGTTCAGTCTACAGCAAGGACCGAGGTCCCATCCTCTTGCTGGCAGTCAGCAGGGCGTTGCCCTCAGCCACTCGGGGCACCCGCATTCCTTCTCGCCTGGTCCTGCCACCTCCAAAGCAACAATTCGGTCCTTCTCACACACTGCACCCCTTGACTTCTTCCGCCACCAGCCAGACAAAGCTCTGGCCACGCGAGACCCTGAGGGCTTGTGTCTTCCTATCATAAGGTCAACAGCTCTCGTACGACATGACACAACCACAGGAGCGATGCCTCACCATCGTCCCAGGTTCATGGGGCTGTCGGAAAGCAGGTGACGTGGGAGATGGGCCTGAGAGGCGGTGGGCAAGCATGGAAGAACCTCTCGACCCCGCGGGTCCTGGTAGACATCTGTGAACAGGATGGAGCTGGAAGGGTACCAGGCCCAGGACACTCGGAGGAGACTGTTTTCTTGAATTAAATCCCTGAAATTGCTTTTCAAAAATAGTTTGATTAAGATATAATGTATAACTGACATGTGATAAAAAGCACATACAATTTGATCATTTTTGATATACGTGTACATCCATAAAAACATCTCCACCATCCAGATAACGAACATATCCATCACTCCCCAAAATTTCCCAGCCCCTTTGTCATCTCATTGTCCCATCCCTTCCACTCCCTCATCCCCAGGCAACCACTGATCTACTTTCTGTCACCGCAGATTAGCTTGCATTTTTCTGGTTTTACGTGAATGCAATCATACGGTATCGTTACGGGATGAATTGTGTCCCTCCCAAAAATTCATATTTTGAAGTCCTGACCCCCAGGACCTCAGAATGTGACTGTATTTGGACATAGGGGCCTTTCAAGAGGTGATTAAGTTAAAATGAGATCACTAGGGTGAGTCCTAATCCAATCTGACTGGTGTCCTTATGAGAAGAGGAGACAGGACACAGACACACAGGGAGGCTTGACCGTGCGAAGCCGCCCGTGAAGATCCATCTACAAGCTGAAGAGAGAGCCCGCAAGAGAAAGCAGACCAGCTGACCCCTCGATCCCCGACTCCCAGACTCCAGAGCTGTGAAAAAACAAATTTCTGTTGTTTAAGCCAGCCAGTCTGTGGCACTTTATTATGGCAGCCCCAGAAAACTAATACAATGATGTCCTTTTTTTTTTTTTTTTGACTTCTTTCATTAAAAAAAAAACATTCAAATATAAGTCTTTGTAAGAATGTATATATTTCCTTTTCTTCTGGGTAAACATTTAAGAGTAGCATGGCTCGGTCATACGGCAGTTGAATATTTAACTTTCCTAAAAGCCGCCCTACTGTTTTCCAGAATGGTTGGACCGGCTCCCATTTCCACCAGCGAGGCGTGGGGCTTCCGGTTGCTTCACGTCTTTGCCAACACTTAGCACGGTCCCTCGTTCTCATTCTAATAGGGACGTAGCAATATCTCACTGTGGTTTCAACGTGCCTTTCCTTAATGACCAATGATGTTAGCATTTTCTTAGATGCTTATTGGCCCTCCAAAAAGAAATATATGAGCTTATCAAATAAAATAAGCATCTGTCTGTTTGTTCAAATATGTGGCCCATTTTTAAGTGGGTTATGTTTTCTTTTTATGAACATTTTAGCGTTCTTTATTTTTTAAATACAACTCCTTTATCAGACACATGGTTTGTAACTATATTATGGCAGTCTGTGGTTTGTCTTCAGTCTCTTAACAATGTGTTTAAAAAAAAAAATAGAAGTTTCTCATTTGAATTAAGTCCAATGCTTTGGGTGCCATATTGAAGAAATCTTTACCTGACCCAAGGTTACAAGGCTTTCTCCTATGTTTTCTTCTAAAAGCTTTATTTTTTTTAAGTTTTACATTTAAGTCTGTTTGGGGTTAATATTTTTACATGATGCAAGGTATGGATCAAGGATCTTTTCTGTTTTCTTTTTTTTCTTCTTTTGCATATGAATATTCGGTTGTTCCAGAACATTTGTTGAAATGACTACCCTGTCTTCACTGACTTGCCTTTGAACCTTTGTCGAAAATCTGTTGTCCATATTTATGTCGGTCTATTTCTGGGCTCTCGATTCTGTTCCATTGATCTCTTTGTCTGCCTTTATGCCAACACCACACTGTCTGATTACTGTAGCTTTATAAGTCTTGAAATCAAGGAGTGGGAGACCTTCTCCTTCGCTCCTCATTTTCGAGGTTGTTTTGGCTGTCCTAGGTCCTGTGCGTTTCCATTTTATTTCAGAATCAGTTTGTCAATTTCTATCCTCCCCCCAAAAAAAGCCTGCTGAAAATTTGACTGGGATCGTATTAAAACTATAGATCAACTTGGGGAAAATTGATACCTTCAAGGTATCTTTTTAAATCGAGATATAATTCATATACCATAAAATTTATCCGTTCGAAATGCGCTATTCAGTGGTTTCTGGAATATTCACAAGGTTGTATGGCCATCACCACCAGCAAATTCCAGAACATTTTCATCACCCCAAAAAGAAACCCGGCACCCATTAGCATTACTCCCCAGCCCTTCTTCCCCCGGCCTCTGGCGACCGCTCGTCTACTTTCTGTCTCTATGAATTTGCCTCTTCTGGACATTTCATGTCAGTGGAATCATGCGACATGAGACCTTTTGTGTCTGGCTCCTTTCGCACAACATATTTTCAAGGTTCACCCCGGTCGTGGCAGACATTTTAAAAGTATTGAGTCTACAGCACCCAAATGAATGGATCAACATACAGGACACACTGCAGAAATCACGTTTTAGAATTAAGCCCCCAAAATCAGCTTTTGAAACATACACACACACACACACACACACGTATATGTATATATTTACACATATATATAATTTGCTTATTCTTCTTCAAAGTAAGCCATGTGATTAATTTCCAATTAACTGAGGGGATGGTTCCTTGGGTTTGTAAAATCACTGAACTTTAGAATTGATAGGAAACTTAGAAATTGTAGTCGAGAACTTCCAAACTGGTTGCCCAGAGGCCAACTTGGCAATCGGATGTGTTTGTGTGGTCTATACAGGATGTCCTCAGTATGTGAGCCAACATTTCCGAATTTGAGAGTTTTCGCAAAATTTTTTTTTTTAATCAGACGTCTGGCAGCCCAGGGCTCACCTGCAAGTGGGTGGGTCGAGGAAAGGAGCCTTTCGTCCAGGTCTCCTTGGGCGCCACCACCCCACGGCACCTGTGCACGGCATCTGCCCCCTTCACTGACAGGTTACCTGTCTGGCCTGCAGGCAGCTGAATTTGCATCTCTCCCGGTAGTCCAGTCTGCTCCTTTGAGTTAGAGGCAAATCATGAATGTTGACATTCGATCTCATGCCTTCTCCTCCTCTGTGGACACCCTCTCACCACCGGAGTGACCCCCTCATTCTGACTGGTTTGGGACTTTTCCAGTTTTAGAACATAATATCCTCCAGCCTGGGAAACCCTCCCATCCCAGGCAAACTGGGATGGTTAGCCATCTCACCTCTCACTTCCCCGCACCTAATCACCTACAAAACACACACACACACACACACACACACACACACACACACACACACACACTAAAATAATTTAATTAGTATTGCTTCAAAGTGAGGTTTTGCTGACCTAGGATTTTATCTTTTCTCCAGCCTGCTTGCTGGGTCAGACAACTATTTAGCTGTCGCCATCCTTAGTTTCTTTCTCCAAGAGGCATGCTGTGCCATTCTTAATGGCAGCGACTGGGTGGGATGCACCATTATTGGTTTCCTGCAGCCCAGCGTCTGAGCCTGGGCCTGGCGATGGACGACACTCAGTCCCAGCTGACAGCAGCGTGCTGATGCCTTGCTGCCAGATGGCGAAGTGCACCTCTGTTTATGATTAGGTGGCTGACTGCTCTCGGGACCCAGCAAGCCAATGATGAAAGCTGGGAAAAGAACATTGTTATACGACTTTTCACAGTCTCCCAAGTAAATATTACACTCACTGCTGCTTGAATTACTAATGCCTTGGAAGCGGAGGTCGGAATCTGTTCCCAAACAGACTCCTCTTTTTTTTCTCGGTCACCTAGGCACTCAGCATTGTTGTCGAATTGTTTTCCTGGGCTCACCCGTTCTCATAGCTCAGTACATTCCCTCGGAGTGATCTTGGCACCCTGTAAGCCCCGATGCGCAGTCACCTCATTTCCCAGCTCCTTATCCGGCAGGCGGCTTGCCGCAAGCAGGTGACCCCAGAGTCCTGTGATGTAAGCACAGAAAGGGGAGCAGCGGAAGGCCGCCGCAGCCCCGCCGAGCCTCTCCAAGGAGACACACTGTCAACAGGCCACTTCAGGCAGAAAAGGACCCTAACGGACACGTTACCTCCAGGCGTCTCTCGGAGGCCCCCAGCTTCTTCCTCAGGCCTCTTGAAGACGCCAGAGAAAGTGCCTGGACCCAACGGCCCACTGGGTCTTTGCTCTCTTCATTACTGCTTATAAAAGCTAGTCAACAGATGGTTTGGTTTAGAGAAAATATGCAGCCAGGGTTATTAAAAAGAAAAGAAAAAAAAAAAAAGGAAGAAAGCAGAAGAACGAGGAGAGGAAAGGGAAAAGCCAGGAACGGCAGGAACGGTGACAGCTCGCAAACCTCAGCGCCCGTCCGCGCGTGTCTCCGGTTGGGGTGACGCCGTCCCCACCGGCCCGTCTGCTCCGAAAGAAGCCCAAACAAAACCAATCTCATGCAGAAAACTCACTCTGCCCTCCTCACCAGCCCCCTTTCGTGTCATCCAGGTCAGACGAATCTGGTGGCACTTGGGGGCCTGAGGAGGCATTTGTCACTGGCCTTCAGGGAGGCTGGTCACACAGTAGCTGGCCATGGCGGAGCTGACCAGGCTAGAAGGGGCAGGGAGGACAAGCAATTTCAGAGATGTCCCTGGAGCAGGAGGAGCCGAGACCATGGCGAGAGAGGGTGTTAGGGGCGGGGGCTTCGTGACACACCTGATGGTGGCCTCGGCCAGAAGAAAGCTGCTGACCCACTTGGGTCCCGAGATCCTTCCCACGAAGCAAAGCCCAGGACGTGTGAGCTCAGAACTGAACAACGGGACAGAGACTCTTAAGCAAAGAGGGGACAAAAGTGTCCGTTACACACTCTAGGACCCCCTTCCTACACCCTCAGCATCTCCTTGAGGGTGACACCGGGTGCCAGGATTCAGTGGGTGAGGGCAAAGGGAGAAGAGAGGATTAAGATGTAGCACCGTCTTCTCGGCAGCAGTATAATATTCCAACCCAGCTCCAGAGGGAATTTGTCCTACATCTGAGAGGGAAAAAAGCCACCAGAGGCCAAAAGAAGTCATCCGTGAGAAACTGGAAAGAGCAAGGCTTACCTGCTTGGAGTCTCATTTAAGGACCCTAGAATGGGTCCCTAGAGGCTTTCGTCTCTTTTACTTCAGCTCAAGCAACATATAGGAAGAAGACAGGGTGCCACGGAACTGGGAGGGGGCCAGGTCAAGGTCAGCTCAGCGGGGCCGAGGGTGGGCTAAGGTGGTGCTGCTCCAAGGGTGTCCCCCAGACACCTGGTTGGCCAGCTCAACACAAGTCAAAAGAAGAAAAAGTATAAGAATCAAGAGTAAGCACCGAGAAACTTCTGTGTGCCTGTCCCCTTGTTAGATTGTCCTGTTACATTTTATTAAATGCAACTTTGTGACCACCAAAGCTAATAAGAAAAAAAGAAATGAGACTGTTAATACGGTTGACCTTCCCTCCAAATTCCCGGCTCCGGGGATCAAAAATATTCAGAAAAAAACGGTTGCGTTGTTGCTGACGTGTTCTGTGTAGTCGGTCAGGCCAGCAATAGTTGCATCTGTACTGAACACGTACAGACTGTTTTTTCTTGTCATTATTCCCTGAACGATACAGTATGGCAACTATTTACGCAGCATTTACATGGTACCGGGTACTGTAAGTAATCTAGAGATGATTTAAAAATGTGGCGGGACGAGCGTGGGTGACACGCAAATACTGTACCATTTTATAGAAGAGGCTTGAGCATCTTCAGAGTTTGGTATCCGTGGAGGGCACCGGAGCGGACCCCGGCAGATACCAGGGCGATGGCACCTTACGCCTTTGCGTCTTCTACTTGGTTTTGCCGGGTGCCTCGCGGTTATTGCCTTTCACGAAGGCCACGGTCCGCAGTGGATTAGGCGTGAGTTTGAGCCTCTCTGGCTCAGGGGCGACAGGAGCCAGCCCTGCAGCGCAGAGGTTCACTGGCCAGCAAAGAGGGCGCGGGGTGCCCCCGGCACCCTACTGGGAGAAGCGAGGGCTTCCGTAGCGGCTCCGGTAGGACTTGATATGCCTCAGGTGTCGCCCTTCTTTTCCTTCCGTGAACCTCGGGTGGAGGAGACAAGCCGGAGACGTCCAAGTTACACAGCACAAGGCGAAAGGATGCTGTGCCTTTTTGTTAAAATCAAGCGCGCCCACCCCACCCCCTCTATGCGCGCTTCCCAGTCCCTGCTTTGCCACCCGTGTGGCCTGTGAGACAGGGAGGGGGCCTTCTGGTCCTCTCTGTTCTCTCCCCACCGCAGCCGGCAGCGAGAAGGGCCACTCAGTTCTCTCGGATCCTAAAAATGCTGTTGGCTTCAACCCAAGAGAGACCGCGGTGTATTATTCATTGATATGAAGTGCAAAAACAGGTCGAACTCAGTTACGCTGTGAGCAGTTAGGGTGATTGACTCCCTGAGGGTACAGCGATGAGGAGCAGGGACGAGGTGACCTTTGGGGGGCTGTTTATGTGCTGTTTCTTGATCTGGGTGCTGGCGAAGGAGCACATTCAGTTTGTGGGGGAAAAAACTGTGCACTTACGGTTTGCACACATTCTGCGTGTATATTAAGCTTCAGTAAAAAGTCTGAAAAACCTATTGGCTCCAACCGTAACGGCAAAAACAATGTAAAATATTGGGACAGAAGCCCCACCCGACTATTCTGCCCGTGCGTAGGATCGCCCCGAACGAGAGGCGGGCATCTGCTTTTTGGGTCACTGTTTTCCCAGGTGGTTGGGGGTGGGGGATGGTTGACTCATTTTCCTTGCTCCGCCTCCTGCCCTTGTCCCCACTGTGTAGGGCTGGAGGGGGGCCAAGGGCTGGGAGATTTGGGCCGTTGCCTTGGTAATGCTTAAATATTGGCTTCAAGTTATGACGGTAAAATAAATAAGCAGGAGCCTTGAGGAGCTCAAAGTGGCCCCACCCCCATCACTCTAGGTCCCCAGTCGAAGCCCGTGCGCTGAGTTGGCTCAAGTACAGTGAAGCCTGTAGCTCTCTCCAGAGAGGACAGAGGACAGGTCAGGGGATGTGTGTGCCCAGGGACCCATACTCCAGGTTGGATGTCCTGTCTCAACAGACTCCTAAAATTCCCACTCACCGTGGCCTGACAATATGATGGCCAAGAACTCGAACCCAGAGCCTGGGAGAAGGTTTCTCCATCTCTGAAGGTGGGGTGGACACACAGGGTATTCGTGGAGCTAACATCACCTCCGTCAGCAGCCATGCTTGCTTTCAGAAGCTGAAGGCAGAGGAAATGGCTGTTTCTAGCAACCAGGGGGCACGATGCCTGCCTCGGGGGCACATCCTAGAGCCGGGGACAGGGGACTAGGGACTCACAGCGGCCAAGAAGAGGACTCTGGTCTGGTCTGAGAACCAGAACAGAGCTTTGCCCAAGATGAATTCTCATTTCCAACCCCGGCTCTGTCACCAAGAAGCTCCCTGACTGGGAAGTGTATGGCAAGTCCTTACAGCCTCTGGGCCTCAGTTTCCCCACCTGTAAGCCATCATTTTTATAGATTCCAGCCCTGGGAAGCAACACCTCCAGGTTGACCCCAGCAGGCTCTCCCCATGCAAGTGTGGTGGATGTACAGCACGTGGTCCAGCGTTTACGGTTCGGCTTCCCTCCAGATGTGCAAACCGTTCGCCTCACCCATCATCCCGAAAGCATCCATGTAATAAGCCTCCGCTCGAGTCTCGGCCCAGAAGGGCTGCTTGTCCTGCTGTGTGAGCAGGGGAGGGGCAAGCACACACACTTGGGCAGGGGTGGGGTGGGGACAGCTCCCTCTGGGCAGCTTGGAAGCCTTGGGCGGTGCTGGGCGGGGCCCTGAGTATGTGACAACCAGCATTAGGTCACCTCCCCCAGGGTGTGATGTGTCAGCAGGCAGCGATTGGCCCACAGGCCATGATTCATGGCTGTGATGAGCATTCCTCCCAAAGGCCTCAGCCCTCAGCCCACCGCCTCCTTTCCTACCGACTCCTTGTTCTCGCCGCCTCCCAGCTCTGTCCCTCCGGGGGCTCCAGCCTGTGGCAGCCAAGAGGGCGTTGGGGAGAGACAGTGCATGAGCCAGGGCAGGGTGCACCCTGGGGACACTGAGGACGCTTCTTCTGGCGTGTTGGTCTTCTCAGGGGCCGCAGGAAGCATGGGGGTAACAGTGGATGTTCACCGAGCACCTGCTGACTCCGTGTCAAATGCTTTAGGTGATAACTGTCCTTTGAGGGATGTCTTCACTTCCTACGAATGCCCATAGCAAATTTCCACAAACCGGTGGCTTAAAATAACAGAAATGTTTCTCTTACAAGTTAGAAGGCCAGAAGTTGGAAATCAAGGTGTCGGCAGGTGCACACAGCCTCCAAAGACTCTAGCGGGACCCTTCCCGGCCTCCGGCTCCAGCTGTTTCTTGGCTTGTGGCCAATTCAATCTCTTCTTTGCCTGCATCTTCAAGTGGCCTTTTTCTGTGTGTGTGTGTGTGTGTGTGTGTCTCTGTGTGTCCTCCCCTTTTCTTATAAGGACACACATCGGCGCGAGGGCCCAGCCTGAATCCAGAAGATCTCATCTGAAGATCCTCAAGTCATAACATCTGCAAAGACGCTATTCCCAAATAAGGGTGCATTCTGAGCATCCGGGTAGGAGTGAATTCGGGGCCCCCCTTTTCACAGATGGGGAAGTGAAGGGGTTAGTCTATAGTCCCCCCTTTTCACAGATGGGGAAGTGAAGGGGTTAGTCTATAGTGGAGTCGGGAGTCAAGCCCAGGTCACATGGCCCCAGGCCCCACCACACTGACAATGCCAGAACCCAGTGACTGTGAGTGAGAATGGCCAGCCTGCACGTCCAGGCAGGAGGGGAAGGGGGTGGGAAATCCTCAGCCTTCGGGAGCAAAACATGGTTCCATACTTCAGCCTCGGTTTGTGGACAAAGGCGGGATAGGAGCTGGTAAAATCACGCCCAGAGGTTCTGACCCATGTGGCTGGTGGGGGAGGGAGAACCAGGATCTGTGTGGTAAACAAGGCCCTGAAGGCCCGGGGACTGGATGCAGGCGGGGCAGGGGGCAGTCCCGGTCCATATCCTGAGAATCTCTGAAGCATCCCCTGAGACCAGAGATCAGCCAGTCTCCAGCTCTAGGTAGGAGCAGAGAGCCCAGCTGAGCCAGAAGGACCGGTCCCGGTGTCCATGCCAGACGAGTCCAGTGCCAGGCCCGCGGGGACCAGAAGTCCTCATCCTTCCTCAGCCAGCTGGTGCAGAGCAACCCGAGGAGGAGGGTTTGGATTCAAATTCCAGTTTCTAACGGAGCCAGTGCAGGCTCATTCTGGGACAGCCCCCAGGCAGCCCTGGGCTCTGCCCAAACCCCAGCCCCTTTACAATTCCAGTGAGAATAGCTTTTCCCCAACACCAGCCCGTTCTCATGGTGGTGTCCTGTGTGCAGCCCCGATGCCAAGCGATGATGGAAACGGGGCGGCCCGGGTCTTCCCAGCAGGGCGGAGCTGCAGCCTTGGACTCTGTGTCATGCGGCGACCTTCCACTGCCCAAAGCCGGGAGGAAAACAGGTACAGCTGGTGAACAGGACGTCCTTGGCATCCCCCTGGAGCTCACTCCACCAGCTCTCACGAAAATACATGAGCTCAGCTTCTGGACCAGCCACCCAGGTTTCCATGGCCCCTGCCGTGGGAAGCAGCCCAGCCAGTGACCACGCCCAGAATTACCTCTGCCGTTTAATCCACTGCAGGTCCCAACCCGGCTGAGGTATAAGGGAGAAAGCGAGAAGAAGGGGAAGGAAAGTCGGATTTGCACCTCCCGGCAGGCCCTGTGGAGTGGAGGAGCATCTCAGGATGCTGGGCTGGGAGGAGGGGAGGGATGGGGGGGAGAAGGACAGGCCCTGTGGAGTGGAGGAGCATCTCAGGATGCTGGGCCGGGGGGAGGGGAGGGAAGGGAGAGAAGGAAGGGTGGACATCTGCTATGTTTTTATTTTTTATTGAGGCAAGAGTCACATCACATAAAATTCACCATGGCAAAGTGAACAATTCGGTGACATTTAGCACATTCACGGTGTTGTGCAACCGCCACCCCAATTTAGTTCTAAAACATTTTCATCACCCCAAAAGGAAACCCCCTACCCAATTAACAGTCACTTCCTGTTCCTCGCAGCCCCTGGCAACCACCAATGTGCTTCCTGTCTATATGGATTTACCTATTCCAGACGTTGCATGTAGATGGGGGTCTTCCTACAGTACGTGACTGGACATCTTTGTTTTCGCCTACCCAGCACCCCATTTCCCCTTCTGATCACAGCACGGACATTTTACTCCGGGGAAATCTTCCCTCCCCTCTCCTCAATCCACGTGGCTGCCACAGCCCATGCTTGCAGGCACGTGACCTGAGCCTTGCAAATAAGTCACTGCGATTGGTTCAGGGATGGGTTTGTGACTCAATGCCAGCCAATGAGAGCAGCCATGGGCCTTCTGCTGGAGCAGGCCCTGCTCTCCACTTGGCTCCTACATCAGCAGACTAGTTGCTGGCAGCTGCCTTTACCACCATGCAAGAAACGCCTACCTGAGACTAACGGCCACACGGAGGAAAGCAGGGACGTGGGGGGAGGCCGCTTTTTGTCAACAGAGTCTGAGCGTCTGGATCCAGTTCTGCCTGAAAGTGAAGGTGTCCTGGGACATTTCCATTTTGAAAGCCGGTCACAACTTTTTGCGCTCAGACTAGTTGGAACTGGATTTCTGTAATATGCAACTACAAGAAACCCAAACAATACACGCGGCAAAGGTGCCTACATTTCCTGCCTTCGCGTCTCCCCACCCCTTACGAAATAAAAAATAGCTCCTTAGCGAGAAACACATGGCCATCCCTGTCCCCTGCCTCCCTCCCGCTTCATCCCTTGTACCCTCCGCCTCTTATTTAATACGCCGGCCACACAATTCACACACACACACACACACACACACACACACACACACACACACACACACACGATGATTTTTTCCTGCCTGTGGGTCTCTGCTCTTGCTTTGTCCTCTGCCCAGCATGCTCTCATCACCCCCACCCCGACCCCCAAACGCTTACTCATGCTTGATCACTCGATTCAGGCATTACCTCCTCCTGACTCAGTGCCCCGCCTCTCCTCCAGCTGGAAACCGCGTCCCCCAGCTCCACGCAGCCCTGTGTGTGGCTGGGTCACAGCTCTTGCCTACACGTTGTTTTCAATTATCTGTCCATGTC
>NW_006436888.1:6326992-6359589 GCF_000325575.1 Pteropus alecto | reverse complement strand
TGCGGCTCCCCGCCCAGACCCGGCCGCGCTGGCCACAAGCGCTGGCCCCAGCTTCGAGAGTCTCCTGGAAATGACCGTCGAAGGTTGCTTCTCAGTGATTTTTCCAATCCAAGAAGAGTCTATTAATTTGGGGAGAAACAGGATGTTTCTCATTTATTCATTTAGCAAACATTCATCCACAGCCCAGTATAAGCCAGGTGCCAAGTAAAGTACTGTGCAGGGCACAAGCATTTAAGGTGATGCCCAACCAGACCCCGAAACAATAGCACATGTTCAAAACCGTTACGCTCTGGGAGAGTGAGGACGAGAGAGCCAGGGTCCCTCTGAGGACCACTCTTCTCTGTTCAGTATTTGTGACAAGCACTTCCAGAGCATTCTGTGCCAGACATTGTTCGAAAAACAAACGCTAAACCCTTTAATTCTCATAACGGCTTTAGGAGGCAGGAGTTACTACCGCCTGCTACAGAAGCTGGGGAAGCAGAGTCACAGAGAGGCTGAGTAATTTGCCCAAGGTCACAAAGCTACTTCGGTGGCAGAGCAGCATTTGCACCCCTGCAGTCTGGCTCAGGTGCCTGCTCTTGGCCACTGTCAAAGCTGCTTCTGTTGATGGCGGGTCTCTCTGGCCAAGCTCACGCCAGCTGCCCGGCCACACACGAAGCAGGTGTCCCTCCTGCTCAGGTGGCCAGGCACACCAGAGGCTCACTCTGCTCAAGCAGCCAACTCTAATCAGAGGTCAACTGAGCTGAGGGACTCTGAGGGGACCCGTGGGAATCCCGGGCCGGACAGCTCAGGTAAATACCAGGAGCCACGCAGGTTCCTGCGGTAGAGCAACTGGAGGTGGCCTCCCCGCTCCAGAAAACAAGAACGAACAGCTCATCCCTGAAGGAAAAGCAGAACGACGAAGCCTGATTCTAGGGAAAGGACCGCTCACGCAACCGGCAAGAGGAAACGACTTCCGGGAAAGGCACACTCCAGCAGAGTCTGTCTCCTTCCCGCCCAGCCTGGGACCTGACGACGCCACCAGCATCCTGCCGGAGAGAATATTCCCGGTGGCCCCCGCCGCCCGCACCACCTCTCCCAGATGGTTTGTGAGGCAGCCTCGTAGGGCAGGGCCTGGCTTCGGAGGTCGCCAGCGCCCCTGTGACAGCTGACTCTGCTTGGGCCATAATATTTCTTGGGAAAAGAAATAGGTGAAGTTCTAGAAGCAGAGGCGGATCACGTTCCGAACGGTCTCTGCCCTCAGGAAGAGGCGACTTCTGGGGCAGGGCAGCCTCGCCCGAATGAAAAGTCTGAGAGGGTCCCGATTTCTGTCTTGTGCTCTGCATCACAAAGCCCCCCACTTTTCGGTGAAGGATGCGTAGTTTGCAGTCTATCTATGTTTGCGGGCGACGTGGCCTCTGTCTCAACGACTCAGCTCTGCCACGGCAGAGCGAAGGTGGCCTCAGATAATCATAAGGAATGGGTGTGGCTGTGTCCCAATAACACTTTATTCATAAACACTGAAATTTGAATTTCATATCATTTTCTGATATTATGAAATACTGTTCTTCTTTAGGCTTTTTTCCCGCAACCGTTGAAACAAAAACCATTTCTAGCTTGTAGGTTGTTCGAAAACTGGCCGTCTAGAAAATGTTGTTTAAAAAAAAAAAAACCCAGGCTGTGACCAGGGTTTGACCTGCAGGCTATTGCAGGTTGACCTCAATGTGGCAGCCACAACCCTCAGGATCAAACCAAGCACGAGGCTCCTCGTGCTAAGCCAGCCATCGGGGTCCACCTGCCCCCACTTGGGCCCTGTCTAATCTTTGCAGTTCTCTGTTCATGCCTCTCTCATAGGTTCTTCTGGAACCTTCTTCCTCCCTCTCCAACACTTGATCCTTTTTTAAGACTCAGTTCAAGGGCCCCACTTCTGGGAAGCTTCTTTCCACAGCCAGTCGGGTTTAGATGTTCTCTTTCCTCCTGCAGCTGTGTAACCAGGCCCGGCACCTCCACGGTGCTTAGAACATGCCAGGTGCTCAGTAAATGCTTGTCAGAACAATTTACCCCTCCTACTATTTCACCCTCCTCCTCCTCCTCCTCTCCCGGCCTCTGAGGTCGGTAGCCCCGGGGCTCAGGCCTGGGGATCCTCTTTTCTCTATCATTCACCCTCACATTCTATGGGAATAAACCTCACATACGACTTCAAGGCCATCTATGCTGTGACGACTCCGAAATGTCTGTCACTAGTCCTAACGTTTCCCATGGATGCAAATCCGATATCCAGCTTCCACCCCTCTCTCCACCTGGATCGGGGGCGGCCCTCGGACCTTCCCCGTGTCCGTCGGTGACGACGCAAGTCCTCCAGGTGCTGAGGCCGAAAACCCGGGCCTCTCGCTTCCTCTCACGGCCCTTGTCTAATCTCTCGGAAAATCCGACTGGCCCTATTTTCAATGTTTAGTATTCACCACCTTCACGGCTGCGGTTGGCCCCAGCCGCCAGCCTGCCACCTGGACGGATGTAGACGCCTCCTAACCGAGCTCTCATCTCCGTGGTGTCTCTGCCTGTTCTCGCTTCACACCTGGTGGTCAGAGGGGTCCTATTACAGCCTACGCTCCAGAGCAGGTGGCGAGTCCGCTCAGCCCCTACTGTGGCCCTCACCTCTGGGGGCTGGGGGCTGAAAAGAGGACCTGACCACTCGTTTGTCTCCCAGACACCACTGAAGTACTTCACTCATTACCCCTCACAGCAGCCCTGACGTAGGGCCTGAGAAACACACGGAGAGATTACGCAGCTTGCCCAAGGTCACACAGCTAGCGGTGAGGAGGCCCGATCTCCTTCTAGCCTCCCGGAGCACAGTTCCCGCCTCGGTGACGTCAGCTCCTCCACATGGCCTGGCTCCCTTTGCTCGGAGTACACTCGTTTCTTCCTTGTTTCTTTCTTCCTTTTAAATATTACTTTTGAATAAGCGATACACGCACGTGGTGCAAAATCGAAAAGGTACGCAAGGAGAATACAGAAAGTCTCTGTCCAGCCCCCGCCCCCGGCCACCCGCTTGTCACAGAGGCAACTTTCTAGAGTTTGTTTCAGAACAGACGTGTAAATATGCACACACGGGGGTTTATGACGCACTGCTCTGCACTCCGCCACGTGATCTACACAGCTTCCCCCTCCTTGCTTCTGGAACACACCAAGCACACGCTGCCTCAAGGCCTTTGCACGACGGCGCCCAGCGTTCTTCTCCTGGACATCCACGCAGGTCTCTTACTCACTTTCTTCGGTCTCAGCTCAAAGGTCACCTCTCTAGAGAACAGCCCTGCCCATCCCCTCCCCCTGCCCATGTGGCATAGTAAAAGTGACTCCGTTTTGACCTGTTCTTTCTTTTTTTAACAGAATGAATGAACGACGAGTGAATGAATGCTACATATCAATCCTACTGCCAAGAGCAGTGGTTCTCACCCTGGCCACGCATAAATCCCCTGGGACCTTCTGAAAACAGGGGCCCTTGGGCCCCACCTGGACCAACTGAAGCAGAATCTCTAAAGAGTGAAGCCTGAGCATTCTGGGGTTTTCAAAGCTCCCCCCACACACATACCCGAGTAATCCCGATTCACGAAAAGAGTCTAGATCACTGGCTGAAGACGGAGCACTCCCGGGCCCCCCAGTGCGGAGATGAAAGGTGTTTCCTCTATTTTCAGGGAGCAACCACGAAAGGGGCCTGTGGCAGAGGGGGCTTTGGCGTGATTTGGCTTTGAAACTACCAGTTCTGTCCTCTCGGGAGTGAAAACAGCAGAGCCCACACTCCCTTGCCACTCGCAATGCGGGACACGAACCAGCAGCGTAGGCGTTGCCCGGAAGTCTACCGGGAACACAGCGTCTCGGGCTCTGCTCCTTTAAAATCGGCCTCATATCCATTCCCCCAGCAATCCCTGGCACATCCCAGCCCCTGAAGCGCTGCCCTAGCACGCGTCACAGGCGTGGAGTCACGGCACCGTGGTCCCAGCGTCCCACAGGCGAGGTCTGGGTGTGCCGGCTGACACTTTGGTCAAATCTTCACCATCTAAGGCCCTCAATTTCCTCGCCAGCAAATAAGGAGACCAGAGAAAATGATCTGAATGTTTCTGTCCATTCTTAGGATCGGCTTCAACTAATAAGGGAGGCAATGGGCGTGAAACTGCCCTGTCAGCCGGGAATGTTGACCCAACCGGCAGAGAAACTGTAGATGTCAAAGAACCTGGCCCGGAAGGAACTAAAAATGTTCGCTCAGCTCGGACCGGAGGCCGGAGGCCCATTGGTCGTCCACCCTGGCACTCAGGCAGCACCTCCCGTCCTCTGGCCCCTGGTCCACCCCTCGCTCCCTGGGGCATAAGGGTGCTCTCTGGCTATCACGCCCGTCTGCTCCTCTTTGCAAAGCTCTCCTCCGAGCCTGTGTCCGTGGCCCAGAGCCCCATCTACAGCCCCCAAGGCCTGGGCTGCAAACCGGCAACAGCATTCCCGAATAGACTTGGGAAAGAGGCAAGGAGCCTGGAGATGACCCGTCTGAGTTATGGAGGCCGTGGCCACTCCCAACAGAACAGTTCTTAAGACTTTGATCTTGAGAAATGCTAACTGTATGAAGCCAAGGAGCATGTCCACGGCCCTTGGGATGCTATTATTCTCCTAAACAGGCTTTTTGCCCAGAAATCGTCTTGATCCTCAGCCTATCACTTCCTTCTCATAATATCACATCATTACTCCTCCTTTTGTCCTCCCAGACTCCCTCAGCTTCTCCTTGCATCTGGGACCCTGGACGGCTGCCAGGTGGAGGCCCCGGCCCCGCTAAACCCATGTTACAGCCAAGCTGCCGTTTCGTTTCGCCTCGTAATCGGGCCCTCCAGCCCCTTCATCACTTTTATTGCCTTTTCTCCTCAAAATTCCTTCCAAAGTCATCAGTGAACGCTACATGCGAAGACTCTAAAGAAAATCCCCCGGCTAAGAAAGACGCTCTCATTTCCAAGGGCGTTATTTCTGTGCGGGTACTTCTCATCGGCCTGACTGCAGACAAGATCGTGGCCGGATAGAGCATTTGTGATACTTACGGGTTTCTGCTCCGGGCCTGGGTTTTCTCCTGTCTCCTGGCCTGCTTTCCTGCCCTTCCTGGATGCTCTTTATCAAGCTAGAAGAGGAAAGAGCTTCATGTTATGATCTCTCTGTTTCTGCCCAAAGCACATCCAATCTGAGCAAAGCCGTGGGGCTCAGTGGGGAAGCTGGAGCCCCGGGCCCAGCCCATCAATCCGCTGGTCACTCAGCACCCCAGGGCCCCTGCAAGGGTCAGGGTAGCATCTTCCACGGGCCAGGTCCTGCCAGGGGGCTTTGCCACATTATCTCGTTTCATTGGAAACAACCATATCCTAGAGGGTGTTATGATTTCTGTTATGAGGAGCGGACACCAGGTTTGGGCAGGCGAAGTCACCGAAACAGCCACACGATCAGGAAGTAGCAGGCCTGGGACTTGAACCCAAGGTCTTACCTTTCCTGTGGAACTAGCAGCCCCTCTACGTTCGTGCCTCATCGGCACAGGACACCGTGGGGCTAGTGCTTCCGGTAATGAGGAAATTATACTCCAGTCACTGCCGCCTCCTAAGAAAAACAGCCCGTGGCTCCTGGGCTCTGGTCAAGCTGAGCACATTGCATTCTATGCCTGCATCTGTCCTGTCTTTTCCCCAGGAGCTGCAGCACACCACCAGGTCTTTCTGAAATGAGCCTGGAGGAAAACTCGAGATTTTGGTCCCAGAACTTTCCCACCCTGATACTTGAGCAACTTATGTTTTATTCTTCCAGGCAGGACTTTACCTTGACGTCTTCAAAATTAATCTTGTCAAACAAAAACTTCTACGAGAATGTTCACGACAGCACTATACACAAAAAGTGGAAAAACCCCGAGTGTCCGTAGATAGACGAGTGGATAAACACCATGTGGTATATCCATGCAATGGAATATTACTCAGCCATGAAAAAGAATGCAGTTCTAACACATACTGCAACGTGAATGAACCATGCCGAGTGAATGAAGCCAGGCACAAAAAGCCACATATCGTAGGATTCCATTTATAGGAAATGTGCAGAAGAGACAAACCCATAGAGATGGAAAGCAGACTGGTGATTTCCAGGAGCTGAAGGGAAGAAAGAACAGGGAGTGACGGCTTGAGGAGTCTGGGGTTTCCTTTTGGAATGATGGAAAGTTCTGGAACTAAACAGTGGTGGTGGTTGCACAACGCTGTGAATGTCCTTAACGCCACTTAATGCCACTGAATCGTACACTTCAAAATTATTAAAAAGCTAACTTATGTCATGTGCATTTTACCACAATAAAAATAAATCAAATGGGGCTCCGATCTGGCATTGCTGGCCGCCTTTAGGCTGACACAACGCTTCGACCTCCCTTCCTTGGGTGACGCGGCTGAAGGGGAAGCTGATACAGACTCATCCAGACCACCTGCTCATCTTGCCGTCCAAGATGATGGAGACCTGGGCATTGTCCTTACTGCAAGGAAATGGAGTTAGATTCAGGGCTCCTGTTATTTATAAACAGTATGATGTCCAAGATTTGCTTCAAAATGATACAGGATGGGAATAGGACTGGGGGCAGGCAGTGAGTGCGTGGGGATGTCAGTAAATCAAGCCCGGCAGTGGGTCAGACGTCGTTGAAGCTGGCCGGTAGGTGCGCAGAGACATATCATAATATTCTGTCCACTTCTGTACAGCTGTGATCGCATTTGGGACCTATCCGATAATCCAGGATAATGTCCCTACCTCAAGACCCTTAACTTAATCGCATCTGCAAATGACCCCATGACCACGTAAGGTGACATGTTCACCGGCTGCAGAGATTAGGACGTGGCTGTTACCCAGCCCACGCACGGCGTCAGATGGTGGAGGGTCCTGAAGCCTTGCACGGACCTCAGCGTCTTCTCTGAGCGGCATGATCTGATTTATGATGAAAGAGTCAATCTGGATGATGGGTAAGATTCTAGAAAGTGCAAAAGGGAGACTCCAATAGGAAGTTATTACAGTAATCCGGGTGTGAGATGAAGCAGGGGAGGTGGAGAGAAAGTCGAATTCGGAACACCTTCTCATGTCGCGTAGAGCTGACGGGCTTCTCTGTCAGACTGGCTATCGCGGTGAGAGGGAAAGCCAGGGATGACCCCAAGGCTGGAAGGGTGGAGTTGCCCTTTATAAGGGGGATCAGGACGTCTGTGGGAGACGCGGGGTTGGAGGGCGGAAGTCAAGCTGGAGCTTCTCGTTGGGCGACCTGGCAAGGTTGAGAGGCAATTGGTATCTGGAGTCAGGGGACAGCTGGGGCTAGACTGATGGCTGAGCGGCCCCTGGGAGTGACCAGAAGAGAAGGGGTCCAAGAATTAATTGGACCTACGGGCACATCGGCATGAATAAGCTGGGATTCCCGGGATAAGCAAATACCAAAGGAAAAAAAAATCTGGGAGACGAGGATGAGCCTGAAGAAGAGATGGAGAGGGAGCGGGCAGAGAAGCGGGAGGCAGCCGGGGAACCTTGAGAAGAGGGGGCGCTTCCAGTAGGACGAGGAGGAGGAGGCGGAGTCGTCGCTGACCCCGGGGGAGCAGGCTGCAGGCGCTGCCCTTCCCCGCAGCTGCAGGATGCGTCCTCCGATGCCCAGCCCGCCTGCGCGGCCGAAACCTGGACTCTCGGTTCCAATCTTTTTTTTTCTCACCATCTTAACCATTCTAAAGTGCGAGACTCGCTGGGTTTTTAGCATATCCACAATGTCGTGCGACCATCACCGCTGTCTAACTCCAGAACGTGTCCGTCAGCCCCCAAAGAAACCCCGGGCCCCCTGGAGCGGCTCCCAGGTCCACGCGCCCCGCTGGCTCTGCGGATCCGCCTGCTCTGGACGCCTCAGGCGGACGCAGGTGTCCGCCGCGTGGCCTGTTGTGTCTGGCTTCTTCCCCTTGGCATCAGGTTTTCCAGGTTCATTCCCGTCCAGCGCTTCATCCCTTTTTAGGGCCGAGCAGTGCTTTATCGCGTGAACACGCCGCTTTCGTGGCCCGTTGCCCGGGCAGCGGACGTTGGGGGCGCGTCCACTCTGGGACCGCCGGGCGGCTGTCGCTCACGTGCGCCAGCGCTGTGCAGACGGCCGGTTTCAGTTCTCTCCACTGCGTTCCTAGGAGCGGAATTGCTGGGTCACACGGTGACTCTAAGCTTAACTTTTTGAGGAACTGCCAGACTGTTTCCCACAGCCGCCGCCCCACTTGACGCTGCCCCTGACCGTGAACGAGGGCGGCTGGGGCCTTTTCCAGCCGTGACTGCTCATGGGCCCGGCCTGACTCCTTGGGCGCCTGCGCGTGCTGGGGGGTGGGGTGCACTGCACTTAGATGGAGTCGAACTCTTTAGACCCTAATTCTAGAGATTACAGCGGCGAGCTGTCACTTCCACGTCTGGACCCAGCTCATTGAGCGGAGGGGCAGGAGGCCCCGGGGGCTCCCACGATGCTCTCACTTTCGGGGGTGGGAGAGAAAGAAGCCTGCTCGCTCATCCAAACCTCAGGGAAATGTCCAGAACAGAGAAATCGACACGCAGAAAGTAGATGGGTGGTTACTCAGGGCTGGGGGCAGGGGGTGGGAGAGTAGATGAGTGACGGTTAAGGGTTCACGGTTTGCGTATGAGGTGATAAAAATTCTAACAATTACGGAGGTGACAGTTTCACACATCTGTGAATATACCAAGAACAACTGAATTGCACACTTTAAGTGGGAGAATTGTATGATATGTGAATTATATCCAAAAAATATTATTTAAAAAGAACACACACACACACATGAAAGACTGTAGAAACTCTGGGATAGAAACCAAAGAAATAACATTCTCTGAAGTGACACTACCAGATTTAAAAAAGAAAAAAAAAAGTAGGAAAACCCAATTTTCATCTACGAGTTTTCAGTGACATTCCTGAGATCTTGGCTCCCACCTTGGCCTCGCACGCATCTGTCAGGCTTGTGCCCAGACTTTACCCATGGAGGAGTGTGAGATCTCAGCAGAGCCCCACAGGGAAGGTCGAGAAGGGAGCAGGGAGGACAGACAGAGCTCTGTCCAGCCCGCGCCCTGAGTCGGTTAAGGTGGTCTCAGACGCCCCCTGGTGGGCACTGGGAACTGATCCACAGAAGGGACGTTTGGAGGAAGCTGGCAGAATGACCAGGCTGACAGCAGCCCGGTGCTCTCGCCCAGCCCACTGGAGAACCTCTTCAGTGGTTCCAAGTAACCAAGTCCCTTTGCACCCAAAGTAGATCATTCCTAATCCTTGTGTCATCTCCTTTTTAAATTTAACACCTTTTCATAATGGGTATTATGAAGAATTTCGAACAAAAAAAAAAAAATAGGGAAATCATCTAATGAACACGCCACATACCCACCACCCTGCTTCGACAGTCACCAGCATGTGACCAAAATCGTTCTCATTTCATCTTGACCTCCGCCCACTCCCTCCAACTGTGTTACTTTAAAAGCAAATCTCATACAGCGTATTATTCCATCTATAAATACTTACCAAAGCACAGAAGACAATGACTCTTCTTAATGTCACCACAATAGTAGGATCACACCTAAAAAAAATTCCTCAATATCATTAAATTATCCGTGTCATGTCATCAACAGTCTCATCAATGCCAAAAAATGTTTCCCCTTTTTTTAACAGTCTGTTTGAATCAGGATCCGTTGAGATTGGTTGATCTGCCATTTAAACTTCTTTTGATCTATAGATTCCCTGTTCATCTTGCAATTTATTTATTGAAGCGACCTGCTTTTCTATTTTTTCCAGCTTTATTGAGGCATGATTGACAAATAAAACTTGCTCATATTTAAGATAGAAAACGTGAAGATTTCATGTAAGTATACATTGTGGAATGATCATCACAGTCAAGCGAATTAACACGTCCTCGCTTCATGTAGGGGTGTGTGTGTGTGTGTGTGTGTGTGTGTGTGTGTGTAGAACACTTAAGGTTTAATCTCTTCATGTTTTTCTATTTTACCGCATAATTTAAATTTGCAAGTGGCCTGGGATTGTAGCCACGTTAATGAACAGAAGAAACCAAGCCACGTGCTGACCATGTTTTCAGGTTGGAGCTACAAAGGTTTTTTTCTCTTTCAGTCCCAGTCTCCCCAGCTCTCTGTGGTTCTATTACTTTTATCAGAGAAAAACAATATTTTAAACAGAAAATGGACCCGCAACGCTGTCAGAGAAAAATGAAAAATGCTGCACAATCGGCCTCTTTCCAATGACCAGAAGCTAAAATTCGTCCATGTCCTGAGATTTCTGAGCCTGTGAGGAAGAAGGAGTCTGTCCGTGAAGAAGGTGGTTGAAATCCACGGAACTATGAGAACCTGAGTCCAGGTTTGAGCAAGTGAGGCCCCCGCTCCGCCTCTCGCCTCTCTCTCCCCCGGAGCTTCGCCACAGTCTACCCTGGGACCTGGGGCCCCTCTCCGTTAGTCGCTCCTGTTCCCCAGGCTCAGGTGTCCTGCTCGCTGTTTCTGGAGTGTCTACCCCATCGTAGCCTGGCTGACAGCCCCTCGATCTCCAAGGCAACCTCAGTGATGTTAAATATCGTGACCGACTCAGATGTCGCTTTGGGCCAACTTAGCCCTTTGAGATTTAGACAAACGTGGCTCAAATGTCCTGATTTCACAACCTGCTCGAGTCCAGACTAAAACTGCAAACACAGACTCACACTTCCTCCTAGTTCTCCGCCCGCTTCCACGGTTCCCTCTCTGCTCCCCCCAGCCAGGGGCGCTGGCCGCCGTTCAGCTTCAGGTCAGCAGACCCGTGCCCTTTGCCTGCTTCCTCCAGAATCGTCACACTCAGGATGTCCCAGGATTGGCACCTTCGCTGAGATCAAAGTCTGAGCGGTGAGTGCGGTTTCCAGGGCTCCCTCGAGGGGGTTGGGGGTGGGGTGGCTATTTAGCAGTCTGGGACTGGGAGCAAGGTCACATGACAGATGTCATGGGCCATCCAAAGACAGCACCAGAAAATAATCCAGGAAGATGTTATTGATAAATACTTCATCCTAACCAATGGATTACCTAATAGGGTTTTTAAAGTGGAATCTAGAATTTTCCCCTAATGGCCAATCAATTATTTCACCAGTAGATACTGCTTTCTCTTGATTTCTTTCTTTCATGAATTAAACGGTAGTACCATCGACTTGAGAACTTGAAACCCACACTTCACTAGTTTTTTCGTCCTTATTTGGCATTGCTGGAGGAGAGGGGGTGGGTAAGACCCTGCTACTCACTCTCCTTGGCACCCCTCCTGCAAGTCTGGGCACTCAGCTTTCCTCAAAAACCAAGTGGCAGGGCCTGTCCCTGGACCTCTTGCCCCTTGAGGGAGGGTCCCCAGAAAGGACCTCTCCACACACCTGACCCTAGCCGTCGGGCTTAGTGGGGCGGGCTGCCCTGGGCTGGTGTGGGCTCTGTGGGAGAAGAGGGCGGGGAGGTTGTCTCCCTCCACCTCTGAGGATGTGTCTGAGAGAGTCCGAGAGACATGGGGGTGAGTGGGGATAGGGAACAAAAGGGAGGGGTCTCCTTCCAGTGTAAATCTGATTATGGGTGGGTAAAGAGGTTTGAAGCACAATCCTGCATACTGACCCCCAAACGTCCACCAGTCCTGCCCTGGGGATAGCGACCCAGTTCCCTCGAAAGAGGAGGCTGGGAGAAAAGTCAGTACGGCCGCCTTTTGATGAGTACATGGTAGTGGCCACGCCAGGCAAAGCCGTTGGGGAGGCAGCTGCAAGGGCAAGTGCGGCCACTCCCCCTGCGGCCACCAGGGGGCGCAACGACGCCAGCAGGGACCGCGGGGAATCGACGATTCGCTCCTGGCTGCCGTTCTTCCGCTGGGCGCGCTGAGCCTTCCTCCGGTGTCATTTCGGGAATCTTCGCGGGCGGACAGCACTGAAGCCGCTGGGCCCAGAGAAAACGAGGGAGGCGGTGGGAGGGCAGGGCATGGCTCCGGGCGCAGCCGCAGTTCTGTCTGTACCGTACTTTCTTGTCCTTGGTAATGCCCACTGCGTCAAGTTCAAGAGGCTACTGATTAACCGAAGCCTCCAGGCAGCTGAGTGCAGCTTTTACAATGAACCGTGGGCGTGTAAACTTTTCAAAGTCGAATATGGGTGAGCAGGCATCTAGCGTAGAGGTTAAGAACAAGGCTGTGAGGTAGGACGAGTCCTAGATTCAGCGCCAGCTGTGTGTGACCTCGGACAAGTTATCTAATTTCTCAGCTTCCACATCTGTGGGTTGGGGGTCGATTGGGAAGGGAGCAGCACCCAGGCGGACTCACCCCGCAGGGTCCTGATGCTGTTAGGAGCCCACTTTATAAAGTCAGAAGAAAAAATAGATTCATTAATAATAAACATATAATGATGAATCCAGCTTGAACTGTGTTTGTCTTTATAGTAACGCAGTTATAAAATATAATTTTTAATATTTTTTTTTTATGGAGGAAGGGAGCCACCAAAGCAAAAGTGCCCGGGGTCCCTGGAAGTCACAGAGCAGCCCTGAGCCCTACCTCCAAGTTCCTCCCACACGCCCTGGGCCTCACCTTTTCCCTCCCACCATAGAGGGATCTATGCCGGAGGGGAGTGAAGACAAACCCAGCATTTGAAGCCTGGAGGCCTTGAGGGTGGGTGGTGAGCAATTATTGATCCAGTGATTTGATTCTGGGTTTATCTGTTCAGATTCAGATTCTCACTGGAAAGAGGAAAAAACTTGACACAGGAGACTCAAAGGAACCAGCCTGATCCACAAGCGAGGGCGGGTGAGGGCAGTTGCCAGAGCTTATAAATATCCACCCTGCCCAGCTCCGAGGAGCCAGCACAGTGCGTCCTCTCCCTTCAGGCCCTGGGCTTTCCCCCAGGGCATCCGGGAGCTGCTATTTGCTGCAAGGGAAGGAGGCAGCTGACGAAGGCGGCTCGGATGACTTTTGTGGGTTCACTTGTTCTGGCCTGACAGATGAACAAGCTCCCAGCTGGGGAAAGGTCACAGGACTCAAGTTACTTGCCTAACAGATGTCTCTCCCGGCCCCGCACCCCAGGACTTGCACCTGTGTATTATTAAATGTTCATAACAACCAATGCTTCTTTTATCTGGGGCACGAGGATGAGAGACGAGGGGTGCACCCGGACAGACTTAGGGAGCAGAGCCATGCACCTGTGTATTATTAAATGTTCATAACAACCAAGGCTTCTTTTATCTGGGGCACGAGGATGAGAGATGAGGGAGACTTAGGGAGACTTAGGGAGCAGAGTCGTCCACCCTTAGAAGCTTTGGCTAGATGCAAGGACAAGGCACCGCCACCCCCGGAGTGAGCCCCCTCACCCTTGTGCACTACTCGTGACCACGGTCCCTTCTCACGCGGCCCTGCAGCACCTTGCCATCGTCACTCTGCTTACATGTTCTGAAATAAAGCAATGGGCCAGCACGCATCTCACCTTCCGAGCCACACTCAGTGTCTCACCTGCACCAGGGGAAAATCACCTCCCATGTGACTTCTGGCTCTTACCTCTCATTGCCTGTGTCACCGAGCACCCCTGTCCTAGATAGGGTACTTGGGGTGCCTGGGAGAGGTCCTCCTGGGCAGGACGATAGGAGGCCCCCAGGGTCATCTCTAGACTTGGCCACTTACAGCTTAGGTTTAACCCTTTAATCACCCCTCCCCCCGCATGGCCCCTAAGGTTCCTGCACTGCTACCTGGTATGCAGAATCGAAGGTCTCGCCGGGGACAGAGCAGACAGAGGCTGGGGGTTCACTCTGAGTATTAGGCAGCCAAGAGCCAGGGCCTTGGGGGAGCCGATCACACCGCAGGTCCCGACCCAGCCGCTCCCTCCCACCTGGGCCAAATGGGAATGTAATGGCGTCCACCATACAGGTTAGTCCGAGGATTAAATGGTGTAAACAGGTTAATGCTTAAGTTACACAGTCCCTGTCGGGCAGCAAGTGCTGCCTTATTGTGAAATATATCACAAGTGACGCACGGAGACTCGAGAGGACAGTAGTAACTTCCTGCAGCTGCTGTCACAAACGACCCCAGCTGGGGGCTTAAAACAATAGAAATGATTTTCTCACTGTTCCCAGAGGCCAGAAGCCTGAACAAAGGTGGTGGGAGGAAGCCCTCCCTCCAGAGTCGCTAGGGGAGGGTCCTTCCTCGCTTCCTCCAGCTCTGATGGCTCCAGGTGTCCCTTGGCTTGTGGCTGCATCACCCCGAGCTCTGCCCCAGGCCTTCACAAGGCCTCTACGTGTGTCTCTCCCCTTCCGTCTATGATGAGGACACCAGCCATTGGATAATCCAGGAGGAATCCATCTCGAGATCCTTCACTTACTCACATTTGCGAAGACACTTTTTCCAGATAAGGTTGCATTCACAGGTTCTGGGTAGACACGTATTTCTTGGGGGGTCAGGGAGGGGGCGCCATTCAACCCAGTACAGGACCTAATGCCCAGGCGAGTTAATGGTGAAAATGATAAACAAAAAGCTAAGATCAGCTCCTTCAGCATCTCTCTGCCTGGCGGCAGACTGAGAGAACAGGCACCAGGAAACTCACGAGTGGCCGGACTCAACGCTAATGTGCTGAGAGGCTGGAAACAGGCCCCGAAGTCTGCAGGTAGAGCCGAAGTTTGAGGAAAAGGGAACTTTTCATAATTACTCCGAAAACCTGCGTGGCCCCCCTCTGTGTCCGCCCTCAATGAGAACAGACGTGCACGGTGCTGGACATGGGGCGCTTCCTCTCGGGTCGGCTTCCAGAATCCACAGCTCTTTCCTGCTGTGATCACGTCTGCGTTTGATCTGGCATCAGCTCGTCGCCTCCCTCCTCCGCAGGGCAAGCGTCCTGAAGGCGGGGCTAAAACTCTGTCACTTGCACAATGGTCCCAGGTTCCAATCCCAAATTCGTGAGTTAGAGTGGAGAGAAATGACGACGAGAAGCTGAAACCAGAGTGGCTGTTCTTTCTCTGTGCGTGGCCTGTTCCCTTTTCATTCCTACTCGATTTCCGGGACCCCACAGCCTAAGAGACGCCCAGCTCCCTGCGTGGTGCAGTTTTAGGCACCTTTGAATAAGCTCCCTGGGCTGGTCCTGAGTCACCTCAAATCGGGGTTGTCAGGAAAGTAAATAACTCTGAATCAGCCTGAGGATTCACACAGAGACACCTCCCGTTTGCCCGTGTTACTAATCTAGATGAATATTGCCTTAAAATGATCAGTAAAGGTCTATTTTGTTTTGTTTCTTGGTGACAGCTTCACTGAACAGTAATTCCCATCCCACACGATTCACCCACACTTTGCTTTTAGTATATTCACAGATAGGTGCAGCCATCGCCACCATCAATTTTAAAACATTTTTACCCCCCAAAAGAAACCCCATGCCCTCTAGCCATCACCCCCTAATTTTCACTCCCCTCAGCCCCTGACAACCACTCATCTACTTACTGTCTCTATAGATTTGCCCATTCTGAACATTTCATGTAAGGGGCATCATATAATATGCGGCCTTTTGGGTCCTGCTGCTCTCGCAAAGTATGTAGTTTCCGAGGTTCGTCCACACTGTAGCGTGTACCAGTATCTCATTACTCTTCATGCTGAGTAATGTTCCATCACGTGGACTGCATTTTGCTTATCCATTCACAAGTTCATGGACGTTTGGGTTTTTCTGCTGTTTGGTCATGAAGAATGCTTTTAGGAACATTTGTGTAAGTTTTTAAAACGTTGCTTTTCTTTTGGAATCACCAGCCGGAAAATGCGCAAATGTCCTTTAGAGAACCGTATGCACCATCTTGCCCAGAAGAATGTGAGTCAGGAACTTCAGGGGCTGAACGCAGAGGCGGACACAGCTTAAGCATCGGGGACCCCAGCAATGGCCGTCTCCTGGTCAAATGTGTTTGCAAAATTTGCAAAAGTGAGACATTTAATTGCAGTCGATCAAATATTGTTCCTTTCATTTCTGACTTCCCCTCCAACTACTGCCCCACCCCACCCCAGTCAGGGGCCATTGCAGCGACCGCAGGCCGTATTCTGCGATCTAGTGAGAGGAAGGTGGGTTGGGGTTCACAAAGCAGATTTATATGACTCATAGTCCAGTCTCTATATGTTAAGGGATTGTAGAAAAGGCTGTCACCGCTCACTGTAGTCCACCGCACGTGGCGACAGGGTCACGCAGAGCCAGAAAGCACAAGCCGAATACAGGAAAAAGAACCCTAGCAGACCTCCAGGCAACTGGTTGGTTTTAAACATCTTTTTATCTCTGAATTTCTTTTTAAAATGTTTAAAAAATTTTTTTATGTTCCCCACTTTGTGGCGACTTCTAGCATGGTGGGCAGCTAGAGAATGAGGTTGCTGTGGGTCGTGTTGTGTTGGAGGCACCTGCGAGAACATTCTAGTAGGAAGGCAGAAGGAGCTGACGTGAAAACAAGTCTGGCTGGGAGGTGACCACGTGGGACGCCTCCAGCACACAGGTGCTATGCTAGAGAGGGCAGGAGTCACCAAGGAGAGACACCGCAGAGTGGGACAGGTGGCCACGGAGGGGATGGAGGGACCTCTGCATTTGGCAACAGGGCAGCCACTGGTGACTTTGGCAGGAGCAGTTTCAGTTGCAAAGAGAGAAAGGAGGCTGAGGACAAGCACAGAGTGTGGCCGCGACAGGGAGAAGATGTGGGTACCACCGTGGGAGGGACCTAAGATGCTGTGAGAAAGCTCCCCGCCCTTCCCCCTACCCCCAGGAAAAGTCTTTAAAAGATGCTAAATGCCGGCGGGCAGGAGCCTGCAGACGAAGTCAAGTTCAGGTAAAATGCAGAAGAAGGAAATGGGAAACAGATCGGGGGTTGGAAGGAGGGCTGAGGAGGCGATGCTCAGGGCGTTGGGGGAGCAGTGACTGTTCCCTACGATGCTGTGCCAGTGCACGCACGGGCCCGGGCCCTGGCACAGCCCCTACAGCTTTCTAGCACGGAAGATGAGCCTTCACGGAGGCAAAGTTTTAAAAAAAATCAATTAAGGGTTGGGGGAATCCCAGGATGGAATGCAGACTGTGGCAAAGAATCTAACTGTATTACGAAGGGATGACAACCTCACTGAAGGAGGTGGGGGAGGAAAGGTGTGAGCTAAAGTTGCCAAGGTAACTCTGGAAATGCGTGGAAACTGTAAGACTTTAGACAAAGGAAACTGCACATCAGCGCTGTATTCTCGCTGGTAGAATTGTTTCCCACGCGTGCAGGCTAACAATTCGGAACCACCGCATGTATACCCGGGATTAAGTAAACAAGGAAGTGGGTGGAGGTGAGGGAGAGGGGAGTTGCAGATAGGCAAGGGGGCGGGGGGTGATAGAAAGAGCCACACGATGCTGGTGTAGAGTTGGAGACATCAGTGTGAACTTGGGTTTAGCTTGCTATAAACACTGATGGAGAAATATGGAAATCATCCACAGGTGTGTATATACACAGGCTACTTATGTTTACACATAGAGTTCCAGTTTTGTCCCTTGAGAGGGCTAGAAGCAATGACACCCGAGTAACAGCAAGCGCACGCAGCACCCAGATCAGGGTGTCTAATCCCATCCTCCTCACTAACAGGAACCAGGGGTCCTCGGAGAAATGGCTGATTCTAGGATGTGGGCAGGAAGACACAAGTGGAGGCTGAAGCATCTCGTAAGGCCAGAAAGTGAGGATGTGCCCCCAAATGTCAAAGGGACACAAAGCCAAGTGAAGGAGCTCCCAGTGGCTGACGCTGGACAACTGGAACACCAAAAAAGATAGCAATTCAAGGTATAAAATAAATAGCTATGAATCCGTGTGATACAAATAAATGATCAAACAGGTGAATAAATGGGGGTGACAAACCTCCCGGACAGGAGAAGCCTAAACCCTTGATGTAGACACTGACCCCTCAAGGAGGTGAAGTATAACCTCCCCCCACCACTCGTGTGGGCTACACCTGGTCACAGCATGGAAGCGGGGCAAAGAGGAGATGCCAGATACAGCAGAGATGCCAACACCTGGTCACAGCATGGAAGCGGGGCAAAGAGGAACTTTACAGCAGAGACGCCGGACAGGTGATCAAGGTCAACATCCCCAGTGGTAAGTCACCCTTGACACGATGTGATGAGAATGGCGCTGCCCCTCTGTGGCCTTCCTCCCCCCCGAAACGCAGAAGGCCAGTCTAATCAGGAGAAAAACAGCAGACAAAGCCCAACGATTCGACAAAATACCTGACTGCTACTCTTCAGAATCGCCAAGGTCATCAAAAAACAGGGCAAGTCTGAGGCACAGTCACAGCCAATTGGAGCCCAAGGAAACATGACAACTGAACGTCACATGGTGTCCTGGGTGGGTTCCCGGAAGAGAAAAAGGACATTAGGTATAAACTGAGGAAGTTTGAATGAAGTGTGGACTTTAGGTCATAATAGTGCACCAATACTGGTTCACTAGACGAGGAGATCATAGATGAAGCTGGAAGGTGGGGCGGGGGGTAGCACTGGCCTGGGGCGGGGACCCCCTGCCCCGAGGGAGAAGAGGGGGGTGCTGCATGCATCCCTGGCAGGAAGCCACGGGAGGGGAGCTTGAGGCCAGCAGCCCCGTCATCTGCACGCTGGCATCGTTTAGGAGCAGAGGGAGTTGGTGGGGTCTGAGCAGAGTAGAGGTTTGCGGAGTCCGGGGCTGGCCATGAATGTGTCAGCATCACTTACTGAGCTATGCAATAATGAGTATTTTGTTTCCTTACTCTTGGAAAAATGAACGCGGCTGTTTTTCACTCCCAGCCTTTCCCCACCTTAACGCATACCGACTGGGCTTTGGGGCTAGACGCTCAGGAATTCTGGGCTCTGGGACAAAGTTCAGAGTTCTTTAGTCTCCAGAAAGAGCTGAATTGTCTGAGGCTGGGGGGCTTAGGGAGCAGCTGGCAGGCAAGTGCGGACCAGACAGACGAGGGCCAGTCTTCGCCCTCGGGGGCCCCAGGTGAGACAGCCAGTGGAGGATGTGGCGGGGGCAGCCTCTGGGCCACACGGGGGTGGGGCTCCCAGCTCCCAAAAGAGGGCAGCTAGAACGGAGGGCAGATCAGCAGTGACCAGTGAGGCCAGACGTTCCAAGGGTCCAGATCAGCAGTGGCCAGTGAGGCCAGACGTTCCAAGGGTCCCGTCTCCATGTCTGAGATAGGCACCCCACCCCCAATCCCTGCTAGGGAGTCGATCCTGGAATGAGACACTCACTCAAAGTCACTTTCCCAGTTTACTCCTCATTCAGGGCTCATGACTTGTGACGGAAACTGCCCTTCAGGAGCAACGTGCTTCCAAAGTCCTGGGGACGAATGTGATCTGTGACTGTCAGAGCCGCCTGTGAGGGTGGGAGGGGCCAAGTCCCAGCACGGCGTCCTCAACAACCAGGGTTGCAGAGCGGTTTGAAGACTGGCTCGTCCCCACGGTTGCCCAAGAAGTTCTGGCACCCCCGGGCCTATCCCGGAGGACCAGCTGGGGTCCCTCCCCTCCCCCAGGTGAAAGCCCTCGGAGGAGAGGGGGGAGCAGGACGAAGGAAGCTCCCCCACGCTCCCACAGGACGGCAAGTTCCCAGGGACCGCAGCCAGGACGGGCCAGTCTCCTGGGGCATCGGCAAGAGAAAGAAGCAGCACCTACCGCCCCGCCCCCAACGGAGGTGCATTGAAAGCCCCACGAACAAACAAACGAACAAACAGGAGGTGAATCTCCCCTCGACTTAAAACAAAAACAAAAGCGCCAATATACCCGATATACCGATATACCGTACTTTAAAGGGACACCTGGCCGTTGTAAAGAATTCAATGTCAGTATTTTCAAGGACACGGGGTTATTGAAACTAACTTTTGAAGTGACCGACTTGTCCCAGCAAGGCTCTGCCTCAAAGAAGGGATGAGAGCGAGGCCCGGGCAGGCCGGGCCGGGCATCCCACAGCGCTGTTACCTGTTCACTGCGCCGGGTACAGACAGAGCAGCGAACGCTGAACGGGGAAAGACACATGTAAACAAATGCCCCTCCGTTGGGACATCCAGCAGAAGCGCCCAAGGGGTACAGAGGGAGGTGTGCTCAGCTGGGGCTGGGGAGGGACAGCAGAGAGAGCTCCGCACAGAGGTGACAGGTAAATCCACCAGCAGGGAAAGGGGAGAGAGTCCCGGGAAGAGGGCACAGCATGTACAAAGGCAGGAAGGCGTGTCCTATGGCAGAAGAATCTGGAAACATTGCCAGGGGCAGATATGAAATGACGGACATGAGCTGCAAGGCCATTGTCAAGGTGTGGGACTCTGCTGGACTGCCTCCAGGACATTTAACTTAGTAGGTCAAACATTGTCAAGGACCGACCTGTGTCCCTTTGGCCAGCCCCGAGAATCATAGCAGACACGTCCCTAGCAGGCCTCTGTGGCGTCCCAAATCCTCCATGAGGACATTCCCCAGCTGTGGGGACATGTGCAGTCTGAGAGAGCCAGGAGTTAGTCCCTCCAGAGCAATCCTGAACGCTGAGGACAGACACCCAGCCTCTGCGGCCCTCAGGGGGACATTCAGATGCGTACCACAGTCCCTCTGGGGGCCCAGCAGGATTTGGCCCCAGGTCCCCACAGTGTAAGAGCTCATTATCACCCTTTTACACTTTTCCTTCCTCTCTTCACCTCCCTCCTGCCTAGGACCAGCCCACAAACGAATCGCCTGAACTCAAGCCTTGCCACAGCAGAGAACCATTTGGTTCTTTCTGGATGGCAAAGGGTGTAAATTCAAACCTCAAACCCACACGACGGGAAACTGTGGGCACAGATATTCAGCGGAGGTTTTTTTCCTTCCTCGTTGAGCCCAGATGGACTGACCTTTCCTCGCCTGTCTTTGCTGGCAGATATGTTAAAGTCCACCCTTCACAGAGGCTGTGGCCGCCCCCCGCACCCCTCATCCCTCAAGCATCTCACTCCCAACATCAGAGTCCAGAGCTCAGCAAACAGCTGAAGGAACAGCCCTGACTCTCTCTCTCTCTCTCTCTCTCTCTCTCTCTCTCTTTCTCTCTCTCGCTCTCGCTCTCTCTCTCTCGCTCTCTCTCTCTCTCTCTTGACTCCTGGAGCTGTCTCATGGTTTTGTGGAAAACGGTATGGCACTTGCTCAAATAATTAAAAATAGAATAAACATACGATCCAGCAATTCTGCCTCCATGCATATACCCAAAAGAATTGAAAGCGGCATCTTGAACAGATATTTGTACACCTACGTTCATAACCGTCTTATTCACAACAGCCGAAAGGTAGAAGCAACGCAGGTGACCATCCACGGATGACGGATAAGCAAAACATGATAGATACATATAATGGAATACCGTTCAGCCCTAAAAAGGAAGGAAATTCTGACACGTGTTACAACATGGATGAAGCCGGAGGAGGACATTATGCTAAGTGAAATAAGTCGGTCACAAAAAGATAAATGCAGTACAATGCTACCTATATGAAGTACTTGGAGGAGTCATTCACAGATACGGAGAAGGGTGGTTACCAGGGACTTGGCGAGGGAGAAGGAAGGGTCAGGGCTCAGCGGGGTCAGAGTTTCTGATTCTGAAGATAAAAACGCTCCAGAGCTGGATGGGGCTGATGGTTGTAGAATAATGTAAATGTATTTAACACCGCTGAACCGTATTCTTAAAAATAGTTAAAATGGTAAATGTTGTTATATCTACATTATTACAAATAAAAATTAAAAGTGATTTGCTTGTTATGCCTCGTCTGGGATTTGTAGGAGTTTTGTAGCAAAGGGGGGCTATTCGAGACCTCAAACCAGCCATATTTCCAGAAACAGGCTCCGAAACCAAAGAGCGAAGGGTCTCATGGGTCCCTCCTCAGCATCCCCGTCACGATCTCCTCTGCAATCTCATCAACGCTATTGGGGTGCTTCTCCCCGAGTGCGCCATTCAGCCGTGTCTGCACAGTTAGAGATTCACGAGGTTTGAGTTAGCGAAGTTTCGGCATCAGAACTAGGATGCGTTCAGAACACAGGCAGCTGGGAGACGCTTCCCAGACTAGGAGGTAAAAAACCAACTTCCAACGGAAGAAGTCTGTGTTGTTAAACCAAAAGCTCTTCTGAAAGAAAGGGTTTACTGAGCCGTGGGCTAGCCAGAGAAGGACCAGGTCCTGGGGCGTACAATCTAAACCGCCAGCAGCAGGGCCGGAGGGAGAAGGCAGACATGTCCGCTGTCCTGGAGTTGACAGGCTCTTCTATTCATTATGTTTGGGGAAGGAAGACTCGAGTTGCTTCGAAAGAATTTACAATGACTAGAGATAAAGGGGTGAGAGAAGGTGAAGCGGGGCTGGTTCTGGGATAGGCACACAGGCCGTAAGGAAGAAGTGTTTGCCGTTTCTGAGTTGGTTTCGAGCCACAGTCTGGAACGTTCCTGCAGAAGCAAGGTGCCCTGGTGTCTGGTGGCCGGCTGTTCTACCCAGACAGTGAGCTGGATCCCAAGTTTCCACACATGTTCGGAAACACAGGCAGTCTGCTGCCGGTTTGGGTCGGAGTCTGTTAACTGACCAACCTTTCTCGCCTCCTCCCCTCTGACCTGCTGTAATTTAATTTAGGACGTCGCAGAATTCATCCTTGTCAGTGACTCCGCACACACAGCGTGCCTGGCCTGGTGCCGACCTTTCTCTCCATCCCCTGGCACCTCTCCTCCCCTTGCTCACCAGGCCCCAGCCCCGCTGGCCTCCTTCTTCCAGTTCTCACATCATCTCACCTCAGGGCCTTTGCACCTGCTGTGCCAGGTGGTCAGGACACTCTCCCCAGCCTCTCACAAGTCTAGCTCCTTCCTATCCTCCACGTCTCACCTAATGCTACTTCTGCAGAGAGCGCCTCCCTGACCACCCTCGCCAAAGGGAGCCTAAGATACTTAAAGCACTTAACCATCACAGGCCGCTTATTTCCTTTGAAGAGGACTTTTCCACTCAAATGGCTAACCTTGTAATCAGCTCTTTGTTCTGCATCTGTAGACATGCTTGCCGCATAGGCCAAAGGGCAGGGTGACCTCAAGATCAACTGAAGACTCACCCTCCCCTTTGTCTGTTCTGTCTAGATAACAGATGTATCCCATTTGCTTGTTCTCTATAACTGCTCGTAGCCCATAGCAACTCCCGCACTCCGTAACCCACTGAGGACAAACTAACCAATCGTCTCCTGCCAACTGTAAGTGCACGGATCAGCCCTATAAAAGCAAGGTTACCCCTGAGCTCGGGGCCCAGATCTTCAGAGCACTAACTCTTCTGGGACCACTGGGGTAATAAATCTGAGTTCTCCAGACATCCAAGTGGTGCTTGGTTTCTCGCCAGTCTGATTTTTCTGCAATACCTTCATGGCATCGAACACGAGGTCGTGATTGTGTGTATATTTGTCTCTTTGTTTACTGATGGCCTCTCCTGACTGAAATTTGAGTTCCATGAGGGATTGGGACCATGTTTTTTCCTTATGTGAGTTCTTAGCACCCAGACCAGGAGGAATTCAGGCAGAAGTTCCAGAAAGGAAGGAAAGAAGAGAGGAAGGGAGGAAGAGAGAGAGGGAGGAAGGGAGGGAAGGAGAGAGAAAGAGAGAGAGAGAGATCAGACTTTTCATGGTTTAATGACCCCACTAAGCTCTGAACCAGGGCTAGAAAGCAACCTGCGGGTGGCAACGTCCTTTAACGGTGACTCGCCAGCGGGGATGACGAGGCAGGCTGGGAGACAGCAGATGAAGGCAGAATAGGACGAAGAATCAGCAGATGTGCCTTGTCCACATTCAGTTTCCACCTACGTGTTCAGTACCCATTGGACGTGTCAAGTAGGTGAACGTTCCAGAGCATATCTCAGGGAAAAGGTGGGGCTGCAGATAGAAACTGGAGGTCCTACGAATGCCATATGGATGGCTTTTAAAGTCTTGAGACTAAATGAGGTCATCTAGAAGAGAGTGTGGCCCCCCCGTCACAGCGCTGGGAGGCTTAGCAGTCTTTGAGGTGTAGGGACCACATTTCGTTACCACTTTGTCAACCACCTCGCACATGTGTCCTTCAGTGGCAGGCATCGGGACGCCACAGGAGGAGCACGGAATCGGGAAGCACATGACTCAGGTCTCCTCTTGTCTCTGTCCCTAACTAGCTGTGTAGCTCAGCAAGAAAGACGCAGTTTCCCCATCTGCAAGATTACCATGGGTCACATGACCTACCTTATTTATCAACAAACTATGTTCCCCCCAGCGCCCTCAAACGCTGGTGCTAGGAACCACGTGCCCTTGTCCTGGGGAAGCCCATTGTTTGGTGGCAGAGGCCAGAGCACACGATGACATGCTCAGGTATCGCTAGCTTGGCTGGTGACAGGCATGGTCACGAGAGCCCAGCCTGTCTTCCTTCGCTCCCCTGTCCCTGGCAACAGGTTTACACATCAGCACAGAGGCGCGGTCAGTGGGAAGGTGGCTTCCAGGGCACTTGTGTTGAAAGAACGACACAGAAAGGTGGAGGACTCCTTCTACTTAGAGCCTCTGGTCCAGTCCTGGAACTGGGGGGGCGGGGGCGGAGCAGGTAGGGGGGAAAGACAGACTCCAGAGCCAAACCACACGGGCTCCGAGCCGCCATGCCTCAGTTTTCTCACCGGTCAAAAGGGAACGATGGCAACCATCTCCACCACACGGAGTCGTGAGGACACTGAGCGAGTGAATACAAGGGCAGGTGCCAGGATTCTGGGTCCCCTTTGCAGACCCGCCCCTCCCCCTGCTCCGGGCCCGGCAAGGCAGCATCTCTGCCCCACTTAGACTTGTGGCGATGCTAGGCCGGCAACCCCGGCCAGCGCCTCTGGGAGGGCAGCGAACCTGGGATAATTCCCAGGAGCTAATGAATTCTTCAAAGTCCTCCAAAGGAGGCCCTGGTTCTGCCTCCCTGGGCCCAGAAAACGCCCACTGAAAAGCGACCTGTCTGGGCCTGATGCCACGCCGCCTCACGGACATCCGGTTGGCACCGAAGGCGTGTCGTCTTACAGGAAGCCGGAGAGCTGTCCTCAGATTTCCATCGGGTGCAGCTGCGCTGCAGCTGCCGGAGAAGAGTAGCTCTTCCCCCCTGGGCTTGGCCGCGGCGACATCCTCAGGGCACTGCTTTCTCCTGTTTTGCTTACGTGGGCAGATTGTGGGGCAGAGTGAAGGCGACACCCTGGGGACACTGTGCTCTGAAATCCTGCATCCATCAGTGTTGGATATGGGACAAGCACCTCGGCCCTAGGTCACCTGCGTTGGCCCCAGTCATGCCAGTCCAGGCACAGCGGGCACAGCAGGGAGAACCCAGCCCCACGATCGGCAAGTCCCGTAAGGGAGGCAGAGGAAGCCATGTTTCTGCCAGCCCAAGCCTCTGCACGAGATCACATCAGAGGGCTTTGAGTCGCCCTCCCGACCACAGGAGCTCCGCCTCTCACCTCCACAGTGTCCCCCACTCCATTGTATGTGGGCGCAAACCCAGGAGCCATAGTCTTTATCCACCCCCTCATCCATCCCTCCCATAGCCCTGTCATCTGGAGCTTTCCACCGAAATAAATTTACAGCCCTTCCCTCTGCCCTTTACGGTGCCCCTGATCTGGGCCACCACCTTTGCTCCTCCCCACCATCCAAACATTTCCCTGATCCTAATCTCCCATCGACCAATTCTCTGTCCACACAGCAGCCAGAAAAATCTTCAAAAGGCTTCAAAAGGGTCATAGCCTTGATGACTTCCCATGGCCCTTGGGATAAAGCGCAAATTCCTGGGCCTTCCTGACCCAGCCTACCTCTGCTCCCCCTCTCCCTGCCATGCTCCGGCTGCACAGGACTTACTTTCTCTCCAGGCTTCAGGCCCTTTGCCCCTGCTGCTCTTCCCCCTGGACCATTCGGCCCCCCTCTTTTAGTCCAGCTCATTCCCAGCCAGTCTTCAGGGCTCCCTTCCTCCAGGAAGCCCTCCCTGAGCCTCCTCAGACAAGCCCAGGGGCTCCCATTGTGCCGTGCTCCCCCCCCACCCCCCGCAGCTCCCCTTCTCTTTTAGTGTTTGTAGCATTTTCTTCTCCACAAGACTGAAGCTCCAGGTATGCAGGACCCTGTTAAGTTCACCTGCCGTGGATGCCCCGTGCCATGCTCAGGTTTGCAACAGAGTAGGGGGCAAATCAGTATTTGTTGCATGCGTGAATGAATGAATGCTGTCTGCCCTGCCCCACCCCCTCAGCATTTGGAAGCTGCCGTGTGTCCAGATATCGTTGCCTCTCCCTATGGAATGGGCACATCCATGTTGCTGCCCTTGGCCCAGCATCCCCCAGAGTTCACAGCAGTCAGCGTTGGGACCAAGCTGAAGAGAACAATGTAAATGAATCTCCCAGGTCAAGGCTACACTCTGTGGACAAGAACCCAGACCCCATTTCTCAAAGTCTCCTCCCCAATAGCCTTGCCAGCTGGCAGCCAACTGGCAAGCCACCTCCTATCAATCAATGTGGCTTAAACCCCTATTGTGAGGCTGGGAAGCCAAAAGCATGATAATAATAAGACTTATGTTTACTGGCAGTTTCTCCGGCCAAGGCACAATTAGCTTACATAATCCTCACCACAACCCTGGGAGGCAGGGACTATTATGGCTTTTTACAGCTGGGGAAACAAACTTGGGGCTTTAAGCAGCTTGCCCAAGGTTCTGGAATTTGAATCCACGTGGCCTGACTTTAGGGTAGGTATGTTTAACTTTCGCCCAGCTTGGGGGTAAAGCACTCCCATTCTGCAGGCAGAAGTAGCTTGCTTAACCTCCCCTAAGCTCAGTTTGTTCATCTGTAAAATGGAAATAAGAACCCGTGGCTTGCTGGGGGGATTAAATGAGATAGCACTGGACTTGGCTATCATGTATGCTCTTGCCATTGTGGCTGTCATGGCTCTGTAACCTCAGGCAAAGCACTCGGCCACCCAGGCAAGAGGATTGATGGGAAGATGAAACAAAACACTGCTTACTCGAGGATTCCTTATCCGCCAATCAAAAATCCAAAAGCTTTGAAATTGGCAGTGGAACCTGCCCTGATTCCACCTCATTTGGTGGCAAACCTTGACCTCGCCTGACCATGAGGCTATTTACAGAGTGTTTTTAAATCTCACGTAGTGTGACTATTCAGAACTGTCACGTGCTTCAGATGGCTGCCCTGGCCCGGGAGTGCCATCTAGTATGTGGTGGCAGGTGCATCATCTGACTTCTCCAAAATCATCACAAGCTCTGACTTGTGAAACACACCCGGAGGGGGCGGGGCTGGATACGGGTTTGTGTTTACAGCATCCTCGGCACAAAACTGGCATATAGCACATGCTCAATAAATGACAGTTCTTTTAGGGTTATAGTGTCCTTAACCTCTCTCTCTCCAGCCCATTCTGCTTTCCTGCATTGGAAGAGTTTTGGTGCATTTGGATGGATTCAAACAGATACTAAGGAGAAGTCTGGTACTAAAGACTGTGTGCTCAATGCCAGCCATAGGCAGGGCTCTAAGCCCATCACGTGTTCTACCTCGGACTGTGTGTGTATGTGTGTGTGTGTGTGTGTGTGTGTGTGTGTGTGTGTTGGGGGGAGGGGTTGGGTTAAGCACATGCCCTCTGGCAAGGTATTCCCTCTGTTCAAATCCCAGCTTCCCCACTTACTAGCGAGCCCCCCGCCTCCCCCTCTTTCACTTCTCCATGGCATGGTAAGTAGGGATATAATCAGAGATCTAACTTAGCCTTGGAAGGACTTAGTACCTGACACATATTAAGTGTTAATCTTCACTCCGAAGTATGTACCAGAACTAGCCTGGTTGTATAGGTGGGGAAACTGAGGCAGGGAGCGATTATGTAGCTTGTCAGTTTGGCAGCAGAACCGTATGCTCCACTGCCTCTCAAACTGGGACCAAAGGAAGAGTGGGAGGAAGGGGAAAGGGAAGGAAAAGAGCCCTGTCTACCCTAGCAGCGCCTGCCCGGCTGGTCACGTAGTCCAGCTGCAAGTGTCATCGGTTAACACTGAATGCCCCTCAAGTTCCAAGCATTATCTGAAATATATTGGAAACGCAAGTCTGGGCTGCTTAGCATTCACATTTTACCGAAGGTGCTTTCCTTCTAAGAAACAGTCAAGGAGATGTGGGGGCAGGGACAACAGACTCACAAAGACCATGGAAAATCAGGTTCCAGCCTGGCAGACACAGAGAGGAAATTGCCTGGCAGCGGCCCTCCCAGTGAGTCGGAGGACACAGGCCTTTCATTTAGGAGAAGGCTCAGCTTGCAGAGCCTGGTCAGGCTGTAGCTGGAAACTTGGCTCAGGGTGGATTTGTTAACGAGAAAGCAAAGGAGATAGAGCAGCAGCCTACAGGGCATGTGTCCTTTGCACCCACTCTGCCCGGCCGGCCCTGGGCAGACACAGCTCTTATGTGGGGCCTCTCAGGACAGAAACCAGCCCTGCTCCAGCCTGAGGCTCTCTGCAAAATGGAAGTGGTGCTTACAAAGCCCTGCAAAGATGTGAAACCCTAGCCCCTGGGCTTGAGGATGGGATGCTTTTCCAGGAGCCAGCAGCTTTTGCAGAAAAACAAGATTCAAGAAGCAGTTAGGTTGCTTTTCCAGGAGCCAGCAGCTTTTGCAGAAAAACAGGATTCAAGAAGCAGTTAGGTTTGGCGGCAGCGGCAGCAGCAGCAGCAGCAGCTTCTCCCTCACGCAGCAGCAGCAGCAGCAGCAGCAGCAGCAGCTTCTCCCTCGGCCCTCCCCCAAGCCCGGGCGTGGCCTGTAACCCAGCAACACCTAAGGGGAGCTCTGGGTATAACTGTCTATCTGCACCCTTCCTCATTTCTAAACTTGGTATGTTGTACCTATATTTATATATGTAGTCTGCCTTGCTTTTTTTTTTCTTTCTAATCAACTTTATTGAGATATAATTCTCATACAATAAAATCCATCCATTTTAAGTGTAATTTTAATGAGTTTTGACAAATATATATGTCCTAATCAGGATGCAGAACCTTCCCATCACCCCAAGAAATGCCTCCGGCCTCTTCGTAGTCAGTCCCTTCCGCAAACCCAGTTCCAGCCCCAGACATCTACTAATCTGTTCTCTGTCACCGATTAGTTGGGTCTTTTCTAGACTTTCATCTAAACGGAACATTGTGCTCCTGTGTGTGTGGCTTCTTTGTTGTTGTTGTTGCTGGTTGGATTTGTGTGTTTGTTTTAATGCTATTATAAATAGAATTTTTCCAAATTTCATGTGGAAATTGTTTGCAGCTAACACTTATTTCTTGTTTGTATATTGACCTGGTCTCCTATGACATTGCTAAATTCACTAACTAGTTCCAGTACTTATGTAGCTTCCTCAGGATGTCCTCGTTAACAATTATGTCATCTGTGACTAAAGACAGTTTGTTTCTTCCTTTCTGACTGTTATTTCTTTCTCTTGTCTTATTGCACTGACCAGGACTCTAGTACCATGTTGCCTAAGTGGCAAGAACAGATGTCTTTTCTTGTTGCCTATCTTAGGGGGGCAGACAGGCAGTCTACCATCAAGTATGATGTTAGCTGTAGGTTTGTCGTAGATGCCCTTTACCAGGTAGAAGAAGTCCTTCTTGTTTCCAGTTTGCTGGGAACTTTTTTCAGGGATGGGTATTTAGTTTTGTCAGATGCATTTTCTGCATCTGTTCACATGATCATCTGGTTTTTATCCTTTATTCTGTTAATATGCTGCTTTGTTTTTGATTTGGGGGATGGCAAGTATGCTTTAGAAACCGAGTTTTTTCATTGCCAGCAATTTCTTTAGCGCGGCTTTGCTGTGAAAATTATAGTAATTTCACAAGCCAATAGTATACAGGATAATATCTCTTAATAAGCCAAATAAAGAAATAACATGCTTTAAACAAATGACAGATCAATTACACTATTGTTTCAGGCAAGGGGAGGTGAATGAATAAAGTCCAAATTTTAACAGAGCTGTCTTTTTATACGAGGAAGCACTGGGGAGCATCGGTAACTAACCAAAAAAACTGATTTCCAGTTTCCAGAGCAAAAGTAAAAGTCTTTGGTTGCTAGGTCACGTGGCTAGGGAATGAAGACGCCAGTGTTGGTGAGCAAGCTGATCTCTCTAACAAGGCGCCGAGAGGTTTATCACCACTGTCTTCGAGGAGTACCTCACCAAGACGGGAGAGAACGCCCCAAGGATCTTTGGAGAGTTTTTAGATTATCGAAGTGTCTCTGGCCCAAACTGAAACTCTCAAATAGTCCTCACAGACTCTCGGTATTTATAGTCTAAATGTCTCCTTGCCACAGTTGCTTCTCCACATGTACTAATCAATAAGCCCCTATGTGGGGTCCCCTCAGCAGCCAGGCTGCTGACTGATTATCAACAACAGCAGAGGCAGAATGAGGACTTCCTGGTAGGACTTACTTCATTCTTATAGCAATGGATTTAAAATCATATTAAACCTATATATAACATATACTGAATTATATTGATTTTGGAATGTTAAACCAACCTTCATTCCTGTGACATAGCTCATTTGATCCTGATGTATTATCTTTTTTATATACTGCTGGATTTGATTGCTACTGTTTCATTAAGGATTTTTATCCATTTTAATCCCTGCTGTAACCCCCAGAGCCTAGGACACTGCCTTGAACAGAGTAAAAGCTCAATAAACATGTTGAATGAGTGAATGAACTGGATAGCCTCTTCTGTCAGGCCAGCAGAGGAAGGGGGCTTCCTAGGCCACAGCCTGTTCTGAGCCATGTGAGATCATTGCATCAGCCACTAACTAGCTGTGTGACCTTGGGCAGATCTATCCTGCTTACGCATAAAAAGGGACTGAAAACAACACAATTACCAAACATTGTGAGTATCCAAACAAGATAATACACCAAAGAGACCTTGGGAAAACTCCAATCCCAAGGCAGCGTTATCATGAACAAGGAGGTCAGGAGTCCTGTTTGTGTGTCTAGCACAGCCCTAGACTGACAGTCCTTAGGGAGAGAAGGCAGGAAGCTGGGTGCTGTCTTGAGGGCAGAAGCCTGTGTCTCAGTCTCAGACAGCTCTGTGAAAGAGCAGCCACAATGGAGGGCTGTGCTCCAAAGATGGCAGCATGTCCTAGGGCTTAGAATTTTGCCGGGATGGGAGCAGCTCCCTCCTGGCCAGCACGATTGCATTATTCTCTCCTCCTCTCTACTCAAGCCTCATAAATCCTCAGCTAATACGAACACTGACTTCCTAAGTAAATCAAGCAAGGGATTTGGGAGATCTAGGAGGCATGAGAAACACTTCTTTTCTCTTCCTTCTTTCTTCTCATATGTGGAGCATTAGTATGGCTGCCCCCCTTTCTAGGCCTGGGAGTAATGGCTTTAATATAGAGTACTCATTGCATTTGTATTTTGGATGACTGCTCCCAGGAGTTGTTTTTAAAGAGTCTCGGCAATCAAATACCTAGCTCCAGTGTTTGCACACAATTCCCCCTCTACTTAAGCTCTCTTTGTGTTTACACACAAGGACATCTAGCAGCTTGGCTGGTCAAGGTACCGCTTTTAAGCTTTTAAGCAGCGCTGGGAGATTGAAAACAAAGCGAGTTGGTATATTCTGCACCTGGTGCCTCTGGAGAGGGGCCTATGAAAGCAGGTAGAAGATTTTCACTACAAAGTAGATGAGAGAAAGGAAGACTTGAAAGGGCAGCAGCAGTGGAAGGAATACAGAGAAGCGATGGCTTTGGGAGAATTTCAGGAGATAGAAGTGCCAGATAAGTGACTGGCTACTGAGAGAGAGAGAGTCTAAGGTAGCAGGAAAGTTGCTGGCATTGGTGGCGGTGCAGATGGTGGTGTCATATTTCAGGACAGGAAATAAAAGAGGTAGACAGGATTGGGGGAGGGAAAAAAATGGAATGGTGAGTTCAATTCAAATAAATTATTCATTAATTTCTTGGGCATTACTAGGGGAATATACCTTGTCAGGAACAACCATGAACAAAAAAAACGAGGTCTCTGCCCTCTTGAAGCTTAAACTCCGGAGGCAGGCCATCTTAAATCAAGCAACCAGGTAACTGTGAGGAAATTAAATGGAGTCACGTGATACATATGCTGCAAGGGTGGCCAAGGAAGGCCTGCGTGTAGAGACGTGGAGGTAAGAAGATGCCAGGCTGAGTCTGACAGTGACCTATGGACATACAAGTAGAGAAGCAGCCTGGACAGAGAAGTTTGGAGGTCTAAACTCTGGGCTGGAGATGATCAGAAAAGATAGGCCAAAAAGCGTATTGTAGTAAAGAATGCCTTTTCTAGAAAAATCGAAAATATGCAAATTGATACTAGGGGTACACTGGGCATTTAGGCTCTTTGGATCGTGTTTTTTCTCCAAGCTGGGTGGTGACTATAGGGTTGTGAGATGTCATATGTAATTTACATACCTTTTGCACATCCTAGGTATCACAAGTAAACTAAAAATAGACTAGGAAAAGGGGAAAAGACCACCAGACCCAGTGTCTCGCCAGACTTCTCCAAGCCCAGTTTCTCTATGACTGAGCGGGGACCCGGCAGCCTCGGCGAGTTCTCACTCCCAGCGCCGGAGCGCAAGCCGGCTGCGCCCAGTCAGAAGCTCCGGGCGGAACCCCGCCCCGGGCTGCGCAATCGCCC
>NW_006436888.1:6295973-6323668 GCF_000325575.1 Pteropus alecto | reverse complement strand
CCAGCTCCCAGAGGAGGAAGTCCCGGCGTGGGGACTGGGGGAGGGAGGCGAGGCGCCGGCCTTTCCCCCTCCCGGGTGCGCATCCCCCGAGAGTGGCTTTATCCCGCGCTGCCGCGCCCCCACGCCCGTCTCCCTCCCCGTCTCCAGCTTACCAGCTCCCAGAGGAGGAAGTCCCGGCGTGGGGACTGGGGGAGGCCCGGGAGGCGCCGGCCTTTCCCCCTCCCGGGTGCGCATCCCCCGAGAGTGGCTTTATCCCGCGCTGCCGCGCCCCCACGCCCGTCTCCCTCCCCGCGGTGTCTCCAGCTTTTAAGCCTTTTAAACCATGAGAGGCTGGTGTGACGAGCGTCACTCGGGAGCGGTCCTGCCACGCCACTGTGGCTCGGCCGCCTTACGTCCTCGCTGCCAGCCGCCCTGGCCACGTTGTCCTTGCTGTCCTTCTGCCTGGATTCTCCCCCAGGGCCTGGGCAGTCCGGTGGGTGCTCGGGTTGGCCCCGGAGTTCTCAGGGGTAGCGCACAGGCGAGTTCAGACAGGCAAGAGGGCTGCAGGGGCTGGCGAACTCGATGCTGGCCAGCAGCCTATGGGAGAGTTAGTGGGGGGGAAAGTGGGATCAGGAAGGCGTGAGAAATGCTGCTTTCCTGCCGGTGGATGCGTGCAAAGCGAGATGTTTTCTGTTTTGAGAGCTGCGTTAGTTTGGTCATCATGCTCCTGATATTTTCCAGTGGAGGCAACGCAGTTATGGTTGGGTGGTAGGGGAATTAGGAAGGGATCTGATTTGTGGAGAGAGAGAGAGAGATTTCCAGAAAATAGACGTTAAGATGTTATTGAGGTTATTGAGTATTCGTAACTTTTTTTTCTATTAATACAGCCAATGGCTTTGGGTCCTTTTGGAGTCTTGCAGGTGTTTGGAGCCTCATTTGAGGGTCTCATAGGCCTGGCACAGCAGTTTTTAAGTGTAGGACATTATAGAATTCATTCTGGATTGTCATCTTGACCTGAGTGTTTCACTTGCAGCTTGGACTGCTGCCTAGATATATTCCTTTTTACAAATAAGTAATGGTTGAAAGTAACTATGGTGAGTGTCATGCTGAGCTTTTTGTACTTCGTATTGAAGGTGCTCACCCAGTTACTTGTTTTTCCAGCCAAAAACTCTTGGTTGTTCGTAGGTAGGAAGAATTTGTCATTCATCTCTTCCCCATCGTTCCCTGTCACCCTTGCACTTAATCTCCCTATTGTTCTTTTGACTTTGAGAGTGTGGGCGGAGCAGTTCCTAATTTATGACTATTAATTTGTCATTCTGGATCATTTTAAACCAGTTGGCCACATTATATTAAAGTCATTTCTCAAGCCAAGAAGGATAATTTTTTCTAATTTTATATTCATTGATTTTGACTTATTATTTTTGTCGAGATGGTCTTGTCTGTCTGTCTGTATTTGTTTATTTGTTTGTTTATTTGTTTGTTTGTTTATTTGGTATTCCAAACTGAGAGAATTGCCAGCTCTGAAGCAGCCACTGGAGGCTTGCTGTGTAATGGATTGCCCTGTCTTGATGAATGTCCCTACTCACTCTTCACAGTGCCCTCTGGCTGCTGATTCTCCTGTCCCAGCACCAGCCTCTTACCCAGTGGTGAGGAAAACTGCAGTAGCAGGCACAGCTCCTCCCGACTGATGAAAACGTGGAGAGTTTATTAGGGCAGTGCCTGAAGCCCTTGTACTTAACAGATTTCAGTTCCTTCATTTAGCAGCACTTCGAGATTACTTGCAGACATTCAAGAAAGAAAGTAAATCTTCCAAAAGGATGCTTTCAGAGTAACTAATTGGATTTGATTCCTCCCCACTAGCCTAAAACGGATTACTTCCATTTCTTTTTAGCGAAGAACATTAAAGGAGCTAAGTGTTGAATGGATAGGGTACATCGTATAGTTAAAATCAGTCAACCCAGTGGTTCCACCTGGTCCAGTGGATGACATACTGCTTTGCTCTAAGTTACTAGTTTCCATGTTGTTAAGCTGGCATCTTTACAAAGAACTAAGTTCACTTCCTTTGAATGAAGTTGGCCCCTGCTTTTTAAATGTCACATTTCTCCTGTTGATTGGAAAGCCATTGGAAACTAACATTAAACAAGTTTAAAGCTATCACTAATTAATGATATTGAATAAATATTTTTATCAGCTATAACAGGCTTATGAATGGTTAAAATTTAATTTTAGATCCTGGAAAATAAAAACTATACCCAAAACAATTCATAGTCTTTAAAAATTAATCTTTTTTTTTTTTTAAAGACAGTTCTTTACAAAGCTGAAAATACTATATTACCCCGTAAATCGTCTTTTTAATACATCATTGCCCTTTAAGAAAAAAAAAAGTGGAGGATAAGCCAACACCTAGAAATAAGCACTTTAGAAAAAAGAGTCTATGTGTATATATGTGTACCAAATATAATTTCATAGTTAATTTTAAAATAGGCTCATATTTTAAAAATTACTTTCTTCTTAGTTGTATATTAAGTTCTAATGGCAGCATGGTGATGAGTTCTCTGCATGTACCCTTAATCCTTGCCGTTCCAGGGTGGCAGTGAGAAGGCAGACAGTTTGCAAGTCAGTGACTGGAGTCCAGGGAGGGTGTTAACAGTAATTTGACTGGGCTACCTAACTTACTCTGATTCCATAATCTTTCTAATTTCTTATTGCTGTTTTTTTGCCAGTATAAATAACTGGACATCTTTATGTGTGCATTTGTAGTTCTCTTATTATTTCCTTAGACTAAATCATTAGAATACAATCGCAAAAAAAAAAAAGTACAATTGCTGAGTCAAAACTATCTTTAAGCCTTTGATATACCTGCCAGTGAATTCATAAACCGTCTTTTAATGTGGATATCTTCTGCGTGAGTAAACCATATTCATTTGATGTTGACTTTTAGTATCTTTAGGGATTTTGCTGTTTTCTACGTTCTTTCCTATTCCCAGATTCACAAATTCTAGGTGGCAGTGCCAAAATGAATTCTGTTGTTACTACATAACAAAACCTATCGTTCCTTTTATGCTGTTTAAACCATCTCATTAAGGAAAACACTGAAATCCTCCGAAGTGGCCCTTCGAGATCTAGGCCTTATGGCTGTTGAGAAAAGTTCCTTAATCTTTGCCCTGTCAAATGACTTAGGGACTCTGGTTGTCCACATAGCGTTAGCGATGTCCTTTGCGAGCTGAACAAGCAGTAACACGGTAGGCTGGAGATTTAGGAGATGTACTCAGTGCCTGAAATAGACTAAGCTGTCATTAGGTTTCGAGGATAACAGCTTGGATTATGTGCTTTACGACTTATTTTTATGGCATGACTTTTTCTTTTGTCATTAAATATACTCGCATTGACTTTAAAATATGTTTTAATGGGAATATGGTATATCTTTAAAGTTTTAAAATATATGATCCAAGATACTTTCAAAATTTAGTATTTTCCCCCCTTTATGGACAACTGTCACCTACCTGGTATATTCCTGTACTGTGCTTGTCCCTACACATTTAATCTGTATCAGCAGTTGGCTACTTTTGAAGTGTTAGGCACTGTGTTAATATATTTGCTAGGGGGACGATGTAGAGAGCAAGACTCATTTGAAATGCATGAAGAAATTTTGATAGGACACATATAAATGTACACATATTTTATATGTGGCTTATATAAGTAAACTAAGAATATAAATTGACTTTGATTTTATACGGTGTATTTCACATATGTGACAAACACTTTTAAAAACTATATGATGTTTGGATGAAAGATTCCTGCTAGAATAAGCTTCAGGAGGACTTCACTGGTACGTCCCAAGTATACTACCCCCGTGTCAGAGGTGCTTAACCGATACTTATTTAATGATTAAGTGAATAAAGGTATCGTTCGTCTTACCTGAGAGTATGGATTGATGTAGCTCTTTAAGTTGTTCCAAATTAAAAGAAGAGGTATTTTGATTACTTGTGAATTATGAACATGGTTCTATATTAAGATTTGCCGAAACCGTGTTGGCATAAGGTACCATTATTTTGGATTTGTGTATTTGTGAAAGATACTGATTCTCTTTGGATTCAGAAAGTACTATAGAGTTTTTAATGCATTCTGGGTGCTAGTTAAAATTTTTTTTCTAAATGAGATGGAATGCAGGAAATAGCATGTAAAGGATAATTAGCATCAAAAACTATGCATTTTGCTTTAACTGAGTGAATACATAAGCAGTCTTTCCTAAGCCTTAGGTCAGGTATTCCAATAAAACATTTCAGAAAATTCTCTATAAAGAAGTACTACCGTTTTTCAAGGAATGACTATAGAGGTTGCAGATGAAAGAGGGAATTACCAAAAGCTCCAGAGTTTGGGATCACAGGGGGTCTGGAAGTTATCATTTGTCGGTAGAATCCATATAGTTATGTAAAAGCAGTGAGTCCAGAAACCAGTTTCCTACCATTCGGGAAGCGACTGGAACGAAGAGCACGTCGGTCTTGGTGCCTGAAGTGTATCAGTGTGTGTGTAGGAAACGGGTTCTCCTTGAAAACATCTAGTTTTTAAGAATCGTGCTTACTGCTCGAAACTCAGGGTTAAAAGGTAAAAATTGGTGTGCATAGTTAAAATCGTTCTGTGATCGCATAAAGGTGCCATGGATGTCGAAGTGGTAACAGGCTGGCTTCGTTCTGCTGTGACCTGGAGGAGCGGAGCCTCAGCCACAGAGGAGACACCCAGCCACACCTGTGTGGGCAAGAAGATAAACGGTCAAATACGTCTTCATGTAATGAACACAAGACTTCAGTTCTGGGCGGGAAACTAGAGAATGCGGGAGAGGACTTTTTATAGAAAATGGAGCAAGTAGTATGAAAGAGGGAAAAAGCACAGAGAAATCCAGGTGATGGATTGTTTAGAAAATCGAGCAGATAGATTGCAGAGAGTAACCCTCTCTCGTGACTGCTGAGACACGTAATTTAAGTGCCGCTCGTGGCCTTTCTGCGTCTCTGCTCAAACCCTTTGGAGGATTTTAGTGACTGGAGTATCCCAGGGGGCTTTCTCTGGCCTCCGGCCTCAACGACTAGAGCAATGTTACCTTAGGGGTGAATTAAATTAATACCCAGGGAGTTTCCTCATGGCCCATAGAAACCTAGCCTGCTGGAAACACGAGTCCTAACTGCTTTTTGGAAGATTATTGATAATAGACCCTTCAGTGCTGTCTTGAAAAGCTTGGGTATACATTTTTTTGACTAGGCTCATGTAGGATGCTTTTCGTTGTAAGTAATAAAAAATTGAGTTCCAACTGGCTTGATTATTGGCACATACACCTGAATTCAAGACCAAGTTTAGCTAAATAGCTCAGCAGCATCACTGTGGAGCCTTGGCGACTGCTTCACCTTCTAGAAATTCCCGCTGGATTCCAGGGTTGAGCCACGAACACAGAATGGCCCCCAGCAGCTCCCAGCGTTTCTCCACCGGCACACAAGTCTTGAGCTTAACTCTGATTGGAGCAGCTGGGACAGGCACCGTCTCTAAGCCAGTCGTTGCTCCTGGGGAACTAGGCTTCTTGGGCCGAATCATGTGGCGCCGTGGATGGTGTTCACTTACGTGAATTGGGGCTAAACCTAGAAATGGGTTCAACCCCATTTAAACCGTGAGGCTTAAGAAATGCTGGGGAGACAGCCAGCAGCCCCTCCATGTTGGTTATACTACTTTCAAATGTATTATCCATTTTATTGCCCTAGAACAGAGCTTGGCCAGATGATTATTTGCTGGGGTGGGGCAGGGCTGTCCTGTGAGTTACAGGGTGTGTAGTAGCATCTTTGGCCTCTACTCACAAATGCTAACACTCCACTCCCAGTTTCAACAACCAAAGATGTCTCCAGACATCGCCAGATATCACAGGGTGGGGGCAAAATTGTCCCGATTGAGAACCACTAGTCTAGAATAGTGGTCTTTAAACTTTTATCACACAGCCATGATTAAAATGTTTGTGCATGTCCCCATGTACATTATATTACTCTGTTAATTTTATACCAGAAAACATGTACACAAAATAGACATTAAATGGCAGAGATGATAAATAAAATGAGATTTTATTTCCTGTACCGTATGCCCGTGGATCATTGTGTACACCTCTTAGAATTTGCCCCTCACTTGGGAGCTCAGTGGTCTGAAATATCGGTATCTAATCAGAATTAGTTCCTTGATGCCAGAAGTCTCACCGTGTAACTGGGTATTTAATGCGACTTTTCCTGTTGTCTGAGCATTGGCTGACCCAGAGGAGCCCACTCTGAGATGTAGGAAGAGGTGGCAGCATGTGCCTGCCACTGACCCTCCCACCCCAGTCGGTATGTGAGAGCAGGAAGGTTGTAGTTGTCAACACTGTGGCCTGTGGAGTGTTGAGAGAGGCTTTTCCTGTCACTGTCTCCTTATCTGTCCCCACCTCTGGTGGGCTGGGCTGCAGATTGAGGTAGCTGGTGAGACTAAGATGGGTCACTGGCTGTGGCCAGAGGCTTCCTGCAGGTGGGAGCCTGCCACGTTGGCATGTGCCAGCAGGACGAGTGTGTTGTGCTTGGGAAGGACATGGGGATGACTTCCTACCAAGTGCCACTCTTGTTGCCTCGTGGCAGGCATGGAAAGATACTAGTGGGCCCTGTGGATGGGGTCAAGGAGCATGGGGACTACAGAGGGATAGGCCGAAAGGAGGTCTAGGGGTGGACTGCAGGTGGGAGCAATCCAGGGTTCCCAGTGTCGGGGCTCTTGGTGGGATTGGGGTTGCTCGACACCCGCACACCATCGACACTGAAATCATGACGTTTGCTGCAGCCACTATACAGTACGTAACCAGGTGGACGCACAAGACAGTACATTTCCATAGAACCCTAAAAGGCGGGAAAGAAAAAATGAAAGAGCGGACCACGTATCCTCAAGCCACACGTCTAGCTGGCAGAGGTTTCAAATCATATTCGCAATTGAAGTTTTAGATGGGACTGAATTTAAAAAGTTACCAGAAAGTCATGGAATCTGCCTGTGACATCATAGGTAGGAAAGGGGGCTTCAGTAGAGCAGTGATGGGGAGGGCTGGCCAGCAGGGCTGCTGTCCCCACCCTTTCTGAACTGAAACTCCGGGAAAGCGTGACTAATGAATTCTGCAGAATCGCGGTGGCTGGGGCTTCAGCTGAGCCGCTCCACCATGGTTAGGAGCCAGGCCAACTTCGAAGGTCTTTGTGTCGGAGAATTGTGAATCGACAGGAACCCTTTTCCGCAAGGAAAATAATTTGTACTCTAAAATGCTCTGGACCCAACATGATGAAATATTTTTAGAGAAATTTGGAAAGCAAATCTGGAGAAGTCAGTATTTTGATTCAGTTGTCTTCTCAGATTGATGAATGTCTTGTACATGTTGGTTCATGAAGAAAGAAAAAGTTGATCTAAAAGATACTTTATTACTATTTAAAGATACTTTTAAAATGCTGCTATGAAATGTTTTACATTTCAGGAAGACTCTTCTTTGGACATTTTAATCTAATATCAGAATTTGTTTTCTTCTGATTAAGAGTATTTTAGTGAATATGTATCCAGTACAGCTTAATGATTTAAAAAATCCTTTGGACGTTTTTTCTCCTAGGAGTTTTTAACTAGTAGGTAAGGAGGAGCTTACCTACTGAGAAGTAACTTCATACCATTGTTTACAGTTTGCAGTGTTTTCCCATTTTTTAATTGTTTCCCGTGACACTGAGAGGCAGCAGCATCCCTCTCTTGCAGAAGAGGCACGTGAGCCCTAGAGAGTCTCAGCTTGTACCCCGGTAAGTGGTCAACAAGGCCAGGCAGGGCCCGTTCGCCACCCCTCCTCCCATGGGCGCGGCGTGCAACAGATAAGTGGCTGGGGCGCTGAGTGTGACTCGCCATCTCCAAAGAGGCTGCCGTGCTGACAGGAGGACATCTGCACTCTTGGGCAGGAGCTGTCTCACTGGTCGGCTTTTCATCACTACCATAGATCTGGATGACAGTCGGTCAAAGTAAGGAGTGCAGCTGACCTGGGGACAAAAGCAAAGGTGGCTGACCTCTGTTGTATTTGAACTTGCTGACTTTCTGATGAAAGAATTTACCCAGAAGCTCTGTTTTTTCAGTGATATGGAGTCATGTTACTTAACAGAGAGATTTCAGATATTTCTTATCTTACTCTGTAGCATGCAAATTTTCCAGTGTTTTAAAATATTATCCTTTTTAAGCACATGGTTATTGTAATAGATAAGAGTAATTATTTTGTGTGAATAGGCATGGGTTAGAAAGTTATTTCTTTTACCTCTTTTTTTAAACACTCCCCATCACATCCCATTTTCTTTAGCTAGATTCTAATGCTTAGAGCCAGTGATACAGAACAGCATTCAGTTAAGGCTCACAATTTTTTATTGATACAAAAGGACACATCAGAGTTTTAAAGGCCTAGTTGCCTAACCAACAGTTTTCCATTTTGAGTGTGAATGAAAATAGTGTAAATTAGCTGACAAAACTGTCCGTGACACCCGTCTTTCCATAATACTCTCAAAGAGGGTACCTTAGCACAGTGGGACGAGCACAGGCTTAGGAGACAGAGGGTCTGGATTTGGGTTTCAGTTTAGACACTTAGATGCTTCGTGACTTTGAGAACGTGTATAACCTCATTGAGCCCCAGGTTCCCCATCTATAAAGTAAGGATAATGCCCCCCACAAAATTTTGAGGGGTAAATGCTAGCCAGTTCATACAGTGAGTCCATCCTGCCGCACCCCCCCCACCGCCCCCATTCTGACTGTGATCCCCTGTGTGGCTTTTGTGGTCGATGGGCTTTGGCTCACAGTTCAGAAAACACTGTAGATAAACAGCTCAATTCAGGGTATTTTATCACCAGGATTTTAAAGCAGGTTTACCCAAATAGCCCCAAATGGCTACTTTCCTTTCTTCCCCTCTTCCCCCCAACGTCTGTGCATTTTATTCTCTTTTTCCAACATTCAGATTCCTTGTGGTGAATTGAGGCTAAATGGTAGTTCCTACCTCGTGGGACTGTCGGAGGATTGACTGCTTGTGGATGGCCGTCCAGGCAGTGGCAGTAGTGCTGGCGTCTAAGCGATAGCTTCTGGCTCTTAGTCACCAGGCTTCGACTTGCTCTGTGGCACTACGGGCTCTTGATTTTAAAATACTGCACAGGATTTTACTCCATTCCTTACTCAAGGGCAGTGCTGGGTGCTGGGTTTGCTTCCAGATTTCCGGCACCTCCGTCTGGTGGGGGAGGGAAGCTAACAGTGGCCTGCAGGCTGGGCGGGTCCTTCCTGCCTCCCTGTCCTTAACTTCCCTCAGGCAGAGATGCTGTTGTCCATCACTTTTATTGAACCTCCATTGTTGGCCGGGTACTGCATCCTTAGTGCTAAGTGCAAGAATCTAGGAACACGCAGCTCCTCCCTGCAAGGTCCCCTGGGAGAGTCGCCTACAGGTGCTGTTTGCAAACATATAGATCCCTTAAGAGAGCTCTCCTTGAAATCTCAATTTAATATTCCTTTGCTTAGCAAATACTGTTTATGAACTTGCGAGTCCCGATGCCAGGGGTACAAAGATGAATAAGACACAGGTCCTGATCTTCCGTGTTTTCCGAAGAGTGGAACCTGCGTCGCTGGTGGTGTGGGGATGGCTGTAGATGGGATGTGACATTGCTCATTATCACCAGCCCATCAAGCACACAGTTTCATGGGTGTTCTGCTTAGGAAAAGATGGAAGTAGATATTTTAGGATAAGTGAGTTGTCTTGAAGGAAAAATACTTAAATGTTTAATTCAGGTAGTATTTCGATACACACAAATTGTAAAAGGTTGTCAGGGGAACCCTGAGCCAGAGAGACCTTGTGACTAAGGAGACTGTGACGAAGGAGACCGCAGAGGATGAATCGATTAGTTCTGACTGAGGGAAACAGAAGGACTTTGTCGTTAAAACTAAGCATTAGTTTAATTTTCAATGCAGTCCAAATTAATTAGATTTTGATAAAAGTCTGTGTTGTAGTAAACACTGATTTTCAAATAGTAGTATTACCTGAATAGTTATTTTTGTTTGATTATGAAAAGATGCATTTTCGAGAATATTCATTGCAACATGGTAGTGAAATTGGGAATGACAAACGTTGAACAGTAGGAAATTGGTGAAAATATTATACATCAATCCAGAGGAACAGTGTACAACCATTACAAATGATGGTGTAAGTGTCTATGTGGACAGTCACAATGTCTAGATAATTTAAAAAAGCAAAACAAAACATGAGATTAAAAAGCCAGTAATGAAAAGCCCTAAAGGATGTGCTAACATTTTAACAGTGGTTATCTCTTTAGCTGCTATAATTTTTTTTACTTCTCTCGAATGTTCTAATTATGAAATGAACATAGGTGCCTTTTTTTTTTTGTTTTAATAAAGAAAAGTTAAACTTCACCTTCTGTTTGTGTAGAGAATAGTATAGCTTTCCTGATCCTGCTGTGATTTCTTACAGGTGTGGGGGCACAGTCGGTGCTATTTTCACTTGTCCACTAGAAGTCATTAAGACGAGGCTGCAGTCTTCAAGGTTAGCTCTCCGGACAGTCTACTATCCTCAGGTTCATCTGGGGACCATTAGCGGAGCTGGAATGGTGAGACCAACGTCAGTGACACCTGGACTTTTGCAGGTTCTGAAGTAAGTTCAGCCCTGGTTCTGGACTCCTGCTACCACGCACCCCCACCCCCACGATCAGTACAGAATGTTCGTTAAGCCCAGCAGACTGGATGTTCTGTTTGCACAGTCTTTGCCCAAATTTAAGAATTGGATTTCTGTACCAATACCTTTGAACTCTGACCTTGCTCCCTTGACAGCAGGGCACCCGTGTGCATGTGGTCACCATCCAGGGACAGTTAAAGTAAACCTAACAAAGCAAACAAAAAAAATTCATGTTTAAATTGTGTCAAAGTGTTGCTCTTGCCCCGAACCTTTTGAGGGCTAGCAAGAAACTCTAAGGTGGTAAAATGAAATTAAAATTTTTTAAATTGTACAAGAGAAAGGATATGAATATTTCCAGAGGAAGTAATATGGAAATAAAATGTTTTAATTTTTTACTTTTTATTTGGAAATAATTTACATTTATAGAAAAGTTGCAATATATAGTAAAATGGGTTTTAAATTTTTTGTTTCATACCTAGACTGCCTAATTTATTATTTTTACTGCATTAAAATTGTCTCATTTGCTTACGAAGTAGCTAAATATTCATAAGTTGAATTTGACTTATCAATCTCTATGCTTAAGACAAAGTCAGAAATTCAGAAGAGCACTTAACAATATCTGAATTTTTAGCTTGGGGCCTTGCACTTTAAAAGAGATATTCAGTAAATGGTTAAATTTAACTACATATAATATTCAGATCTCTGAAATTTCTCATTGGAAGAAGATGTGTTCAAGAAGGCCTTATCAGTGTAGTTGTTGAATTGGGAAACGTTAGAAAAAGATGCAATAAAACGAAACTGCTGTCTAAAAAACCATACATACCACATAGCACTTTGGACAGAGTTCAGTCACATTTTAGATAAGATAGAATGAGTTGGAAAGTGCTTAATTTATTTTTAGGTCTGTTTTATTCGTGAAGCCTGCTTACAAGTCACTAGGCATCCATGCCAAACATGTGGATGAGGGTACATGCAAGCTTATTGAGCAAAACTGGACCCAAGACTAGCTGCTGGGGGCAAGGTCTCAAATGAGAGAATCAGAAGCCCAGCTAGAGAAAAGGCTGGTACCCAAGACCCCAGGAGAATCAGGTTTTTTTCACTGAACACTGAGAAGGAAAGCAGAGACACAAAAGGCAGCAGGTTAGGGATGGGCCAGAGCGGGGAGGAGTGGGGCACACTCTGATCTCAGAAAGGAGAGGGGCAGCCAGATGTCCTCAAGAAGACATGGCTCTGAAAACACCTCCATCCTGGTTTGCCTTTATATACGTTTGGGCCACAGTGTCTTTAATAATACCTTTCTTCTAAGGAACAGAAGTGCTTTGGACACAATGAAACAGGTAATTTGCCAACCTTACTACATCCAAAATGAACTTCCTTTTACATGCTTGCCAAATAACTCATGACTAGTGGGTTCATAGATTTACTGTAACTGGGTCACGATTATGCAGAGGTCATGAGTGTCAGCAGAGCCAAGCCATACGGTAAATGAGATAAACGGGAATGTTTCTCTAGTTCAGGGTTTTTAGGCTGCGTGTTCTACATCTCCAGTATCTCTGTCTCTTTAGCTTCAATAAATCTGTCTTTTTATTAATATTTTTCTTTCCCCAGTTAGGACAATTGTTTATCAAAATGTAAATCAAAGAAAAAATGCCTCTCCATATTTTAAAATACAAGGACAGTTCCCACACCACACTGCACACGAAACAGCTAGTTTTTACTGTGGGTCCACAGCAGTATTTGGTTAGTGCAGCCATAGCTACACAATAATGAGAGAGCACTTACGCACGAATACTTTTTAAAACCATTTATTCTATAGTCACATCAAAATATAAATAATAGAATTTTAAGTAAAATTCTTATTATGATATTTTGTTAGAGAAGTGTTTGTAAAAGTGGCGTTTTTCACCCAAGAGCTGTTTTATGAAGCTTTTTCCCTCAGCTTAATATATACACATTATTAAGATAATTCTCAGCTGATATTTAGTAGCTTTGAATTAAAAATGGCTAGTTTTATGTATTACTACGTTTTCACAACAACTATGAGATTAGCGCTTAGGCATGATGTTACCCTTATAGATGAGGAAGCGCAAATTAGATGTTAAGTGACTTACTCAAGGCCATTATTAATGTATATTCACCTATTTCCAAGAAACACTTGAAAGCAGCTAAGAGTAAACAACCCCAATCGCTTCTGCGCCGAGACACTGAGCAGATCCGGCTCAGACTTCGGGGACCACCTTCTCCTGCCTGGCTGGCTCTGCTGCTGTTTCCTCCGCTGAGTCTCCAACCTGACAGCCTCTCATTGGGGGCCCGAGGGCTCTGAGCCTCACTGTGTGTCCAGCTGCCTGTTTGACATCTCATCTTGGACGTGTCATGGGTACCCAAAGCACACCTTGTGCAAAACCGAACTTCCCCAAACCAGCTGCCCCCAGGGTCTCCTCTGTGGCAGTTAAAAGCGACTTTCTCCTCCCGCCGTGCAGATCCAAAGTCTCAGTCTGCCTTATAGCTTCTTTCTCACAACCTGGAAGAAAATTCTAGCTGCTCTCCCTTCAAAACACGCACAGAATTTGACCCCTTTTCACCACTTTCTCCACTGCTATTTCGATGGAAGCCCCCAGACCTCACCTGTATCATTGCGTGAACTTCCTAACTGGTCTGCAATGAGGCCGGGCTCCCTTCTCAGATCCCTCCAGAGGCTACCCTCTCCCTCCCAGTAGGAGCCGGAGTTGTCCCTGCGGCCTGAGTAGGAGCGGGAGTTGTCCCTGCGGCCTGCCAGTCTGCCAGTCTCTACGCTGCTGTCACCCCTCCCATCACTTCTCTGATGTTTCCCGTCCCCGCTCCCCTTCAGCTGCTACACTGGCCTCCTTGCTGTCCCTTTAAAAGGCGGGGAACATTAGCACATTCCACCTTAGGGCCTTGGTCCTGGACGGAGGTTATCATGCAAGGCTGGCTCCCAGCTGTCACCTTTGCAGGAAGATCTTGCAGTCACCATGCTCTTAAACTGAGCCCTTCCCCCATGCCCTCTCCCCCTTTCTCTCCCCATGTTCATCCAGGGCACTTACCTCCATCCAACGTACAGCGTAGCTTATTTATTTACATTGTTTATTTCCTCTCCCTGTCCCGACCAGAATGGAAGTGCCTCAGAGGTGGGCCTTCGTTTTGATCACCGAGGGGTCCCCAACCACCTAGAATGTTGCCTGTCACACAGCAAGCATTCAGTACAAACAGAATCGATGGGTTTTGGCACATCAGTAAGATGTTGCGTGTAAAGAGCCCAACACACACACACACGCACGTAAATAGTAAATACTAGCTGCTGTCATAGTGCGCACTTCCTGTACTTTTTAAACATAAGATTTATAACTGAGTTTCCGGGCAGCCAAGGCAAAAAGGGGGATACATTACATAATTCTCATCCGAAGAAAGCATACTCGCTCTTCGGGGGAAATGTATGTCTGTTCCTGTTAATAGGTTCTAAAGTGGTCTGTCACTGAGTACTCACGTCAAGACGGTGTGCCGGCAAAGAGGCCACGTCTTTTAGGGTGGTTGATGGCAGCCGGCTCCTTTCACTGTCGCACCACTCCGGTCGAAGCCAGGCCCTCTTCTCTTACCTGGGTTATTGGATGGCTTTCTGAATCTTCCATGAACCGTACCCAAGCAAGGCAATGATGACAGTTAAGTTGCTTATTATTAGCCTTACTCCTGCAGAAGGAACTACTTTAAAAGACTCAACAGGCAACAGAATTTGACTACAGGAAGTTTATTTTTCAAAATGCAAATCAGCTTTTGCTTGTGTCATGTTAGGTTAACCTGTTAGAGAAAAAATGTTCTTCACTGCAGCATTAATAATCTTTATATTTTGAGTATAGTTAAAAAGAAAAAAAGGCAAGATGTTAACACATCAAAGCTCTCACTGTTAAATTTGCCAAAAGATAATAATATGTCATTTATTTCCAGTATCTGCTTATGACTTGATCTTTTTTTTTCCCCCAAACTCCTCCTATTTTTTACATTACTGAGGTAATTTTTATTCAGATACCTTTTAATCTGAAAAATAATATATTAGTGAGCTAGTCTTTTCCTTATAAGAATAAACCGATATGTTCAGAGATCTTTGTCTTGGATTACGATCTAAAACTAGTGAGGAAAATGAACTACTTCAAATTAGACCCTTGTTTCTTTTTGCATTTCTTCCCTAAATGAAAGTCTACGTGACTGTGGGAAAATGAGCCCGGATCCTAACATGCTTTATTTTGAGTTTGAAGTGTACCGTTTATAGTAGGAACTTGATTGTTCTAGAAAAGTTTTGTAAACATCCAGAAAGGTTGGGAGTTTGAATTATGTAACAAATTTGACCTTTTGCCCACTGTTAATGTGTGTCGCTGTGGAGACTGTTTCTGCATTGGTTAGGAGGCCTGGGTCAGTTGAGGACACGCGTTCTCTCCTGCATTATAGATGAGAGGCTTCAGGCTTCCTGGAGCCAGAGAATCCCTTCATTGTGTCTAAATGACTCCTGGGCTGGGTGCAGAGTGTACACAATGACAACCACAGATAGAACCTAAACTTGAAACATTTTTAATGTGCTGACCACTTGAAAGTCTTGTACATACTGTAAGGTGTAGGGCACTTGAAGATGTTATTTAGAAAAGTTTTTGTTCAGAGAGCTGAGCTCTTTTAAATCTCAGTCCTGTGTCGAGAGAGAGTAGAAGTATTTAGAGTGAAAAACACTAAATTTTCATGTCTCTGTGAAGGGCCGAATGACTTATTTTGGGCCAGTGCGAAAATTCACTGAAACTTCACAAACTTCCTTTAGCGTGTTAGGTTTGCAGAAACCCAGAAATCATCTTTACCCCCCAACCTTTGTTTCTGTGACTTTTTGAGCTGTAATCATTAGTCTCAGTATTTTTACAACCTATGGCCTATAGCTTATTTTTTTTAAGGAAATAATTTCATATTTACAGAAAAGTTACAGGAATGGTACAAATAACTTGTTGATACTTTTTACCTTGAGTCACCAATTTTTAACATTTGCCACATTTGTTTTTTTATGTTTTTTCTATATACATACCTATTTTTTGTGAACCATTTGAAAATCGATTATATGCATTATGCCCCTTTGCCACTTAATTCTTCAGCATTTATCTCCCGAGAACAAGCATATTTTCTTAAAACAACAGTACAATTTCAAATTTAAGAAATTTAGTATTGACATCCTACTTTTTAACTGATCAACAGTCCACATTCCAGTTTTGTCAGTTATCTCTTGGAAGCGATGGATTTACACAAGAATTAAATTTTGTTTTAAACTCCGCTCCTGCCAGCCCCTGTGCTCTTGACCTTCCTCAGTGAGCCTTTTTTTCTCCTTGCCATTGTTTTAACAGCTTTAAGATGTAATTCACATTCCATACAACTTGCCCATATAAAGCATACAGTTTACTGTTTTTAGTATGTTCACAGAGTTTCGTGCAAGCATTTCTACAGTGGGCTTTTAGAACATTTCCACCTCACTAAAAGAAACCCCTCACCCATTCGTAGTCCATCCGTATCCCCCACCCCTAAGTCTCAGCCCGAGGCAACCAACCGCGAATCTACTTTCTGTCTCTATAGATTTGTTTCCTCTGGATTTTTCATGTAAATGAAATCATACAGTGTATAAGGTTCATACTTATAGTGTGCATCAGTACTTCCTTTTTTTGTCGAATTAATATTTTGTTGTTATGGCTAGGTCTCATTTTAAATACGTTGCTTTAACCTTGCCCAGAAGCCATGAAAGGAAGAGAAACTTACACTGTTCTTACAGTGAGATGCGCCTCCCTAGTTGTCTAATGTGTTGAACAGAGTGCCTTTATGTGACACTGAGCAGGGGCCAGAGGGTTTAGTCCGGACCACACAAACCAAGAGTGTAGCTTGAGATCACTTAAAAGGGCCTGGGTTTATACCTGCCAGTAAGGGAAAGATTTTATGATTAGAAAATAAAACTGTTGTCTTCCTAATGTTTTGACGTAATTTAATTATATAAATGGAATTGAGATCTAGTTTACTATCTTTTAATGGCCAATTTATTAAGATATTCACATACCGTAAAATTTATCCTTTTAAAGTTTATAGTCATGGTTCTTATTATAGTCACAGAGTTACGTGACTATCACCATATCTTAATTCTAGAACATTTTCAACAAGCCAGAAAGAAACATGTACCCATTAGCAGTCATCCCCCGTTTTCGCCTCCCCCAGCCACTGGAAACCACTCACTTACTTCATGTCTCTGTAGATGAGTATTTTATTCTTTCAATGCTATTGTAAATGGAATTGCTTTTTATTTTCATTTTCAGATTGTCCATTGCTACTGTGTAGACATACAATTTTTTTTTTGCAAATTGATCTTGTATCCTGCAACCTCAATGAACTTGTTTATTATAGTAATTCTTTAGTGGGTTCCTTAGTATTTCTGTATATAACATACTATCTGTGAATAAGGATAGTTTTAGGTTTTCCTTTCCAACCTAGATACCTTTTATTTCTTTTTTTCTTGTCTAATTACTAGCCTGCTGCTTTTTAGGAAAGCTCTTAAAGGTATCAATATTCTTTATTTTCAAGCAATTGAAATTGTTTATAAGCATCCAAAAATTTGGAGAGGAGAAGCTAAGATTCAGAATTTTCTTTAGTTTGTACATTCAGACAACCTAGACCATGAAAATGACACTGATCTGAGGAAGGAAAGAACAGGAAAGAAAACTTCAAGTGGGTGAAACTTTAGCGTCATCCAGCAGTTATCAACATTCCGGGGACCGAAACGTCAACTTAACCTCTTACGCACCAAAAATTTCAGCCTGGTTTTGGAAACCTTTTCTCTGTGGAAAGAGAAGTTGGTAGAAGTAGAATTGGCAGGATTCCCTTTACTATTAGCTTTTTAGGAATATCTTTTCCATAAAGTGAAATGTATCTTTTTATCTTAACCTTCAATGTCATAATGAAGGTAAAACATGATGTAACTCTTTTAAAAACTATAGGATTATTTGTGAGCTTGACCAACTCGGAATGCTGTCAAATCAGAGGTAATAATGCCCAAATAAAGAAAAATCCTCAGTTCGAAAAGGAAGTTAATTGGAGAGGACCCTAATTTAAAAATACAAATGATCTTGGGTACCATGAAAATTGAGCCATTGAAAATAATAAATTTAACCAACTTGAAGAATCATATTGGAATGGGAAGAAAATGCCTCAAAAGAGTGTTCTATGCCACATTCTTCAGCCTTCTGATACCGTATTGTAATATAACAGACGAGGTCTGGGGGCTCGTCAATAATTTTTTCTTTATCCAAAGAGCTAATGTGAAGGCTGACACCTGGTTTTGCATGGGCCTTACCTGAGGATTTTAAAGATACCTCTTTTCTTATTATTCAGGTCAATCTTGGAGAAGGAGGGACCAAAGTCACTCTTTAGAGGCTTGGGTCCAAATTTGGTTGGAGTTGCGCCATCAAGGTAAGCATCACCCTCTCAGCGGGCTCCCTGCGTACGGGACTGCTGGGTGGCCAGCTGCTTTTTCTGTGTAGGATTTGCTTAAATACATCTGACAAATAGAAATAGTGACAACTATTGGCGTGTCTTTAGTGTGCGTGTGAGAAAGAGCGTCTAGTTATTTTATTAAAATGCGTGTGCTCCCACCCCTGGCATCTTCTCTAAGGCAGCATCCCCCAGATTACACGTACTTATTTGGTATAAGGCAGGACAAGTGTGGTACGTTTTAGAAATATTAAAAAATGTTAAAGTTACAGTATATGTTGGAGCTCAAAGGATTGGCATTTATCCAGAATAAAGAATTTAAATGGCCTTCATATGTCTATGCCCAGAGTCTCATTCTCCTTATTTTGACACTTGCATCATCACTGAATACTGTCTAGAGGGACGAGAAAGAGCTTCCTGAGGGCGCCCGCAGCAGCTTTTGCTTTTAGCACAGATAAAGTCAAGCTCTTGATTGCACATTAACTTCTTTCCCAAGTTATTTCCCTAGACTTCTCAGAGGTCGCGGAGGGAGCCGCGTGTGTCCGCCCGTCTTTACCGCCTTCTCTTGGTTCCCACAGGGCTGTGTACTTTGCCTGTTACTCCAAAGCCAAAGAGCAGTTCAACAGCATCTTCGTGCCCGACAGCAACATTGTGCACATCTTCTCGGCGGGCTCTGCAGGTATGTCGTTACCCCGGTGAGCGGAGACACGCCAGTCACTTTCCTAAAGCCTATGTTGTGCCCGGCAGCTTTTGCCAGGAATTAGAAAATTGCTCTCTGCTTCTGTTGCATCTAAAATCACTTTTCTAGTCTACGGCCACGCCACCCTGAACGTGCCCGATCTCGTCTGATCTCGGAAGCTAAGCAGGGCCGGGCCTGGTTAGTACCTGGATGGGAGACCACCTAGGAAGACCCCGTGATGTAGGTGTTAAAAACAAACAAACAAACAAACAAATAAATAAAATCGTTTGTCTAAAGCTGTATGTTAGAACTGATAAAATGTGAGTTTTTGAGATCAGTTCATAACTTTGTTTCTGTTTCTTTGACCACTAAAGCTTTTTATTCTCCCTCAAAATATACATGTTCTGTACATGCTAGTCGTTAGTGGTATGCTTCTTTTAAAGGAATTTTAATGTGTTTTCATGTCTCTATTTCATGGAGTTATTTTCTAAAGTTGGAGCTGCTTTTTTTGTGAGTCTCCATGGGACCCAGCACACGCTGTGCACACTTGCCACTTCTGTCCTTACCATTTGGAGTCTATGATGAGAGTTTGGGGCTCATAGCGGAGGTCTTTTAGTGGGCCGGTGACAGATCAGGCCACTCCCGTTCTCTTGAGGGAGTCATTCCACTCACTATAAAAAATTCATAACAGGATTTTTTTCCTCAGGAAATAGTTGGCAAAATACACGGACTCGTAGATTGATTGCTGAGAGAAGGTTATGTCTTTTTATATATAAGGTTCATGTCCATTTAAATAGAAAGGTATTTTAGAGAACTTAATTTGGCATTTTATGAAAAAATTCCACCTTCTGCCAGCCTTCAAATGTATACACCAGTTCCATCTGCCTCTCTTACTCCAAATGAAAGTGCTGGTAACCCCTCTGAGTAGTTGTAGACAATAATTTTAGGAGCCCAGATAAACATTGTAAGCAAAGCTGCTTCACACGGTGAGGCGCTTCTACCGAGGAGGAAGCGTGGGGGCGAGACAGGTCAGTCTTCACTTACGAGACCAGTAGCAAGTTAGCCATGAGCTAAAAGCTATTTTATCAGTTTTGTCACTTTTGCAAAATTAAGTTAGAAGAACCCTTGGAAAATAAAGCGGACCTGGAGGGAGTTTTTTAAACCACTATCTAGGTTCCTGGTGTCTAATTAATCTGCTTGGGACAGTAGAGGAGATGAAAAATGTCCCTGTGTGTCAGGCTAATACCATGATACCGCCCTTTTTTTGGCAGGGAGAGGAGGAGGGTGGTTGGTCTGGAACGATTAACAATATTAAAATTGGAGAGACTTACTAAAATAATGGTTTCTATAAGCAGATCAGTCTTAAAACTTCAGTTTCCTAAAGTGATTAGTCAGGTATTAACATGTCTAAGTTTGGATTCAGGTAAATGGAGATTTAGTTTTTTTCTGTTTTAAGTTTGATATAAGGTAACAGTTTGGATTAGATCAGCAACTTTTTAAAATAAATTATTTCTGGACCGGAAGCTTATCAAGTGAGTTTTTGGAAGTTTGATTTTTACCATAGGGACCACTTAACAGAAGTGTCAACAGCACCACCTGGAGGCTGGAAACGCCAGCCAGGGCTCTAGAAACTTGAGAGATTTCTTTTGGGTCGGACATAGTACATTTTCCAGGACTACAGTTTCCGCCCGCAATAGAAATGTAACTGCTTCCCACCACCCATTTTTATTGTTAAACTATTGACAGCCTAATTTCAAAGTTTATCAGACGGAATAGACAATTTTAATCAGCATCAACAGTGTTCAGTGATGACATTTTCTGTTCTTTTTCCTCCAGCTTTTGTCACAAATTCCTTAATGAATCCTATATGGATGGTTAAAACTCGGATGCAGCTAGAACGGAAGTAAGTTATTAATTGTTCTTTCTTTAATATAAGGGTTCTTGGGGGTTTTTTCCTTCCCGCAGTTCCACCTGCGAAGTGTGAGGTGAACCAAGTCCTTAGCCATCCCCATCCTTGTTTTTTTCTGAACGTGAGCCTGTGTAGAAACGTCTTTGTTTTGAGATTCGTGCTGTCAGGCATCGTGGGGAGACAGAGACCTCCAGAAATGACACACAAAGGGAGATCGGAAGTTCACCCGGTTGCAACCCCTGAATGGCGTCCTGACTTCCTCTCGGCGAGTGGACCTCTGCCCTTGCCCGACCCACCCCGGTTGGAGCGCTGAGGGCTCTTCTCCAGCTGGCTTCTCTTCCAAGTGGGAAGATGCCAGTAAGGGCAGAACAGCAAATGCCTTCAGGTGTCAGAAGGGTCACTTTACTCTCCAAGCCCAGATACACTAGATTTCTGCCCCGAAACTCTTCCCTATGATGCGTGATTCCTTGGTTAGCCTGGTGAAGCCTGTGGGCCTTTTTTAGAATGATATTTTTAGAAGCAATGGAAACCAGTTATTGAAATACAGTTATTAATGTTTTTAACATGTATGTTTTGGTAACGTACACCTCTTCTGTTCAGTAGTAAGTAAATGCACGAGTCAGCTAAGAGCCATTCTGTACATTCTTTCAAATCTACCTAGTAGCGGTCCATGCTCAGGACACTTTAAACTTTGTTTGGGTGGACTCTCTTAACATATCTTTCAACAGTGAGTATTTCTGGCATGCTTCCTGTGCACTAGTCAGTGGGGGAACAGGGAATAAGAAACTCAACTCCAGAAAGAGCTTTACAGAAAATAGAAAGAGACGTAGGCTGGTGGGATGAGGGGCCTGAAGTATTACAGGACCCTGGAGGGTCCCTAACGCAGTCTAGGCAGGATGGACGGAGAGAGGGAGCTGGGGGGCCCCCTGCGGCAGCGACGTCCACCCTACTGTCTGAAAACTAGCCGCAGAGAAGAGTGCTGTAGAGAGGACCCTGTGCCCAGAGAGAGCATCTGGAGGCAAGAAGGTGCCGTTAATCCTGGGCAGCCGAGGGCCGGGAAGGGCGGCAAGAGTGTAGTGAACGTGTAAATGCTGGAGAGGGAGGGAGTTACAGAAAGACGGCTGGAGAGTGAGCGGGGGCCATGTCCTCAAAAGCCCTGGGAAGGAATTTGGAGTCGGGACCTGGGCTTTCTCTTTGAGGCAGAGGAGAGCCATTAGAGCTGTGGCTGACTGCTGGGGGCACTTGGCCCCTAAGGGGACATTTGTCAATGTCTGGAGACATTTTTAGTTATCAAAACTTAGGTGGGGTGCTACTTGCATCTCGTGGGTAGAGGCCAGGGTCGCCACTGGACATAGTGCCACACGGGCCAGCCCACCAGGGTTACCTGGCCCGGATGTCAGTAGCACCGGGCCTGAGAAACCCTGCTTTGGAGGATTTTAAGCAGGGGATGGCGTGGTCGGATGTGTTAGAAAGGTCACCCAGCTAGGGTGTAGAGAACGGCCTCGGGGAGACACAGCGAAGAAGGGAGAGACCGCGGGGACTGGAGCAGGAGGGCCTCGGTGTCTGCCCGGCGTGCGCACGAGCCCGTCCTGGGACTCTGTTGGCATGCAGGTGGTCGGAGGACTTTCTGTCGTGGGGTGGGAGCAGCCAGCCTACGGCCTTTGATTGGTTATTCGATAGTCTGTTCGATGTCTATGATTTCATAAGTTTAGAAATAAACGTGGAGTCGAAATATCTCGTTTGGAGACGAGGGCTGAGAAAGAACACCTGTGTCTGCACCCCCTGTCGGAAGGGGGGCGAGTTTCTCCTCGGCGTTTTTTGAACTGCGTTGGCATCGCGGCTGTAATTATGTTTCACGTGTGCTCCTGTCTTACCCCCACTCCACGCGCCCCCCACCTCTCCCTGCCTTCAGCAGTCTTAGGCTGATACGCGCACCGTGGTTTACGTGCCTCTTCCTATTTTTAGGTGTTCGGATGGTTTTGATTATACCGCAGTTACATTTCCTCTGTGATGAATGTCTTCCTCCACATGGTTCTTTCCAAAATTAGGTCAGAGGCCGTGAGCGTGTTTTTGCGACTCTTGTGCAGGTGCGCGCACTCGCTGTGGGCCGCTCTGGCCTCGAGGCGGGCTGGGCTCAGCCGCCCACGTCCCCCACTGTGTGACTTCCACGGTGTGGGCGATCGTCTGATCGTCTTCTGTGCCTCAGTGCGGTAGCCGGCTCTCGTGGGTGCGCTGACGGCCTGTCGTTGGTCTCCTTTCCGCAGGGTGCGAGGCTCCGAGCAGATGAACACGCTCCAGTGTGCGCGCCACGTTTACCGGACGGAGGGCATTCGTGGCTTCTACCGGGGGTTGACTGCCTCTTACGCTGGGATTTCAGAAACTGTCATCTGCTTTGCTATTTATGAAGGTTTGAAGAAGTATCTGAAAGACGCTCCCTTAGCCCCTTCTACAAATGGGACTGAAAAGAATTCCACGAATTTTTTTGGACTCATGGCAGCTGCTGCTGTTTCTAAGGGCTGTGCCTCCTGTATCGCTTATCCGCACGGTATGTGTCGCCTTCTCTCCCAGATTGCTAAGACAGCCGTCAGGTTTATGTCATTCGTCAGTATATCTAGACCCATAGCGCGAATGAGATGTAAATGCCTGCAGATGTAAAGGAACTGAGCACGCGGGGACTCGGCATCACTCAGCCTCAGCTGACAGTGGCCAACACTTGCTGTGTAGAATGCAGGCCCCATGATGTTTTCACAGAAGCCAAATATCTGGATTTTATTTAAAATTCCACAATATAAAAAAATTACGTGGAAGCCAAACTTTAAAAAAAAAAAGTCTCTCAGCTTCCCCTTTGAATGTAGTACTGAGTAAGGCTACTTTGGGTTTTATTTTTTAAGAAATTACGAGCTTAATGTCCTTCTGACCATTTAAAAAAAATAGTTTATCATGTCACGAAAAACAAGTTTTGTTTTTCAAAAGTCTACTGCATTGTCAGCTATGACAAATGCCCGTGGTGCACTCAATAACAGGTAATTCATTCCCCATTTTTTGCTGGGCACTGAGCTTCCTCAGGGGTCATGGAGAGGAGTTTGGGGTGCCTTCTGTGGGAGGGAGACCAAAGCGTGTACAGAGGTCTGCTTGACAAGCAATGGCAAGGAGTGACAGACAGTGTCATGCTGTGGGTGCCTGGGCGAGGGAGGGCCAGGTGGGCAAAGGTTCAAAAAGGAGGAGGCTGTGTTTAATCTGGACAGAGTGGAGAAGGTTCTAGAAGGAGGAGAAAGTTGGGGAGTATATGAAAATAAACTCTCATGGAGGATATTGTCCTACTGAACACAAATTCCCCCTTCAGTGAAATTGCAATGTTTGCTTAATCAGGAGTAGAAAACCATAAACTATCTTAAAATTAAGTCCCATTTAAACTAAGCTTTCTTTAATCCCTTAAAAGTTATTTTATACTTTGTATGGATAAAGTATACAAAGTATACTTTGTCCTATCTAGAGTTAGAAAATGTTCTAAACAGATCTTAACCTTTTATTGTCTCTATGGGACTATGCTGTCCAAACAGAGCTGGGGTGGCAAACGGGCAGAGGTGTGCGTTGACAGTTACAAAGCTGCGTGCTTTCAGTCGTCTCCTGGTGTTGCCTGGAAATGCAGTTGATTTGTTACATAAAGTATGTTTTTCTCTCTGCAGAAGTCATAAGGACGCGGCTCCGGGAGGAGGGCACCAAGTATAAGTCTTTTGTCCAGACTGCTCGGCTGGTCTTTCGGGAAGAAGGCTACCTTGCCTTTTATAGAGGACTCTTTGCCCAGCTCATCCGGCAGATACCAAACACTGCCATTGTGTTGTCTACCTATGAGTTAATTGTGTACCTCTTAGAAGACCATCCTCAGTAACAGAAAATTGTGCTCTAGAAGAATAAAACTGAAAAACTCAATAGAGAATTTTTTTTTTCCATTGATGTTTAGAATGTTTGAGACTGAAACAGGAAGGGCCATAAAATATGTGGCTCATGTCACCTGTCGGACATTTCCTTTTGGATTCATGTTTTCTGGAAGGTTTAAATTCATTAACGCTAATGGTTAATTATAACTTTTGTTTTTTTAACTTATGAGGATTCAGGATCAAGCAGAAACTAAATTAAATCATGCCACTTAATTTAAGTATAAATTTGGTTGTGTCCTCTTTTATGTTCACTGTGCTATAAAGTATAGCTAAGGACTTCAGTGAAACGTAACCCTAGAAATGCATAAAAAACTCTAAAGTGAAAGTACACTTGTTTTCCAGTCTGAACATAAGATCTTGCACTGGAGGAGTAAGAAATATCATTTTGATGGCACTGGGCAGAGCAGGACAGACTTTCCAGCTATTTTTCTATATACATCTCCAAGTCTCATACAAATTGATAATCTAAGCTTTCAGGCTGCTGAGTTAAAAAAAAGAATTAGTACAACTTCCTGACACTAAATATTTTTAAAGTATGAACATTTTTCTGCAGTTATCCTCTATACCCAATTTGAACCAAAAGCAAGAGTTTTAAAGACCTGCCTACCAGTGGCCTTGCTCCTGGGCATCTTTCCAGAAGTTAAGCCTAAATTAAGCCCAGGTACGCTGTCAGTGTGTTGGAGTGTGGCCTCCCAAGCTGCCAGGTGTTGGGTGATCGACATTTCCTCAGATCCTTAATCCTGACCTTGAGTCTCTGCTGCGGAGAAGAGGAGCAGTTCGCTTTTATTCTGATAGGAAGTGTTGGTGGTGTTTGAACCCTAGTGCAAAGTTTGGAGAAAAAAAAAAAAATCCCAGAAATGAGAAATTAGCCAAAATTGCCAGCACCCCCAACTTCCCATTTGAAAAGGAAATTTAATAAGACACAAAAAGATAAGACAGAAGGCAGGTAAGGTGGATAGTCTTTCATCAGCCCTTTCGCTGGAATTTGCACATATTATACATTAGGTCATTTTTCAATCTGAATATCTAGAAAGATGTTTTTGACTAATAGATGCATTGGAGTTGCAGATACTCTGGTAGGGATGAGGAGATTTTCTAACTGTTCAGATCAAGTTTAATTTTGTTCGCCTTTAGTCATGAAGAAGGCTGGTTGGCAGTGTTGAGTTCTCAAGTACAATTGCTTTAACTGTCAACAACTACGTAGAAGTCAAATGACTTGTAGTCAAGTTTCAGTGCTTCTTCAATACAGTCTTGTTCCAGAACCTCATTTTAACTGTTTGATAGTCGCACTTAGCAACATCTCCCTATTTTAATATGCATATTAAAACCTGAATTTTTCCTCAAGATTTCAGCCAATACGAAGATTTAAAATTAAGTTGCTTGATATTCATTAATTGGGTAAGAGAATTATTTGGAGGTGATTTTCACTTATACATTCTTGAACTGATAAATTTGATGTTGACCTAGTATAGGTTATTTCTCCACTTGCTTCTCCTGCCCTAAAATGAAAGAAACATGAGTCCAAAAGTCGGAAGAGAACAAGCAGGAAGTGATGCTTCTGTAAAGGGGCTTGTTGGATTTCAAATGGGAAATAATACCACTGTTTGAGATGTTAAGGGAGAAATCTCATGATTTATTTATTTCTCCACAAGCTTAGTCATTGGGAATTTATTTTTAAGTAGTCATATATATAAAGATTTTTAAAACCCTCACTGCCTACCCAGTATGTGCCAAGCTTAATGCAAGGGGTGTGTCTCTTCTCACATAAGTTAACCTGCCAACCTGGTGAAGCAGCCGTCATCGTCCACATTTTATGAATAAGAGAACCTCAGAGATTTACACAGTCTGCTTGAGATCTTGCAGATGGTAAGCAGTAAACACAGTCACGGGTTTGTACTGCGTGTTGAGTAGATGAATGAAAGGGGACATCTAAACCCATGGGATGGTCTGACTCCAAACCCAAGGCCCAGCGAGCCATTCCATTCAGTTCTGCAAGCCATCCACCAGAATGAGGCGACATGAACCAGTAATGACCAGGGCAGCCCGCCCTTTGAGTGGGACATGGCAGACATGGAATCATTCTTGGAACGGTGCTTCAACACCGCGCCCCACATTTAGAGGGAAGCCTTGCTGCTGTTCATTTCGTTGTGTGCTTCAGGCTGGTGAAGGCAGCAAGGCTGCAAGCGAAAAGCCTTTTCTCTGACACCCATTTCCAAGACAGGAGCTTCCAGTACAGATTCCAGTCACCCCCCAGGTGTCATGCCAGGTCCCCTTCCCTCTCTGCAGGCAGCTCTGAGTTAATGCACGTGGCTAGGGTGTGAGATTAACTGGCCCCAGGAAGCCCATCAAATAACCCATCACTGTCTAAGACAGAGCTCTACTGGTCACCTCAAAAAACACTGGAAAAGTTATGATAACAAACATGTAATTAAACACTTGTCTTTCCAGTTATGAATGTGAGCTCAAATCAACTAAACCACCTGCATAAAATTTTTACTGGCTAACACCACCCCCGCCCTCAGACGTAACTGCAGTTCAGTTAACCATCCTGTTTCCTATAAGCACGCATATATTCTAGGGGTTTATTTGTTTAAACTTTGGATATAACAAAAATTTATGTATGTTGCTTTTTTTGAGCAGTGTATTATTCCTCCAATATCCATAGCTCAGACCTTATAATAGTTGCATTATGTTCAGATGTATGGCTATCATATGATTTATTTAACGTCATCCCTATCGGTGAACATTTATGTTTCCATGAACATAATCACGTTTCTATAAATTATTTTGGATCAATGGAATGGCTAAAGTGGAAGTGGCTTAAGGAAGCTGCAAGTTGCAGCAAATCAGCATGGTGCGCGTTGGTCTGGCTGAGCATCGGGAAGACCTGACTAGCGGAAGACTGCGGGAGGGGCCCGGCGAGAGCGGCGGGAGCGAGGGAGTGCGCGCGACCCAGCTCCGCGCCGCCTCCACCTCCGG
>NW_006436888.1:6258957-6295535 GCF_000325575.1 Pteropus alecto | reverse complement strand
TGGCGGGCTCCGGGGCCGCACGGCCCCTCCCTGCCCGCACCGGCGAGGCCGCAGCGTCGCGGTGGGGGACGGGCCTGTGTGCCCACGTGCTAAGACCCGCTCTGCACGTCCCCCACCCCCCAGAGGAGTCCGGGTTTGGAAGTCTCATCGGGAAGCGGCTGAGGAGTGGGTTAGGGACTCCAGGTGGGCGAGGGCAGCCGGCATGTGAGTTACAAACTTCCTCCCTCATGGAGACGTGTGCTGGCCAAGCCGCAGGATCTCCAGGGCCTCCCCCCACACCCACCCGGGCTCCCCAAACCCCGCGTGAGAATCTAGCGGGATCAGACTGCGCTCTGACTGCTTTCCGCCCTTAGCCTCGCTCCCTGGTCTTCGGGAGCACGTTGGGGTGGCACGATATTAGGTGGCACTTTGTGGTCTGCATATGCCGTCTCAGGTGGTGTTCTAATCTCATATTAGCCCATTTCAGAGTCACAATCCCTGCTCCCCCTAGAGAAGCTAAGAGACAGAAGAGCTGGGGAAACTTATTAGAAGAGTGGGGTGTGATGGGAAGCAGCCTGGCCCTGGAGCCTGCCTTCCTAAATGCTGGGCTCTGCTGTGTCCAAGAACGGGAGAGCCTGACACACTTCAGAGGTGTTTAGAGTGGGCTGCGGTTGCTGCTGAGCTGGTTCATGGCCGCCCCCAGCTCTGGCCCAGGCTCAGAAATCATGCTCACCCCCATTCAGAGCTGGCCAATCAAGAACCTTCATTGTCAGGAGCAAAAGTTCCTAATGGCCTCTTGCTTCAGCAGAGACTCGCGCATCCTGACTGTTTCTCCATCAGATCCACCTTTCCAGTGGTCAGGGGGAAAAGGTGGGGTTGTGAGAACATGTCGGGGTCAGTGGTGGTTTTTAGCTTCAACAAGAGATGTGAGAGGCTCGTTTTGGGTGGAAGAAGCGAAGGCACTTGTGAGCAGTCACTTGGCAGCAAGTGGCGGAGCTGGGATTTGAACCTGGGCAGCCTGGCTGTTCTTTTTTAAATACCACTATGTACTGCTTCTCACCCAAGGGGAAAAAGTGTGGGGGTGACTGAGTCACAGGCTTCCTGGAGGAGGAAGGGGTAGGAGGGACATTAGCTGCATCTGCAGGATGAGCCAGACTGGCAGCCTGAGGAGGGGGCGGCCTCCAGGAAAGGGCAGTGGGGAACTGAGGGAACTCTCAACACAAAGGGTCCTTGACAACCCACGTCTCTACGTGTCCCGGTTCCTGCCCCGTTTCTGGAAGCTGGAGGGGCTCGCAGGGTCAGCTGGTTCAAACCAGTCATGTTCTACACCAGGGGGCTGAGGTGCAGAGGTACAAGGCGATTTGCAGAATCCCAGAGCGTGATGACGGCAGAAGCAGGCACAGGTGAACACGCTGCTGCCTCCCAGTTAACCCGAGGTGGGAGAATGTCGGCCCAAGGGTCAGAGCCTGGGCACTGCTCCCCAGCTCCGCAGCACCTTGGTTGTATGTGATGTGGCCAGGTTTGCCCACTGCGTCCACGTTCCCGTGTCTCATGCTGTGGCGGTCCTTGGGTCCTTCTCCCCTCCTGGGCTGCCAGCCATACTGTTTCCTCTCCCGGAGACAGGGCCGTGGTGCAGCGTTGGGCGAGCTGGCATGAGGGGAGCCAGGAGGGTGCCTGGAAGGCTTCCCACTCCACTGGCACAACACCAGTGGTGTGGTTTTGGGTCCTGTTGGGCCGAGAAGGACCAGCCCTTCCCATGATGCTCTGAGATGCTCGTAAAGCACTGGTTGTTGTCTAGGGGGTCACACATTGGCCACTGTCACGATGTGGAAGAAAGAGCAGCCCCGCAGAGACTGAGCCCTTCTCCTTCTGGGGAGGGGAACTGGGACAGCGAGGAACAATGGCTTTGACCACAGCACAGGTTTCGAATGACCCTTGAGAGGGTACATGAGGGGAGTTGTTTTGGGACAGTGACTTGGCCTGGTGGGTGTCTGTGGGCTCAGCACATGGAGGGACGACTGGCTGAGGGGCTGCAAAAAGAGGTCCCCTCTCCGAAGGGCTGCAGTGCTCCCAGAGCCTCAGGGAGGCCAGCCCGGCGTCCCCACCTGCGGAGTCTCCTGACCGGGTTATTATTGACGATTTCATGCTGGTGGCATGGGGAAGCACCTGCATGGTGCCACCTGGTGAAGCGTGCGCAGATGCTACTGTACTCCCCATCCTGCAGCTGAGGGAACGAAGGCTTGGAAGGTTGGGCTTCTGCCCTGAGCAAGCCTGGCGCTCCGGGTTTGCACTGAGTGCCTTGGCTGCCCTCCGCCCCCACGGGAGCCCACAGCTGTCAGCACCGTCACAGGGCGCAAGCCCGAATTACACTTCCCTGGGCTTACTCGCCTTGGATTGAGGCAGTGGTGATGGCTTCCTGTGCCCATCCCACCCTCAGACTCTGCTGCTCCACACTGCATCCAGGATCCATCTTCCGCTGGCAAGTCCCTGCTCGAAACCTCAGGTACCTCCTGAGGCACCCATAGGTGTTTACTGCATTGTCCCCTTTGTCATGTTGGGACACCGAGAGGATGCAGTCTCCAGGTTAAGTAGCAGGGCTTTGTCCTGGCACCCAGGACACCTGTTTCCCATTCGCCTCTCTCTGTGCTGTCCCGGTGTGGCACGCTGGGAGGACACTGCTCGCCGGGTGTACGCTGGGTGCACGCTGGGTGGCCCTCCCTTTGCCCAGCAGCCCCGCCTGTTTGAATTCCATCCACTCCTCTTGCCTCGCTGGCCAGCAAACCTGTTTTCTGGGTGACAGCAGATGCTCCACTTGTTTGGCCTCTCTCCAGTGACATCTGTCACCAGCTGCCCTGTGAGGTTGTTGTTCTTGTCCTTGTGTCCCAGTCGGAAGTGCAGAGTTTGCTTATTGCTGCCTCTCTGTAAGCCTAGCTCAGTAACATGGTCGCACTGAGGTGAATGGGAAGGGGGGCGGTGTGTACACACCTCAGGCCAGGCGTGCCCCAGAGAGGTGGGGTTGGGGGCTGTCTCGGTGTAGACTCAAGTGTGTTCTGTCTGGACCTAAAGGCAAAGGGCTGGAGGCCCGTTGGGTCCTGGCATCTCGGTGTCGCTGTCACTGCAGCCCAGGAGGCACCTTCTCGGATTCTCGCAGCTGGATAGGACAACGTGTGTTGCCCACTTAAGACACAGGAGCAAGCAAGTAGCCACCTAAGGGCCCATCTAGGACATCTAGGACGTCCTGGATGTCCTCCTGGATCCCCGCCAGACGCTGACCAGAGGGATCATCTTCCAGACCCCACCGGGCCAGAACACGGTGCCCAGGTCACAAGCAATGCGCCAGGCCCATTGGGGGAGGCTGGGCACTTCTCAGGGCCTGGCGAAAACTGGCTTCCCCCAGACAGAGACTGAGCCCCACCCAGTGTGTCCTCCGTGTGCACAGCACTGGGCTTGCAGCACGTGCCCGACCCCTGGCAGGATCCTGGGCCTAGGGTCTGGAGCCGCAGCCCTCAGAGTGGTGGCCTCACTCCTAGAACACACGTGCATGCACACACATGCACACGCCAGCTATAGGAGATGCTGTCAGGGCTTCAGCTTTGTTTTAGTCAAACGTCTGTGTTCAGGACCGAAGGAGTGATTCTGTTGTTAAGGACACGTGTTCATCGTTTTTCCCGAGAGTGTGTTCGGGACTTGTGGAGGACTGGGTCCAGGGCATGCCGCTGCCCCTGGCTCCTCCCGAGGGCCCCCTGCTCTTGACCTCCTCAGGCCTCCTCCGGCCCCAGCAGAGTCAGCACAAGGGTGGTGGGAGCTGGACGAGCACCTTCCAGGCCTCCCGTCTGCCCACCTGCTGGGGCCAGGCTGCCTCCTGAGGGGGTCTCTCCAGGCCCATCTTAACTCTCTGTCAAGGGATATTCTCTCTTCTCACATCAGACCTTGTCCACCACTAAGAATAGTTTGTCCCAGGGTCCTGCGGGGGCAGAGGTTTTGGCTTGGAGAAGTGCATTGAGGGGTTTTGAAGGGAGCTGGGGGGCATTTTTCCTGAGCAAGAGCAGGGCCTGGGCTAAGCTGGCTCAGAATAGATTGGAAGCGTTCCTGTGTCAGGCCAGGTGGACGTGGGTGCAGGGCCAGCCGTGGAAGCTGTCAGGTGCATCCTTCCCAGGCACGTCTGGCGTTGGCCCACATGTCTAACGCACGGGAGGCCCAGTGCTGATGCATGGCGGGCTGAGGTTTGCACCTAGCCCGCCGTGGTTTTGCAAGTCCACTGCCGCTCACAGGCCTGCAGAGCCTTGCAGGCCTCCCTCCCCCCAGAGGAGCTGCGGCCTCCCTGACCTTGGACCCCTGCCTGGCCAAGGCCGCAGGTGCTCTGGCCACGAGGGGGGCCACCACCCCCAACACTGAGCAGAGATTACCAAGGGCTGAGAGTGACAAGCTGGAGCCAGCCACCCCAGGGACCGGGGCTGATCCCACCCCCTGCTGCCACTGGCTTCCAGGCAGGCTCATTTCCCTAGCAACAGAGCCTGACATTCAGAGTGCAACTGGTGACTTCCTGGGGTGGGAGGGGCTGTGTGGCCGGCTCCCTGGACCAAAGCAGCAGTTCCTGCGTGCTGGCCAGTGTTCCCCGGGGCCAGTGTTTTTGTCTCCTTCCCGGTCTCTTCTTTCATGGGCTCCCATTCTTCTGCTTGGCTTCTGTCCAGAGGCCAGGTGTGGTGGGGTGGGGTTCTCGGGTGAAGGGGCTTGAAGGGCCCTTTGTGAGGCTGGAAGGGCCCAGGGGGCAGATGAGAGAGGTTACCAGCCTGCATCCTCACCCACTAGGATTCGCTGTGTGCAATTACAAAGAAGCCTGTAAAGCAGGTACAAATTAACAAAGAGAGAGCCTGTGCTTCATTGCCCGGGGATGCCAAGTGCTGGCATCTCTGCAGCAGCGTCCACACCTCCGGCTTTGGCTGCGCTGCCACCTGCCAGGCTCAGCACTTTCCTAATTCTCCCGTTTGATCCTCTCAGCAGCCTCTCTTTGGGACAGGGATTATCGCTGTCCCCACTGGCCAGATGAATGAGTGAAGTGGATGACATTCTCCAAAGGCCACACTGTGACCACGGTGCCATGCTGCCTGACGCTCCTCTTTCCAGGCCGGGCCCTCTGGCCCTGTGCTTTTGACAAGATGTAACAGTCTCTTGTCCTTGTCCATTGTGAGGACAAGGCCGAGCTGGGGCAGGGGCGTGAGGCTGCGGCCGCAGGGGGCAATCCAGGTGCCCTCTGTGGGTCTCCTGGTTCTGGCACCTCTGTCTGCCCCCTCTGGCTTGGGAGAGAAGTAGGTTGAGGGGCGCTTATGGGGCAGCATTTCCCTGAGCCGCCACCTCCCTCTGCCTTCCCCGTGTAGCTACCATTTACTGGGCACTGAGGCTGAGCACTGTCAAGCACTTGTCACATGTGGCCCCCTGGGAGGGCAATGTTCTTATCCCCAGTCGATAGATGATAAGACTGAGTCTTGGCAAATTCTCGTAAGTTCTGTCCGTGATCAGTGGAGGGGCAAGGCCAGGAGGCAGCTGCCATGTCTGGAGTAGGGACTCTGCTCCCAAGGGACAGGATAGTGACAGAGCTGGCCTTTCACATTGCGGAGCACCTTTACGTCGCTTGATCCTTGTAACGCGCGATGCCATGGGTGTCGTGATCTCACCCTTTGCAGACTCGGGCCGAGGCTGGAGAGGAGGCTGGGCACACGGCTAGAAGGTGGCAGAGCCGGAAACTCTGGCCCCTGGTAGCTGGGGGCTGTGCTGCCTCTGGACAGCAGGGTTGTCTGTGCGGCATGGCCGCCCACTGCAGCAGGGGTCCAGGCAGCAGCCCCAAAGCAGGAGGTGGCCTCTGGGGGAGGGCAGGGGAGCAGGAGTGGTAAGGCCAGGACCCTGGGGCTCAAGCAGCTGCCACCTGTTACTGTCACATTGTGTCTAGATTCCTAGGACTGGAGGGATTTGTTGGGCAGTTGCCACACCCCACAGCCAATGAGGTAGATGGAGGGCCCCGGAGCACAGATCCCCTAGTGTCTGGGCTAGGATTATCCTGTAGACCTCACCTGTCACCACATGTGTGGTCAGCAAGGCCACTGTGGCCTGTCCGCACTCTTCCCTCTACTGAGGAGGGCTGGCCAGCTGCAAGCCAGGCAGCTGTCTCTGCTTCCCCAGCCTCCCTGGCCCTCAGCCCTGGGGACTTCTGTGGAGCACAGGAGGCTCCTTCCACCTGCAGGCTCCCCAAGAGCACCACTCTGCAGTGTAGGAGCCAGCCTCGTGGGGAGAGGAGAGGTCCTGGAGTCTGGTCCCTGTCTGCCCTGTGGCCTGTCCAGCCTGGGGCCCGGTGCCCCCATGCCTGAGCCCCAGGACACCAGGGGCAGGTGGCCCTGGGTCGCCTCATGGGCGTGCTGGAGCCAAGGGATATGGTGGGTCTCCAGCTGTTCCCCAGCTCAGGCCGGGAGCTTTGCCGGGGGGCTGAGAAGCCTGAGCCAGCGTGGCCCCCTTGCTGGTCCTCCCAGCAGATGCAGAACGTCCAGACAGGGCCCTTGCCCAGCCCGCCGGGTCTCCCGCTGCCTCTTCTCTTTCCTTGTCCACAGGACGAAGCCAACACACACCACGGTCAACTGCTGGTTCTGCAGCCAGGACACGGTGGTGCCCTACGGGAACCGCAACTGCTGGGACTGCCCACACTGCGAGCAGTACAACGGCTTCCAGGAGGTGCGGCCACCCCCCTGCCTGGCCCGGCCCTGGGGCAGGCCCCCGCCTCACCGCCCTGCACCCCTCCTCTGAGGGCGAGGAAACAGGCTCAGGGAGCCCAGGTGCCTTGTCCAAAGTCACCCCGCTTTGGCAGATGGGGGTTCAAACCCAGAGCTTTCTGGCTCACCCACTCTGCTTTGCGCTAGGTGGCGGGTCGGCAGGCTTTCTGCAGAGGGCATCTCAGGCTTTCTAGGCACGGCTCCCGCCGCTCGGCTTGCTGAGCCACCACGCACAACATGTAAACGAGTGCACGTGGCTGTGGTCCCAGAGAACTTCTCGAACCCGAGAGGCCAGCCCATAGGCCCTAGGCTGCAGACCCCTGCACCAGACCACGGTTCCAGCCTGAGGTCCCAGATGAGGGCTGTGCTCTCAGCACCTTGCCTGTCAGGGGGGTTTTGTGTAGTTTTTTTGGAAGACAAGCTTTTGCTAATTGTCACATGTAAAGAAAGACAGGAGGAGATGCTTGAGATCCACCACCACTTTCTAGAGTGTCGCCGCTCGGGGCTTCTGCCCTGTCACCAAGCCTGAGCCACTGGGGAGATTCACTGGGGTTGAGGCTCCCGCACTGACTCGTGACCCCCTCCTTCCCTAGAATGGTGACTACAACAAGCCGATCCCTGCCCAGTATATGGAGCACCTGAACCACGTGGTGAGCAGCGCACCCAACCCCGGTGCCCCCACACAGCCCCAGCAATGGGTGAGCAGCCAGGTGCTACTGTGTAGGAGGTGCAGCCACCACCAGACCACCAAGATCAAGCAGCTGGCCGCCTTCGCACCGCGTGATGAGGTGAGGCTGGGGGTTCTTTAGAGCAGGGGTCCCCAAACCCCGGGCCACAGACTGGTACTGGCCCGTGGCCTGTTAGAAACCAAGCCACACAGCAGGAGGAGAGCTAACGAAGCGTCATCTGGATCTACAGCCGCTCCCCAGCCCAGCATCACCGCCTCAGCTCCACCTGAGGTCATCAGGCATTAGATTCTCCTAGGAGCCTGGGTCCCTGGTGCCAGAAAGGCTGAGGACTGCTGCTTTAGAAGATTCTGGGGGAGGCATGCACAGGGCTCTCCAGACAGTGGCTTTCCCGTCCTGAATACTCGCAGGGCCCCCTCCTCACCCTGACCCTGTGCTGGCCCCTCGTTCTGGGTGTGTTATCTTCCGTCTCACTAGGACCATGCTTCCTGTGCTCCCTCTTTCTCACGGTCCCTCTGCTCTTGGCTCCAGGCCTGGGAGCATCGTACAGGTGTCAGCGCCAGCCAGTCCAAGGGGAGTTCATCCCTGGGCAGAGGGAGGTAGTTCCAGCTGGGGCCCTATTGGGCCCAACCTGTCTGTCTCTGAGTCAGGCTTGCCCACTGGCTGCCCGGGCAGTTTGCTCTAGTTGGTAATGGACACTCTTGGCTTCTGGGAGAGGAAGGAAGATATACACTGCTGAGCGGCTGGGTGTTAGGAGTTCACCTTCCGGCCCCGCCATGGATCCCAGAGGCCTTATCATCTAGCGAATCCTGCCTTCCCACCGCCAGACCTTGCCTAGTCCAGTGGTTGTGACCTCAGGAGCTGAGACCCAGAGATGCTGGCTTTCCCAAGGCGCAGACTGGGAGGGAGGGAGGGCCAGGCAGGGGGAGATGGGGAATTTGCAGAAAGAAGGGAAGGCATGTGTGACTTGGCAACCAGGGCGGCTTCTCTGGCATTTTGGTCCCAGCAAGAGGAGATCAAACTGATATCCGTCCTGGCCACTGCAGACTGAGGCATTCGGCTGCCCCGGAAATGGGGAAGGAGAGGAGCATCACTGTATCCCTAGGAGGAGGGGTGCTGGGACTCATCCCTTCTGGGCTCTTGTTAAAGCCCCAGGGACCCTGCAGCTCCCCCTAAGACCCTGGCCCAGCCAGTGGCTCTCTAGAGCCTTCCAGATCCTTGGGTTTAAGGGAGGGAAGGCTCTGCTTCAGGGTTGGACGTGTGCCCGAGTTCAGGCTGCGTCAGCCCAGTGCCACCTTCTCCGTGGCACACCGCCTTCCTGGAGCCCACGTCCAGGAGCAGGGCCTGGAGCAGGACCACATTTCGAGCTCCAGGCCTCCAGGGGGATCCCCTGGAGTGAGAACTGGGCTAGCGTGTCTCCCCTCACCTGCTGTGTCCCAGGCTCTGGGCCAGCCCTTACTCCTAGTAGCCAGTGTCACCATGCTCAGTGGGCTGTTTGTCCCACTGGGCAGTGGAGGAAGCAGGATCAGAGTGGGAACGACTCGCTATGGTCACCCCACTTGTAAGTGAACTCAGGTTCGACCTCAGTCGACCCAAAGACCCTGAGCCTCTGTCCCCCCTCAACTCCCAGGGCAGGTACGACGAGGAGATCGAGGTGTATCGGCACCACCTGGAGCAGATGTACAAGCTGTGCCGGCCGTGCCAGGCGGCCGTGGAGCACTACATCAAGCACCAGAACCGCCAGCTGCGTGCCCTGCTGCTCAGCCACCAGTTCAGGCGCCGGGAGGCAGACCAGAGCCACACACAGGTCTGCACGGGGTGCCTACGGGGCATTCGGGGCGTCGCAGCCCTTGAGCTTGTGCAGGAAACCCCTTCTTTGAGGGCCGGGCCCCAGTGACTGGAGGGCAGCTCTCCAGAGCTGAGACCTTTCTCCCAAGGGAAACAGCCTTCCCATGGGTCCACATGCCCACTCTGTCCCCAGGCCCTTTCATGTCACCAGCCAGAGTGGGTGTCCTGTGGACCGTGGCTCAGTAGCAGGATCCACTCGTCACGTGCGTACTTGACCAGGGTTTTGAGTTGCCTTGCTGCGTTGGGGCGCGTTCCCCACACTTGGCATTGGTTCCTCCCGGCAGCTTTTGTGGCGGGTATGCTCATGTGCCCTGCGACTCCCGTTTACAGCGTGGGAACCGAACAGGGAGGTGAAGTAACTTTCAGAGGCACCAGGATTTGAACCCAGGACCATCTGGCTAAAACTCATTAATTTTTTATCACAGTATTCAGTTAATGAAATATTCTGTTTTTTAAAATCGGATAATAGTAGCAAGTGGATCTAGAAGTAAAAATCACCCCCTCCCCCAAGAAATTTCTGCCTACCCCCTCGGGTCCCCAGATGTGCCGTGTCCAGTTGGCACGTGGTTTCCGTCTGTGGCTGGGCCTCCGACCACACGCCACGCCGCCCGCCCACATGCCCGTGCGCACACAGCAGGATACCCGGGTGTTTAGTTTCCTCCTCACCATCACGTTCCAGACAGAACAGCTCACTGCCGTCTGTATTTTTGTAATGTAACTTTAGCCAGGGTCACTTATATATTTATTAGCATTCCAGTTAAAATCATAAGAAGAATTTTTGATGACAGTTTGACAAAATGATTGAAAATCTTATTTGAAAGAATAAGGTCACCGACACATCAGAAAGATTTCTCTAAAGAATGCGGTAGACCCCTCCTCACACAGTGACTCACAGCGGGGCGAGGGCCCGGAAGCGGGGCTCAGCGTAAGCCTAGGGATAGCCGAGACTGTCTGAGAATTGAGGGCACAGCGAAGACGGCACCTCTGGTCGACAGGACCCGGCCGCGTTCTCCAGGGAGTGCCGCGGCTCCCTGGCCAGACGCCCGCACACTAGGTGGGCCTGAGAATGCCTGTCGGTGGCTCTGGCCATCGCACTGACCAGTCTCTCCCTCCCTCAGAGCTTCTGCTCGTCCGCGGTGAAGGCCCCGGTCCAGGTCATCATGCTCCGTGCCCTTGCCTTCCTGGCCTGTGCCTTCCTGGTGGCCACCGCGCTGTATGGCACCAGTGACCCCTTTACCCTTGGGGTCACCCTGCCCCCAGCTTTGCCACCTAGTGGCAATGGTTCAGCCACTCCTGACAACGGCACTGCCACTGGGGCCGAGGGCTGGCGGCAGCTGCTGGACCTTCTGCCAGAGCACATGACAGAGAAGCTGCGGGAGGCCTGGGCCTTCGGGCAGAGCCACCAGACGGGCATCGTAGCACTGGGCCTTCTCACCTGCCTGCTGGCCATGCTGCTGGCCGGCCGCATCAGGTGCGTGTGGGACCAGGCGGGACAGGGGTCTGCCCCTGGGTCACTGGTTACTGCCTGGGGCGGACTCTGGGGGAAGCCTCTGGGGCTGGAGCCAGGAGGGCCTGCGGGGCGGGGCGCACAGCCCTGGGCTAGCTCCGCCGCGTCACTGAGACAAGGTGCGCCCCTCTTCCCCGGCAGCTGGGGGTCCAGTGGGCGAGGCTAAGCAAGTGACTCGTGTAGCGGGGGCAGCGGCACCCAGCAGGACTCACCCCTGCGTGCCGGGGCCCCCAGGGCCAAGTCACCCTGCTTTACTCCGCCTCAGCCTCCCCATCTGCAGTCGGAGCGCCAGTAACCGCCCACCTCACTGACTGTTGGCTCTGGGGCCTTGCGCTCCCTCCCAACGCAGTCACAGCGCCTGTACCCAGTGGTGTCCACCTCATCTCAGTGACCGGGGAGGGCGGACGGGGTCTCTGGACCCAGTGACCGGGGTAGGGGGTCTTAGCCCAGTTGTACAGGCTGGAACCCTGAGGCTCAGTTGCGCAGCGTGCAGCTGCTGGAGGCGGGACCGAGGCCCTCTCACATTTCTTGGCCTTGGATCAGGTCCTTTGAGCAGGGCCCAGGTGGATGAAGGAGGCAGGAAGTGACAGGACATGGAGGAGTCTCGTCCTGCCGAGATGGACTCTTACTCCGCTCCCGATCTCCCCGCAGGCTCCGGAGGGTTGACGCCTTCTCCGCCTGCCTGTGGGCCCTGCTGCTGGCGCTGCACCTGGCCGAGCAGTACCTGCAGGCTGACTCACCCAGCTGGCTGGACACCCTCAAGTTCAGCACTATGTCCCTGTGCTGCCTGGTGGGCTTCACGGCAGCTGTGGCCACGAGGAAGGCGACAGGTCCCCGGAGGTTCCGGCCCCGAAGGTCAGAGAAGCGGCAGTGACTGCGGGGGGAGGACAGACGGACGGACAGGCCCAGAGCAGGGCACCGCTCTGTCTTGCATCTTTCTTACCTGCCTCACTCTCACCCCTGCCCAGCCTAGAGCCCCCAGTCCTGGTCCAGCCCCTCTACTTCCCTGAGGAGTTGAGCCTGTTCCCCCGCCTCTCCCTTTCCAGCACCAATAAGCCGTCCCCCAACCTAAGGCACTTCCTGAGTGCTCTCTAGCTTTTCACCAGTGCCACCACCTTTCTGGCCTAAGACCTTACTGCCCCGAGGCCAGAGCATGGGTCACACACACACAGCCTGCCTGTGACCTATGGCTTCCTGCTGGTAGCTCTAGGCACCCCCATCCTGGCTGGTGGGTCTTCATCTGGCTCTGACCCGTGGGATGAAGGTTGTGGGCCTGATCTTTGCTTCTCTTCTTAACCTGCCCCATTTCTGAGTCCCCGACGCAGGCTGGTGACTGGCTCTAGGCTGGCCCTTGCCGCATGGCCTGAGCACTCAGGCAGCTTGATACAGGCAGGTGCTGCTGAGCGGGGGCCAGAGGAGAGCCCCCCCACCCCCTCTTCCCCACATCACTTCTCCGGTCTGTCCTTTCGACTCATTGCCTGGGCTGCCCCCCGGATCCACTGCTCAGTTCCTGCTCCGAGACCTTCCTGAGACCCCGCTATCCCTCAGCCTCCTGCCCTGGGAACGGAGGGTGCGGTTCTTGGGCCCAGACTGGACTTGGCCATGAGTTTGTGGGCCGAGGCCCTTCTAAAGGTGGGTAGTAGAAAAGTCTGCTTTTTTAGGGTCAGCAAATTTCTTCTCAACAGGTTGTGGCGAGAGTTTGCCCATGATGAGGGGGTCTGAACAGTCTGTCCTTTATTTTTTTTGGTACTACTGTGAGCCAGACAGAACTGGGTCATGCATGCCCCACCCACACTCTTGAAATCCCCTGTCTTTGCCCCGGAAAGGCAGGACCCTACAGCTGGCCCCTCCATACGCCCCTGCAGGGACTCGGGTCCAGGCTTCCCGAGCTAAGGCCACCCTATCTGGCTGGCAGTGCGGAGCCTGAATGGCTCTCATTGGCCTTGCCACCTCCGACCCCCCAATGCCTGGGGCGTCCCCAGCTTCCTGCACTCACTCCCCTCATGAGATTGCGGGGAAAAGATCTAATTGACTAAAGTTAGCATGAGGTAAGTGGCCCAAGGCACATGTAGGTCCACAACAATACCAGGTCATTTGTCACTTCGCGTCTCTGGCTGGTCAGTATCACTACTCTTGCCCCTGGAGGCCCTCACAGAGCGTGCTGAGGCGCCTGCTTTCCATGCAAGGGCAGCCACGGAGCCCACTGGGCCGCAGCGTCACTCTGCCTGGGCCAGGTGGGAGAGCAGAGCCAGTGACAACCCAGAGCCCCACAAGGGAGGCGCTGTCTGCTCCCAGAGTCACCGCTCCAGGAGACAGGGCTGGTGTGTGGCACAGACCTGTTAACTCATTAGCTGTGTGGTCCCATAGGTCCCTGCCGTTCTCAGCCTCAGTTTACCATCTGCGAGATGAGAGAAACCCCTTTCTAGGACCCTTGAGTGCTGACCACTGTGTAGACACATTCTGGAAATGGAGATGCTGTCCCCAGGAGGAAGTTCTTGGTCCCGGGGCTGCCTTTAAGGGTCACGGCAGGAGGCTGGACCAAGGCCGTCCCCTGCCTGGTGTTCTATGCTCTGACGACCCCAGAGCGGGCTAAACACTCCCTCCAGGGCCCATGTCCTGCCGTTGGTCACTCTGAACCTAAGCCTCCCTCCAGGTGTGGCCCAAGTGTGCCAGCCTTCCCACTGCGCCCATCAGAGCCCAAGGAAGGCAGAAACATGACACATGCATGAGGGCCACACTCCGCGGGGAGCCACCGAGTAACCGGACCTGAGGAGCAGGCGGGTCAGTGTACTGGCCAGGCCCCAGGTAGCCCCAGAGAGCACTGAGAGCTGCCCTGAGCCCCCCCAACTCTAACCCTCACACTCACTGGGCTGTAAGAGCGGCCCCCTCCCCCACCCCCCCCGCCTCCCATGGCCCAAGTGGTCCTGGGCCCTACTCAGCGTCCTCGTCTGCAGTGCCTAGGTGGGTCGGGAGCTGCCCCGTGAGCTGCGTGACCCCGGACAGGCCCCGCCTGATGGGGTGCAGCAAGGAGTGGGGTGCTGGAACCAGGGCCCAGCCCCAGCGGCTGTCTGCCTGCGGGGCTGGGGAGCACCTCCCTGTCCCTTCACCCCAGTCCACCTGCCGTGGGGAGAAGGGGCAGCAGTCCCAGGTGGAGAGCCAGTGGTCTGTCAGCCGTGCGTCTCTGTGGTCTCCCGTTCTCGAGACTGGCAGCGCGATGCTCATGGCTGCTTTTCTTGGCGTTGAGTAGAAGCAGGCCATCTGTGTGTACGTGTGTATGTCTTTAACTTAAATTATTTATAATAACCTTAACCAGCTCTCCTGCTGGCCAGAGCCCCTGCTGAGCAGGTGTCTTTCCCGCTCTCCAGCGGGGATGGGAGGCTCCCTCACGAGGCGAACCTCCTCAGACAAAGGCTTCCTGGCCTTTTTAGAGTTTTGTGTGACTTTTTTAAATTACCCATTTGTCCCTTAAAGTTCCATCACTGAGAGCATTTCAGCACCTTCTCATGTTATTGGCAACAGCCGAGGATGTGCAGGCACCGCTGGGATCATGGCCTATTAACTGGGAACGTGTCACCCGTCAGGGACCTCTTTCCCCTCCCCTGGGAGCGACTGTCAGGCCATCCAGGATCAGGGTGACTGTCCCCAAGATGCGAGGGAGATACACGTGGCTACAGATCTCCCCCTGGGTCTGGGGCCTCCACCCTGGGCCAAGCAGGCTCCTCCAGTAACACCTGGACAGGAGCAAACTGCCTCGACGCACCCGCCTGGGGAGGAGCCTGTGTCCCTTCTGTCTGTGACTGTTGCTAAGTGTCTCGTCTTCTCTCTGGTCATGTAGTAGAACTGTGGATGATTGTGTAGTGATCCTCTAATCACTGTAACCACAGCTCCTGGCCATAGATGCTATGTGTTTGATGCTGTATTTAAATAAATGCCTCCGGGGCCCTGCTTTTACCGGTGGGCGTCAGGTACCATGTCTTTTTTGTTTTTTCTTTCACGTTCCTTCAGAGACTTCTCTGCCAGGGGCGGGGACTTTGGGGTGCAGGCGTGCCCACAGGAGTCAGATTTGGGAGTTGGCGACGTGGGCATTGAATGGCTCAGGATCTAGCTGTCTTCGTGTACCGTGCTGGGTGATGTTTTTCCCCACCTCAATAAACTGCCACTTAAACAGTCCTTGTTCCTTCTGCTCCCAGCTGGAACTAGGATTTGGTTGGAAAGACCAAACATCCTTCCCACTGTCGGATGGGACACTGGACAGCCACCCATCTCCTCCTCAGACCCTTTTATCCAGTGGACTTGGGATTCTGGGCTGAATGCCTATTTGAGATGGGGTTCGAGGGTGCAGGGTAGCCTGGGGGCCTCGCCAAGGGGAGCGTTGAGACATTTAGAGCTCTGGAGCCAGCAGAGATCCGGCTCCTGTAACGGGGCTCCCAGGGGACCATCTTCAGCGTCACGGCCAGAGCTCGCACTTGGCACTTTACAAGGATCAGCTAGTCAAGTGATGTCACTGGGTGTCCCAGCAAGAGGGGTCAGGTTGAAGAACTCTTCCCCTCAGTACCATTATTTTTAGTGGCACCAAATTGGGAACCCACCTGTGCCAGGTGGACGTGAGACTCGGGTTTTCAGTGCGGGGCGGCTGCGGCTGTGAGCGGGATCTGGGAGAAGTGGGGAAAGGCCAGCAAGAGCCAGCTCGTCCTGGGCCAGCTGACCACCTCTGACACCCGCAGCCCAGCTCAGACCCTGTCCTCACTTGCTGCTTCCCAGGGGTGGTCCTCCGGAGGGCTGCCTGGTGGGGGTGGGTGCAGAGTCCTGCTGCCACCTGCTAGAAGGGGCTGGTCACCCTGCTCTTGTGAGGCTGCTGCTCCATGGGACAGACCTGGGTCCTCTAGGAGGCACAGGCCCCCAGCAGGGGACAGCTCCATGCGTGATCAGAGCAGGCTGACCAAAGGTCTCGCGTGTTTACAGCCCCTGTAGTGCCTAAGGCTAACCCCACACACACACACACACACACACACACACACACACACTGCCCTGCCAAATATGGCATGGTAGTTCTAAAGCGACACCACAAAATCGTGTCTTCTATTTAGAGATGGGGCCTTCCCCAGGTGTCTCGGGGGCAAGGAGGTGGGTGTCAGATGGGCATCAGCAGATTGGCTTGATGAGCTCCTTCCTTGATTTTCCATGTTGTCCAAACACTGAGGCTGCCTTTGCTTCTGAAGTCCATGTGGCCTGGCCCTTTGGAAGGCAGTAAAAAGGTCTTAGATCTCCAAGCGGGTGACACCAACCCCACACTGACCCCATAAAGCTGGTTCAAAGGGAGGAGCATGGTGGAAATATCAGGGAACTCGGGGGAGTGCGGCTCGGCCGGCGGTACCCCGAGTGTTCAGTCGAGATGAGCACAGGGTGGGGGGATGTCCCCTAGCCGCCCCAGCTCTGCCGCAGGGCCTGAGCTAGCCTTGCTGTCCATCGACACATTGTTTATGGGCTCTTTTGTCCCTTGGGACCGAGGTAAGGCTGGACTTCCTGCAGCTCCGTCCAGACAGTGGGCGGACTAATACATTAACTGTCTCTGCCCCTCCCCCTCTGTAATCGGTTGCCTTAATCAGAAGCATGGTTGACATTCTGGCTTGGGGCCACCAGGTCCTATCGTGTGATTTGTACCACTCTCGAGTTAAAGAGACACTGTCACTATCCGTCTTTGGGGGACAGCCTTGCGATCACTCACGGGTGTTTTCTCAGTTCAAGTCTGGCTTGTGTCCCGCTTTCCTCTCCCCGGAGATCCCAAGCCCGGCCACCTCCCCCCTGCTCTACCAGCGGCTTTAGATTAGTGTCTGGTGTCAGAGGCCAGCGAGCAGCGCTGGGACTCCTGGAGTCGGTCCCCAGGGAGCAGGGGACTCTCCAAGCGCGGCCGCTGCCCCAGGGCTGTGGGCACAAGCAGGAAAGGGCAGAGGGGAGCCGAAGGCCACAGCCTTTACTGAGAGCCTGGTGTGGGGTGGGGCGAAGGATTGGCATGAGGTTGGCAAGGGTGACAGTGTCACTTTAATACCGAGACTTGTAGTGGAACTAGTTTGCTGTGAGGCTGAGGGAGATCGGAAGGGGCATGCAGGGAGGGGGGTCTCGCTGACACCTCCCGGCCACCTGGTCCTAATGGTGTGAATGTGGTCAAACTGCTTTTCAGCTTCAACTAACGCACGCCTCCTCTGGGACCCCGACTCAGGGCCCACCTTGCACTGGGGGAGGGAGGACAGACAGCTGGGCGGAGGCTGCCTCAGAGCCCCCCAGGCTGACCTGCCTCTTCCCCCCGGCCCGTGGCTCTCACAGGTACTTCCCAGGAGACTCTGCCAGCCTTTTCCCCACTTATCCCAGCCTGGCCATCCCCTGCTCCAGTGTCGCAGGCTCCTCACCATCTCTGTTCATCCCCACCCCACCTGGCTTCCTGCCACTCGCCAACCAGCAGCTGTTCCGGTCTCCCCGACGGGCCTCACCCTCCTCTCTGCCCGGCCGCCTCAGCCGGGCCCTCTCGCTGGGAACCATACCCTCTCTGACCCGCGCAGGTAAGAGGCGCTGGGGCGTGGCGGACAGGGCGGCCGGCCGCTGGGCACGGGCTGGGAGGCGGTGCGGGACGGGGTCGGGAACAGGCAGGACCAGCCGCCGCCCTTGGCCGAGGGACTTAGCCACTCTGAACCAGTTTCCCTCACAAGCAGTGAAGCCAGTAGTAGGAGACCCTGCCTTGGGGGGGCTGTGAGGGTTAGTGAGGTGACGCGTTTAAGGTGCTCTGGAGGGTGGCACGTTGGCCACTCGTAAATGTCCTCGCTCTGGGTTTCTCTCTCCCACCGCTTTGCCCTTATCGCTGCTGTGGTTTTCGACCCCCGCCTCTCTGTGTGGTCCAGAGGACAGGGGTTCAGTTCAGGTCAGCCATGTTTACTGAGCCCTTGCCGCATGTGGACCCTGCGTGACCGAGACCTGGTCTCTGTCACAAGAGACTTTGTCTCATCCCTCACTGAAATTTCCCGGCAGGGTCTTTCTGGAAACTCGACCGAACCCCGTTTTTCCTACCTTAGAGGCCTGCGCGTGCTCTGTGACGATCGTCCTCAGTGGGGAAGCCGCTGCGCGGTAGCTTTTCCTCACCCTTGGGGGGCCTGGGGCGGGCTCCCTGGGTCCCAGGCCTGGTGCTGGGGCTGCTGGGCAGGACCCCGTCCCCTGAGAATATGGGCACGGCTTAGCTACGCCGGGCTTGCTGACATGCAGTCACTGACTCGTCTAAGCCCCTCGGCAGCTCTGCCAAGTGGGAGCTGCAGCTCAGCCAGGCGCTCTGAGCCTCAGTTTCCTCCTGTGACGTGCCCGGCGTCCCGCTGTGCTAGGAGGTGGGGTTTGAGCCTCGCTCAGACTTCTCGCCCCGTGTGCGTAGGTGGGTGTCCTCCTAGGTAGAGGGTGGGTCACGCTGCAGGAGGGATGGCTCACGAGAGGACACGATATTCAGCTGATGGTAGATGAGGTTCGAGGCCTTCGGGGGGACCGGAGGTGTGATCACCCCACGCACAGGGACCCAGACTCCGAGTGTTCCTATGTAACCACACGTGGCCGGGTTGCCAGGAGGGAGGGGCTGCTGCCTGTCCTCCCGCCAGGAAATCGTTAGTAAGCAGAATCCCCGAGCCCTGCCCGTGGCAGGTGACTCACAGCTGAGCCCTGGCCCAGTGCAGGCCCCGGTTCTGTTAGGCCTCCGGGCCCTTGGTGAGCAGCAGGTAGAGCAGGGGTACCGTGGAGCACCCTAGACTCGGGACCTGGGAGGCCCAGGAGCCGGACACAGAGTCTTAGGCCTTCGGGGTGGAGGTGCAGCGGGTTTGTGCCCAGGGTGGGTGCAGGCCCTGCCGGAGCCTTTGGCTAACCATCCCGTGAGGAGATGGTGGCAGACTGCGGGGGATGGGCACTTTGCTTCGTGGTTTGTTCTTTTAGAAATGAACCGACTGGGGTTAATCGTCCCCCAGGGTGAGAGGCAGGGATGTGCTGGCGGGCTGGATTCCAGCAGAGCAGGCCATGCAGAGGGAGAGGGTAGGTGGCTGTCATCTCCGCAGGCCCGACCTATGTCGCCTTTCTTTCCTCTAGACTCAGGGTATCTGTTCAGTGGGAGCCGCCCACCGTCTCAGGTGTCTCGATCCGGGGAGGTTCCTCTTTCAGGTAAGGAGAACAGAGAGCTGAGAGGGGTGACAGGGAGGCTGCATTGGGTGGGGGCAGCGTGCAGGCCGGGCTTCCCGGAGCCTTGTGTGGGGCGGAACAGAGAGAGGTTAAGCCTGAGCTTTGGGGTCAGATGGGCGTGGCAGTTTCTCGGATTCGACACAGTGCTGTCGTCCAGAGCTCTGAGGCCCCAACCTTCAGTCTCCGGGCCTTGCTCTCAGCAGAGGACGGTACCAGGGCTTTGGATGGAAACTGGGAGGCCAAGGGGACATGGCTGAGGCTCCATGGTCCTCCCCCCTCCCCCAGGTGCCTGGCAGGGTGCACTCCCCTCCCTGCTCTGACCCCCCGCCCCCTGTCTCTGCAGAGCCCTGCCTTCCTTTCTTGGGTAATAGATTAACAAAATAGCCATATCAGTTTGCTGTAGCAATAGCAAACGTTCATGCGTTAATATGTTGCTTTCGTCTCCCTCCCTGCAGATCACTTCTCTCTGCGGGCCGGGAGCTGTCCGTCCTCCCCACTCCCTTCCCCCGCGCCCTCCGTGGCTGGCTCGGTGGCCTCCAGCTCTGGCTCTCTGCGCTACCGCAGGCCCCTCATCAGCCCTGCCCGGCTCAACCTGAGGGGGCAGAAGCTGCTTCTCTTCCCGTCGCCCCCCGGGGAGGCCCCCAGCACCCCCAGCAGCTCAGATGAACACTCGCCCCACAACAGCAGCCTCTTCCCCACCGAGCCACCCCAGGTCCCACAGAGGCAGCCGGTTCAGGACACGAAGCACACAGTGGGTACGACCCTCTGACCGCCCTCCCCGGAGGCAGAGGAGCCCGGCAGGGCTGTAGGCCTCCGCGATCAGTGCCGCAGTGGGACACGCGGCGAGAGGCTGCACCGGGCCTGTCCTTGATCTTATCCAAGTGCGTGTGGCCACCCTCCCAAGCTCCAGTCACTTCTGGCCTGGCTTCTGGTGACCTTGAACCCTCCAGGACATGGTCCTCTGTTGGCTGATTTTATTTTCCTGTTTTGCAATTGACCTTGAGGGAGCCTCTGTTCCTTGGGATGGATCAGAAATGCGCGATGCCCTGCTGGGCTGCATCTGGTAACAGATATTTTCGTTTTTGCTCAGATGATGTTTGGCAAAGCGTTTTTTACCTTTTTTAAATTAGGCCTCAACCTTTAAAATCTAGAGCTTTCGCATGAATGTGTGGATTTCCTGTGTCTCTTACAAGGTCAGAAGATCTGGCCACACTGGGCCTGAATACTGATCAGACAAGTAGAAGGGCAGATTGAGGTCCCACGTCCCCATCTCTGCCACTCCCACCCCATTGACCTGCCTCCTTCAGGAGCTTCACTCTGGCCATCACCTGCCAGCACCTGATGGCGTTTGAGTTTGCCGTTCCCAATGTAGAACAGCTCCCACTGCACAGGGTGGGGTGAGCGGGTTGGGACAGACAGACAGTGCTGACCGGCCATGTCCAAGGGCTGTCCTGGGGTTTGAAGCAGCCCCGTGTCTGTCCCTGGGGATGAACTGTGAGCATCTACTCAGACACCCCTTCTCTCTGCAGACATGAGGTCAGTGCCGGAGAGAGGCAGCGCCTGCAGCAGCCGCTCCATCAAGAAAGAGGATGACTCGTCCCAGTCGTCCACCTGTGTGGTGGACACCACCACCAGAGGGTGCTCAGAGGATGCCACCGCCTGGAAAGGTCTGTGCCCCGACGTGCAGAAGGAGGGCGGGGCAGCGTGGGAGGCTCGGGTCTGCAGCCACCATCGCCTCCTGGCCTGCCTGGGACCCTGACAGAAAGACCCCTCAAGGGGGCCCTCAAGCGGCAGGGTGGTTAGTTAGATAACCCACCCAGCACCTTCTGGGTCCAGGCTCACAGCCTTCTCGCCCTCAATCCAGGCCTGGGATCGTGCTATGACAGCCGCCTCCCCTCACGGGCAGCCGTTTAAATTTTAACAAAGTTTAATAGCAATGAAAATTTAGTTCCTGTGCCAGCCACGTTTCAAGTGCCCGTTGCCACGTGTGGCCCGTGGCTGCTTTATTAGACATCACAGACATAAAAACACTTCCGCCTTCGCAGAGACCGCCTGGGAGGGCATGCCCTGGAGAGCAGGGGTGCGGGGGGCTCGTGTGGGGGCTGCAGGCCTGCATGGAGTGCCCGGGTGCCTGGGCCCCAGTCGGAGCCCCAGTCCCGGCCCCACAAGATCAAGTCCCGGCTCTGCGTAAGATGCGCATAAGGTGCGGGGCGCCTGGCGAGTGCTCAGCACTCAGCACTTAGCTGTCCCGGGGGAGCATGGGGCCTGTGTGTTGAAGATGGACAGAGTGGCACACGAGGGGCTTTCCCGGGGCCTGGGGGTGTGACCCAGCAGCGGGGCCGTGGCCAGAGCACAGACTTGGAATGCGGGACCTCGGTCAGCCGGTTAACCGCTGAGCCTGGGCAGGGCTCTCATCCTTAAAGCCCCGTTTCCTGTCTGTAAAGTGATGTTGCACCCCCACCCCCATCACCAAGGTACAAGTGCATGACACCCTAGCCCAGGGCCTGCCCGGTGGCTCAGGCAAGGAGGCGCCCTCAGGGAGGGGGCACTTGACGAGGTGACCCCAGGTTGAGGTCTCTGGTGGAGAGGCCTCTGGGAACCAGGGAAGCGCTGGGCTTGGCCCCACAGTGCCCCTGCTCGCCGGGTCAGGGACTCCACCCACAGGCTCATCTTCCCACCTCTGTGCCTTTGACCGCGTCTCTCCCTCTCTCCTGAAGGTTCTTTCGGCCCCTCCCTGGTCCGAGGCCTCCTGGCCGTGAGCTTGGCTGCCAATGCCCTCTTCACCTCAGCCTACCTGTACCAGAGCCTGCGCTGACCCGCGGCCCTCAGCCTCCCGGCGCCCAGGTGCATGCTGCTGCCACTGCCGGCCGCGGAGCCCTCCCGAGGGGCTCTGCCTCCCCCTCTTCTCCAGGGCCCTCGACCCACTGGACCGAGTCCTGCCCTCAGGACGCCTTGTCCCCTCACCTGACAGACTGCAGGGCCGAGTGTGGTCCGTGAGGCCGCACCCCTCTCCACCCATCTCCTTGGCTCACATCAGTTGTGTTTGGTGCTGTCCTGAAGCCAGGGATCCCCAAGGGGCTGCACGACCCCAGGGCCCCCCCATGGTCCGGCCCAGCAGCGACACCACTATTGCTGTAATGGCGGCGGGGGCCGCGTGCCTCCTGACCCCAAGCCGCGGGCTGTGACCACATCTCAGTACTGTACACCCCTGTCCCACCGGCCGCCTGGGGCTCCCTGGGGGAGGCGGGGGGAGGCCCCCATGTCACCTGTCCTCAGCCCTGCCCGATGAGAAACAGGTCCCTTGGGCAGGCCCCTTGAGGGTGGGCACACTCCGCCCCCCTTACCCCTCCCGTTGGCTCCAGGCCCGGCCTGGCCGCTGGCTCTCCCAGGAGGGCCCTGGGGTTCTGGGGTCCCCAGCCCCGGGCTCCTCAGAATCCCTGGGTCTCAGGAGCCCAGCTAGGGACTAGCATAAGCACCTCCCCCGGGCTCCCTTCTGCCCGAGTGCACCCGTTGCATTACCTCTGGCGATCTTCCCCGGCGGCAGCCCATTGCTCTGTGAAGGCTGCCCAGGGCCCCCCCGCGCCCCCAGGCCTGCGCTTCCGGGCCCCTCCACGTGCTGCGGGACTGCCCGGGGCAGCCCGTAGGTCACAGATGAGGCCGGACCCCCGCCCCACTGTAGACCTGGCTCCCTTCAGCCGCTGAGACCCCACTTTCTTCCCTTTTATTTGCTGTCACTATGGGCTGAGTGTGACCTCATCCTCAGGCCACCTTGGCTGGCTTTCCTGCCCTACTCCCCTTGGTCCCTGCCACCGCCCTTCTGACCCCTGCTGCAGGTCCACCCCACCCCCCCACCCTGGTGCTGGGGTCCTGTCCTGCCCTGGGAGGAGGAAGGAGGGACCTCAGTCTGGCACAGGGACCCTCACGATGCTGTGAGGGATGAGAGACTGCGTGTGCCTGTGGACATCAGAACCCCCAGCCCCTGCTGCCCTGGGCCTCGGCCACAGGTGTGGGCAGCGCGTGTATGTGTGCGGGTGCGTGTGTGTGTCAGTGCACGTGTTTGCGCCACTCGGGGAGGAATTGGTTTCCTCGGTGAATTTTGAGACTTCTTGGGGGGGAGGGGAGGGGAGGGTCATGAGGGCAGGAGGAAGGGTCTTCACTCTGTCATTCAGGGATAAAGTTTAATTTTATTTTTCTACACATTTTTGCCAGGTAAGGCATTTTGCTGATAAGCAGGATGCCCCCAATTCTCCCTGCCAGGGAGGTTTAGTTTTTTTAAGCTTTGGGTGCTTTTTTAGTGATTGTTTTTACCATGTGGGGAAGGAGATTGCTCTGACTCTCCCCCTTCTCCTCTTCCCCCCACTTCTGTCCCGAGAGCTGCTGTTTCCTGCCCTGTCTCCCCCGAGAACATGGGGACCCAGGGGGCCCGGGGCCACATCAGGACCCTTAGTCCAACTGCCAGAGATGGTTCCAACTCGGAGATGGTGTCTCTTGGCCCCCATTTGTATAGTGGGCACGTGTGTCGACTTTTTAATTTTATTTTTTGCCTACAAAGCCAAACTCCGTTCTCAAACACAGTTCCTCTCTGGCTCTGAGGAAGCCCCGTACAGCCCACCCTTCTCCTCTCGGGGCCTGGGCGGTCTGCGCCGTCCTGCCCAGGCGCAGCCAACACCCCAGCAGAGGCAGGGGAGGGGCTTTCTTATGTTTTCTTTGAAACAAAAATCCAACCTTATTTTTCTTTACAAAAGCAAAAAAGGAAACCAAAAAAGATAGCAACCTTTGAACTATACTTCGGTCTCTCTTGTCTTTATTCTCTCTGCTCCCCGGCTCGGGCCGGCATGAGGACCCTGACGATGAGGGGGAGCCCCAGGTGAGGCGGCAGTGACTCCACTCACGTCCTCAGCACGGAGCTGGGGCAGGGTCCCGGTGCTCATGGTATGGGGTGATGCGGTGCCACTGTCCCGGAAGCCTTAAGGGATTCCGACAGGAGGCCAGCGCCTGGTTAGCATCTGGGCCAGAGAGGCGACAGGAGGAGTGTGCTGAGCAGCTCTTGGGCTGCAAGTGCTCACCTGTCTCCAGAAAAGCACGTCCCAACCAGCAGGCCCTGACCTGGCCCCGGGCTGCAGGGGCAAAGATCGTCCATATCTAGAGACTTTGTTTTCTCCTGAGCCCACTTGGAATGGCCCGGCTACCCTCCCAGCAGCTGGGCCCAACACCAGGTGCACAGCTGGACACCACCCATCCGGGTGGGCCCGCAGCCCGGGCTGGGCAGGGAGGCCCAGCTCTGAGGAATTCAGGAGGCTGGCTTCTGGGCCTAGTGGCTGGGCTGAGGGCAACTGGCCCAGCGTGAGCAAGGGCCAGGTAGGCACTGAGAAAGCCCTTGGTGATGCTGCATTGGCCTCACGCTGAGCCAGGAGTCTGGGTAGGGGACCGAGGGGCTGGCCTCCTACATGTCAGAAGCACAAATTCCGTGCTCAGGCTGCCGGGTGAGTGTGGGTCTGCATTTCTGTGGGCTTCAGTTTGACTCAAAAGTCACAGGACCACCCTCCAGGACCGAGGAGTGGATGATTAAACCACAACACGGTGCAGAAGGATCCCCAGTAAATGTGAGTGACTCATTCTGGCCCAGGGTCCCCTGGGAGGATGGTGGGTGGTTGGCTGAGGGGCAGGCAAGAGGGGGCAGACGGTCATTCTGCTAGAAGCTGGCGCTCTGGGAAGCAGGGCCAAGCTGCCCACAGTTGGAGCCACAAACACCTCTGAGTTCACTGACCTTGAGTCCTTATGATGTCCCCTGAGGCCGTGACCTCTGAGGGCCAAAGGGAGCCCACTTGGAAACTCAACTTTTCTCGTGCCCCTGCAAGGTACATGCCAAGGAAGAACCTGTGGCTCCCACAGGTCACCTGCCTATCCCTTGTCCAGGGTTCCCCTCCCGCACCCAGCCCAACACTGTGAGGAGAGAACCAAACGGGGGGGTGGGGCGTCCTACATAACCCCAAATCCCCATGTGTGGTTTCTGGGTGGGATTTTTTTTCTCTCTTTAGTTTATATTACATGACTAATGTCATCTCTTGTTTTTATGAAAGGGCGATATTTATTATAGAAAACCCAAAAATACAAGTGAGCAAAAAAGAACATGTCCCATAATCTCATAATTGAACATTGGTACCTACTCAGTCTTTTTTTTTTCTACATATGTATCTACATGGTTTTTTTTTTACAAAAATGAGATTTTTCTGTACACGGCATTTAGTCACTTGATTTTGTCACCTGTTATCATGTCCGTAAGTGCGTTCTCATCCCTCTTAAAGGCCACCTTCCTTCCCTCACTGCCACACACCTAGACCCGTCAGTTCTGCCTTTATAATGGAGACAGACAGAACATCTCTGTAGGTACCTATGTCTTATGCATTTCTGTATTTAAGGCCCTTAGGATAATTCTTGAGAGTTGAATCGTTTTATCAAAGGCTTATCGAGATTCTAAAGCTTGCTCTATTCATTGCCTGGTTGCATTACAGAAAATGATCTAGTTTTTTTCAAAAATCCTGAGCTGACTTGCTTAGGAAACCTGCCCTCGACCCCAGACAGCTTGTGTGAGGGGAGGAAGGATGATCAGAAGATCCAGGCTCTAGTCATATTTGTAAAGAGGTGGTTTTCACCCGGGTTCCAGGGAGGAGGAAGAGGCTGGCAGGGAGCCTGGCGCCCACCTACCTCCTGGCAGAGAGGCTCGGTTTTCATATGCTGGGCTTCACCTGAGTTTTATGTCAGAAGAAGGTTTGAGGACCACTGCTAGCATGTCACCCCCACTTACCAACGAGCCCTGCAGTGCCTGGGCCCCTCCCTGCAATGGGAGAGGAAGGACCCCTGTGGTCTCCCAGCCCTTCTGAGGGGTGATCGGAGACAGAAGCCTCTCATGGCACGTCCGGGTGTCTGGAGTGGCTGCACCACTGCGAAGTGCCTTTTCATGGTAGCAACCCTGAGGACATTTGCTACCAGGGGTAGATGTCAGGAAAGCTGGTCTCAGTCCCTGGAGGGCTGGATACAGCCAGCTTAGCTTCGGGGCCAACGTGGGATTGTCTGCACTTTGACTAGCTTTGGACGTGTGCATCCTGCCCATCCACCCAGTGAGAGCGAGCTGGATCAGTGAAGGAAGGGAGGGAGCCATGGTTTCCTGAGCACGCTCTTTCCTTCATCCATCGCCAGCCATGTTTGTGGCCCGAGCACATGCCAGGCTGTGCTAGGTTCGCAGGGCTACAAAGGAGAGATGCCTCTGCCCCACGGGGCCAGAGGCAGCCTTAGATGAGCACACAGTCATCACACAGCCACACCAAAAGGGCTGTGAAGCGGTGGGACATGGCACCTCGGATGTGACTAGTCAGGAGGTTGGAGATGAAACTTGAAGGCAAGATGAAGGAGATCACCGTGAGTGGGAGCAAGTGCTCGTGCAAAGGCCCAGGGGCCGGCTTGCAGGGAATTGGAAGGTTAGTGTGTCAAGAACCCAGGGAGGGAGGATGTAAGTGGTTCGAGATGAGCCCAGGAGGAGAGCGGGGGCCGCCCATGTAGGGTGCATTAGAGAGTGTAGATTTCATCCTAACAGTAAAGAGAAAGCCAGTGTCCAGTTTAAGCAAGATCGTGCCAGGAGCAAAGGTGCATTTTTAAAGGATCATTCAGCAGAATGTGCACCTGGGTCGGACGCACACAAAGGAAACCAGAGAGCCGGCAGGGGGCTGCTCCACCATTCTGGGGAGAGAAATGGCCGCCAGGACAGGATGGAAGCAGAGTGACACCATCGGGTTCCAGGGGACAACCCACAGGACTTGGTGATTGGAGGTGGGGGCAGAAGGGGCATCCAGGTTGACCTCTGGGTTTATGTGTGCACGGTTAGCTGCATGGAGGCGTCCCTTTCTGATCTGGGGAAACCAGAAGCGGGGCATGGGGAGAACGTAGGTTTTAAAATTCAGCTTTGAGCATGTGCACTGAGTGCTTTGGAGAGAGCTGATGGGACTGACAGCTTCTGCTGTGCTCCTGCCAGGAGCTCCCCTCCCTTAACTGCACAGCTTCAGGTCCCACTGAAAGGCCACCGCCCGGGAGTGGCCTGAATGGGTTCCCTGTTATTCTCTCAATATCCTACAACTGCCTCCATTCAGTTGCAAGAAGTGGCTGTCCCCTTCGATTACTTGGCTCAGCTGCCTTCCCATTTAGAACACAACTTCCACCGGGGAGGAGACCTTGGCTCCCAGTTGAGGCTCATTAAATGTTTTCGAATGAATGAATGAAATGTCCATTAGACAGGATTAAAGGAACAGTCACAAGTTACTATCGTAAGAGAACGTTGTATAGGACGGCAGAGGCCAGGAGGCATCCAGCCCCTCCCCTCGCCCTGAAAATCCACACCCCTGGAGTGGGGGGGGGGCAGAGGAGACAGTGGCAGAAGGCTGGTGCCCAGAAAAGGAGTCCCGTGGGGGTTGTAGCACTTTAGCTTGCAAAGACCTGAGTGACACAAGCTTTGACACACACACCCCACCCCGCCCCGCCCGGTCCTATGAGCCAAACCTGGACGCTGGAGGGCGCCCTGTGAAGGCCAGTGAGGGTGACCCCCGATGGGAGCCAACTTCCAATCTCATACTGGGAGTCACTAGGGAACGAACGGGTCTGATACGCACGCACTTTTGTCTTTGTGGATCTGTTTGGGGGAAGGTGCCTGTCATCCACACTCAGGGGAGCCGTCCGCGAGGTTTAAGACTGGGCAGGGCTCGGGGTGGGGAGAGTCTCGCAGAGGGAGAGGAAGGAAGGGCATTTGCGAATGTCCTGCCTGGCCTGGCCCCACCGACCTGTCCCTGCCGGGACCCCGACAAAGGCAAGGGAATGAGGCTGGATCCGGGGGGCGAAAGGGAGGGGCGAGTGGAGACAACAGGTCCTCGGCGGGTCAGAGGAGAGCGCGCGCGCGGGGTGGAGGTGGGGGGTGTTGGGCGTGGCCTCGTCGCAGGGGTGGGGCCTCCGACTCGGGGGGGGGGGGCCAGGCAGGGGGCGGCGATGGGCGGAGCCGTGGCTTTGGACCTGCAGAACGAAGCTGCAGCTGACCCGTGCGATACTGATCCTGCCCCTAAAACCGAATACTGAGCACGCTAAGGAGCCGCTCGTGGGCGGGCAGCTCTGGGCAGAGCCGCCGCTTTCCCGGAGGCGGGTCTGGGCAGGTCCAAAAACTGCCCCGGATGCCGAGTGTGGGCGCCGCCCTTGCTGCCCGGAGAAAGCATACGCGACGCCAAAGAAAGAGCCCCCTGGGGCAGACACTCAGCTGCTTTGAGTTTACAGAAGGCAATTTGAGGGTGCGATGTCTGTGGGTCCGTCTACCTGCTCGGTGCGCTCACCGGCCCAACTGCTCAGGGCTGAGGGTACAGGTGAAATCGATTGGGGTCTTTTCGTGGTGCCCCTCAACTCTGAAGGTGGAAAGTTTTCTGTTTTTGTTTGTTTGTTTGTTACTAAAAGTTGTCAATTTTCGGAGAACCAAGAAAGATCTGAGACCAAGATCTACGCATGTAGCTGCATTTAATGTGTTTGATGTTTTCCTCTACGTAATCGCGTTAGAGATTTGGTACTTGGCTTGAATCGTGTGTAAATATGCAGGGGTCCCCTCACCGCCTGCGTGACCGAGGTGGGGGCACGCGGATGGCGCCACTCCGTGCCTTGTATAGAAACTTCTCTACGTGAATTTAACTCTTCCTTCTAATGCTAGTGGATATTTCCAAATTAATCCGTCTAAGCGACACGCATTAGCACAGTTCCAGGCTGCACGGCCGTAGCATGCAAGCCTTGCCGCCAAGGCATTCCCAAGAACTGCTAGGTCTTGGGAAGCCAGTTTTATGGCAAAGTCTAGCACAGGGCACCGGTCCTGGGGCAGGGCATTCACTCTGTGACCTTGAGTCTCCCCAGCAGCTGCTGAGGGCTTTGCTGAGCTGGGGTTTTGTCTGGAAATTTGGTTTTCTTTTCTTCTTCTTCTTTTTCTTTTTTTTTTTCAGAGATCTCGACAGCTTGTCATGAACTTGCAGCTTCCAAATTCACTGTGATCGGGTTTGGGGGACAAGATCTCTCTCTTCTGACCTTTTAAGTAGTAAAGGGGGCAGTCGGCTACAATATTTCATTGCTATTTGGCCCCATCACTAAAACCTACCAAACTACTCACTGCATTTGCCCACGACTTTACAAAAAGGCTTGCGTACGTGTCCCCGAGTGACCCCTGGCACAGTGGAGGGGTGCAGGAAGAGACCAAGCAAGCAGGTCCCTTTTTCTGTGCTGAGTAAACAGTAAGCAGCCTAAAGTTGCTTCTAGACACATTTTGAACTTTTACCCCGCAAAAATCACTGGACTCCATGCCGTTAGTATGGATTCCCTAACTACCTTCCTACGTAAAAACAAAACTTTGTTATGGAGTTTTGCTAACAGTGATATTGGTTCATTCGTTGTGACAAATGCCACAATAACGTGACATGGTAGCAACAGGGGGAACTGGATGTGGGGGATGCAAGAACTCTCTGTACTCTTTTCTGAAAATCTAAAACTATGCTCAATAAAAAGTTTATTATTTATTTTTTAGGTGAGGCAACCCTTGGTTGACTTCACAGATTGCAAAGACCTTGTTCAGCTTACAATCCCTTATTTATTTTATTTTATTTTTTTACACCTACAGTACCTGGTCTTCCTTGGTGGTCTCCCATCCAAGTACTAACCAGGCCCGACCCTGCTCAGCTTCCGAGATCAGACGGGATCAGGTGTGTTCAGGGTAGCATGGCCGTAGACTAAAGAGTTTATTTTAAAAATATCTTACAGAACTTGGGGAATCCTAGCCATTTACAATAACACTGCCTAATGGGACAGTTGCCTTAACTACTTTTTGTAGGCATTTTCCCCCTAATAAATTTCTCCACTCTTTTCCTTGGTTCCCAAATTGTCATTAGAAACACACCACCAGCCTAATGCAGCTTTTTGGAAAGTAGTGTCTTTTTTAAGATGTTAACATAGCACTTAACAGTGACTCAAAAGCTTTCTGCCTGTAACCAATTCGGACTCGGCTCAGGTTGCACCAGAGGCTCTTGCTGGAAAAAGCCTTAGAGATCGTCAGAGCCGTTTGACAAATGAGGAGACTGAGGCACTGCCTCTCCCCACAGGAACACGGGACAGTGGCTTGCCACCCTGGATCCCATATTCTGAATTTGCCTGCTTTTGAAATCCGTGTTTTTCAAACTTGCATGTGCACAGGACTCATTAGAAGTCTGACCTCAGGTCTGGGGAGGAACCCATGAATCTATGTCTTTGGCGGGCTTCTGGGGGGGCGATGCCCTGATCTGCTCTCAAGCCCCTCTCTGTGCCGGTAAGGGACTCTGAGGGCGGTTCCAGGAGGCGGCACCTGCTCTCCACCCCCTGGCCCACCCCAGTCTTCCTTCTGATTCCACGCTGGTTTTTGCAACCAGCTGCCTGAAGGGGGGCCAGCCAAGACCGCCCAAGCCGCGCCCACAGGCCCATGGAACTGGCCGGCCTCGTTAACACATGGCTCTAAAATTTTGAGTTGAAATCACTGGTTTGCAACCTTAGCAGGATATTGGAATCCCCCGGGAACTTTAAAACCTACTGGTGCCGGTTCCCATCCCCAGAGACCCGGATGGATCAGTTTAGCTGGGGAAAGGGGAATACATGGAAACAGATAAGCACAGAACAGTAGTACTGGGCTAGAGAGCCGAGCAGACCACTTTCACGGATCCAGAGGAAGGAAAAATAACCAAACGCAATGATCTGTGTGCAGATACCTGGCACATAGTAGGAGCTCATTAAAGTTTGATTCCTTCAACTGTTAGATTCTCAGAGGCTGAGAGCTCTTTATTTAGCACAGTCCATATTCATCTCTTGCAATTGCTGCAGGCCCAAAACCTAGAAACGACTTGAATGTCCATCCACGTGGAATGGATACATAAATCATGATAAATGTAGATATTTATACATGTAGACATCTGCACAGCAACGAAATACACAGAGTTTTGCTGTACCCAACAACAAGGATGAACTCGCAGCATACTATGGAATGACAGAAGCCAGACGCAAATGAATACATAAATATTTATTTATATAAAAAGTTCAACATCAGACAAAAATGATCTATCAGGTTAGAATCACAATCGTGGTTACTCTTCGGGGGGTTGAGAAGTACCTACCTAGAAGGGGACCTTTTTTTGGGAGGGGGGCCTCTGGATGCTGCTAATATTTTATTTCTTGATCTATTCACTGTTAAAACAGTTAATGAAAACTTATCAAGCTGCACACTTAGGAGCTGTGTGCTTCCCCACATGGATGTGATGGATCGGATTGCATCCCCACAGTCTGTACGTTGAAGCCCTAACCCTCTACATGATCGTATTTGGAGATGGGCCCTTCAAGGAGATAATTAAAGTTAAAGGAGGTGTGATAAGGGTGGAACCTTAATTCAGTAGGACTGGTGTCCTTATAAGAAGGGAGAGAGAGGCACCAGCGATGTGCACACACAGAGGAAAGTCCGTGTGAGGGAGGACGTACGGAGCAGGTGGCCATCTGCCAGCCAGGGAGAGAGAGCTCAGGAGAAATCGAACCGCCGACACCTTGGTGTTGGACTTCCAGCCTCTAGAACTGTGAGAAAATAAATTTCTGTTGTTTAAGCTGCCAGTCTGTGTGTTGGTTTGTTTGGCAGCCCTAGCAAACTAATACAGATGATATATTTCAATATAAAGTTAAAATTTTTTAAAGTTACCCCAGTTTTGTAGACCTGAGATTGAAAATCATTGCATTGGCCCGAACTGAGACCCTGTCTTTATTTACAATCAGGTCCAGAGAACATTTTTTTATCCAGAAATGGGCTGAAGAGGGTCACTGCAGGGTTGTTTATGTAAATATCAAGAAATTGGAAGCAACCTGTATGTCCATTGTCAGGGGGACCGATTAAATAAACATGGCACATCTCTATTCAGTGTCTCTACTGGTAGGAAGTCAGGAACCTGGAAGCCACCCACAATCTACAGTAATTATTGCTAACAAGCCAGTATGAGCGAGGCGGGCAATCTCCAAACCAAACTGCCTGTCTTCTAATCCTCCATCTGCCACATGGTGGCCCTGGACTGCTCCTCTCTGTGCCTCAGTCCCCCCATCTGTACAATGGGGATAATGATGGTTTATCCTATATCCTGCCATACCCACCTGATAGCACTGGAAATGAGATAAGCATGTAAAGTGCCTGGTCCACAGTGTTACTTGTTATTCTTCGTAAATGAAAAAAGCAAGTTGCAGAATAACGCATACAGTTGGTTGCCTTTTTATATTTATTTAAAGGCCTACATGTATTTATGAGTGATTTTAAGGAACACACCAAGAAGCAAGAGTGGCCTCTTGAGTGTGAGACCCACGCGGTGGCACAGCCCCCGTGTTCAGAAAGGTCCCACGATCTACTTGTTTTAATGCTCTGCTGTCACCATCTTGGAATTCTCAATGCTTTTTGAACAAGAAGCCCCGCATTTTCATCCTGCACCAGGATCCTCAGTGACACAGCCCACCCTGCCGTGAAGGAACCGAACTGTTAGCAACAATTACCCGGGGAGATAGGATTCAGAAGGAGTGAAAGCAGGCAAGGATTTCTTATATCCGGTGCACAATACACGTTTCCAAGCACTTACGGTTTGTAATATGTGTGTGTGTGTGCGCGCATGCGTGTGTGTATTATATATGTATGTATGTGTCCAGAGCACAAGAGGAACTGTTCAGAGAAAATCCAGCTGCCCCGTGGGGAGCAGGTAGAACGGGATGGCATCCTGTCTGTACCAGTTCGTTACCGACCCACTCACCTTGGATAAATTAATTACTCTGCAGAGACTCAGTTTCTTCCTGGAAAAAAAACTGGGACCCATTTTCTATCTCTTAGGGATGCTGTGAGATCAAACCAGCCTACAGTGTGAAGGTGCTTGGTGTGAAACACCTGTAACAAAAGGCTGCTTGTTACATAGTAGCTATGATCGGGGGCGGGGGGCGGTGAAGCGGGCAGCGAGCCCAGAAGCTGATGGCTCGACGTGATTTAAATCCCAGCTCAGCCACTTTCCATGTCAAATTGGACCCTTTATTATGTGCCTCAGTTCTGTGTATAGATTCACAATCCCTTCCTTATTGTGAATTCTGAAGCCCCAGAGCTCTGAGAAGAGAAAGTGTCTATTTGAGACAAACTCGCTTGGCAAAATCTCCGACCCGAACTGCGTGAAGCTAGTCTCGATCTCCGCCTGCAACACACACACACTTTGCGAGAAAGTCACAGTTTGCTGCAGAGCTGCTCATGGGTTTGATTCTGGCCATGATATGGAGCATGGGTCTGTTAGCTTTCTAAAATCGGAACGCCCCAAATTCTGAAACCCATCAGGCCCCAAGGGCTGGGATGAGAGATGGTGGATCTGTGGTCCCCTGCAGGGCAGGGGTGAGGTCTAGGTGTCATGCGTTATCAGGGACCCGCACGGTGCTGGGTCCACGGGGTGGACAGCTGAGCATGGGTGGTTGATGCTGTAACTTGGTGTCATCAGATGAATTTGAGTTCAGATCCCATCTCCGCCCCTTTTCACCTGGGCGAACACACACAGGCCTTTGGGTCTCTGGGTCTCCTAGAGTGGGGGTGTCGATGCCCCCATTGTGGGGTTCTCATCGGGGCTGGCAACAACAGCATGAAGAGCCCTCTGGGGCCAGGGAGCAGCAGGTGCTCTGGTTCGTTTTTTGTCTCACATCCTGGCATTGTCCCTCACCTTTAAAGTACTTCTCCACGATTTCTAATAATGGCGCACTTTTCTGTCTTTTCTGTAACTTTTGTAAGCACCCTCACCCCGCTGTTGGGTATCGGGCTTCATGCAAATGGGCCAAGAAGACACGATGGTCGCAGTTACAGGCTCAGCGGGAGCGCGGGTGAGTTGTAGGGAGTTCTGTGTGTGTAAGGGATGCTCAGAACACGTTTGTCACACATTTTAAATGTCGCCAGCCCCGTCCTTGGGATGGGGGCCATCTCCCCGAGCCAATGGCCTAGTGTGGGAGGAAGAAGGAAGTGGAGGGAGCCACTAGTCCTGATACAGCGATCTCTCAGGGTTTGGGGGATTTGGGGTTCAGAGAAGGGGGTCTGGAGAGAGAGGAGGGGTCGTACTGAAGGAAGAAAAGACCTAGCCCCATCTGCGACTCCTCTCTGTCACAGGGCTGCTGCCCCTGTCCCTGCATTCTGGCCTGGCCATCTCAGGACCCGGGAGTTTTTCTGCCCCCGACAACGGAGCCCCTGCGGGCTGGGCCTGGAAGGCCGGGGAGCAGGTCGCCTGTGAGAAGGCAAAGGTGACAGTGTGACATCTCCCGCTACAACCCGCCCCGGACCTCTCTGGTCCTGCCTGTCTCTCTTCTCCGCCACCCTGGCTTCATGGGCGTGTGACCTGAGTGGCCCACGCTTGGTTTAATGCCCTGCTAGAGACACCAGTTTGAAATTCTTAATAATTTTTGAGCAGGGGCCCACATTTTCACTTTGCACGGGACCCTGCACATTATGTAGCTGATCCTGCCACCACCTCACCCTTCCCATCCAGCCTGGTGGGCGCCCTCAGTTTCTTGATCATGTCAGGCCCAGGGGGGGTCTGGCTTCAGACTCGGGCTTGTCCAGACACGAGCACATCACCTTAGCCCCTCTCTGTTCTGATCTTCCACCTTTCACCTGTGCCATGCAACCCGTCATAGAGGCTACGTAGAGGACCATTGTGAGAACTGAGTGAGTTAACACAAAGGATGCTTAGTACTTGGTGAAAGCTGTTTACGATCATTCCCACTCAGGACCTTTCCAGAACTTCCTATGTCTTTGCCTAGCTAACACCTGTAGGACATTGAACTCATAGAAATAGGATCTGGCAGAGACTAGAGGGCAGTCGAATTAGAGGGAAGGGGCTGGAATCAGAAGTTTCAACCGAAATGCTCCAGGCGGCAAAGTGAGAGAAACCGTCACACGGTGGAGGAAGTGGGGGCGCCCGCCTGGCTGTGGCTGGACCCAGAGCCTCTGCCACAGGCCCTCCCTCCACCACCTCTCTTCCCTCTCGGCCCGGAGGGAGGAAGCTTCGGCTGCCAGCTTCTCTCCTCTAGGCCCTGCCCCCAGAGACCCGGCAGCTCCGGGGCGAGGGGGTGTGGTGGACGGGCAGGGGCAGCAGGAAGACAAGGTGGGGGTACGGGTGGGGGTGCAGAGCCACTCAGACCAAAGCGCTGGAGAAGAGCACAGCCACGCGGATGGGTCTCCCCGCAGCTGCATGACGGCAGAACCGGGGGCCACTGTCTCGGGCCTCCCCGCACCTGGGAGACCTTGCCTGCCATTCTCAGCTCCTCCTCCCCGCTTCTCGCTCTCGGCGACGAGCTTGCTTTCTGACTAAAGGGAAAAACACACAAAACTCAGAGTCCACACGCTCCCACGTCGCATCTCCCAGCGCATGGACAGCCGGCTCTGTCCTCTCCCCTCCGGCCTGTCACCACGGCTGAACTGTCCCGGATCCCACCCACGGCCGGCCCCTCCGCCGAGCCCTCACCCCACAGCCTCCCCTCTCAAGGACTCCATCCAGCCGTGCTCCCCTCGCCTGCTTCGTCAGCTTTCAAACAGGCTGTTCCCCTGCCCCCTCCCGCCATCTTAAGATATCTTCAGGGCATGAGGTGTTCACTGCACGACCCTTTCAGCTTTTTGATGGCTTTGAAACTTTTCAAAATATCAAGTTGAAGGGCTGCTTTCTCTCCTCCTCCTCCTTCTGTCCCCTCTCCTCCCTTAAGGATTCAGTCCAAAGGCATCAGGATGGGTGGGGGGGGGCAGGCCATACAGCACATGCCCCGGTGGCCAGATGAGGCATTGGACCCCCCCAGCCAGGTGAGGAGGGAATCCACACGGGAGGACGCCTGGTGGGACATACTGGATGTGAGGCGGGAGGGCAGGAGTCCTCGCGTGGGGTCACTCGCCCAGAGGAAGGCCCTGTGGGGCTGAAGGCAGCAGCCGCTGATGCGGGGGGTGGAGCCTCAGGAAGGTGAGGCGGGCACCAGGGGGTCTGGGGACGGCGGCCCCACTCCGCTCTCTTATTCTTCCTGGCACATACGCCCGTGCAAGGGGTCTGAACGCACTCGTTTCTTATTTGTTTCTGCGTCATCTGCTCCCTCACGCACTCACACTAGAATACCCTGGGGGCAGGGACGTTGGTCACTGCTGAATCCTCAGGGCTTAGGATAGCGTCCAGTGGCATTTGACAGCACGCGTTGAATGAACGAGTGAAACCTGTACCCTCTCTTCCTCCTCACCCTCACCCCCACCCCTTGTCGGTCACACAGACAGCGAGGCTTGGCGACACCTGCATATGGTGGCTGAGAAGAGAGAAGTGAACAGTGAGGCAGGTGTTTGCTCTGTCCCCAGGGGGACAGCCTTCACTGAAGCAGACAGTGCAGGAGCGGGAAGGTTGGGCGGGAAGTGGATTTGGGGTCAGATTCGGTTGGAAGGGGCCGCCAAGTGCCCAGGTGGAGGGGCCGCGTGGCCGCTGCAGGGTGCGCTGGGGAGCTGGGGAGGGGAGGGACGCCTGTAACAGGGTG
>NW_006436888.1:6247219-6258913 GCF_000325575.1 Pteropus alecto | reverse complement strand
AGGCGAGAACCGGGCTGAGCCGCCGGCACCCAGCTAAGCGGGACAGCGGCTCCGGAATGAGCCGCCCCTCGCGGGCAGGAATTAAGAAAGGGAACGGAAGTCTGGAGGAACATACAATATATTTCCAGCGAAATGAGCTTGCTGCCTCGATACCTGCCTCAGACCACCAGCAGCCCGAGCGCAGCAACGCAAGGGTTCACCCTCATTTCCCCCGCCTGGAGAAGCGGAGCCGGGCGGAGCGTGAACTCCGCCTTCTGGGCGTCGTCACTAGCGTGGCCGAATCGCCGCACGCCTTAGCCAAACGGGGGCGCGGCTGGGACAGTGGCGGCGTTTACCCCCATCACCACCAGGTGGCGCCTCGTGCTTCCCTGGAGCCCAACCGGGAGGCCTCTGAGGTCGGGGTAGGCGGAGCCTGGCAGAAGGTGGGCTGGGCGGCGGGCAAGCTCCGCCCCCGGGCCCCGCCTCTTCGTCGGGGTGCACCCTCCTCGTCCCATTCAGTCCTCCTGCATGGCGTGGGAGCAGCACACGTGTGTGTGCACGCGCGCGCTCTGTGTACATCCAAAGCTGGTCGCCCAACCAGAGGAGACTGGAAAGCATGCCCCATGGCTGAGAGCACAAGCCTCCAACAGACTTAGGTTCAAACTCCTGTTCAGCCACTAAGGCTGCGTAAACGCGGGCATGCGGCTCGCCTCCCCGCCTCGGTTTTCTCACCTGTAAAATGGGAGTGTGTGACTGGCTTCACAGGGTTGCAAGGATTTAGATGATGATGATGATAAACACGTATTGAGCCCTCACCAAGAGTCAGATCTTGTTCTAAGCACGTTGCCAATACTGACTTGTTTTTATAGTCCTTTTTCATATGAGAGTGGCTGGGACCCGAGGCTGAGTGTCCTCTACAAAGGAAAGGAGGCCAGGCCCGCTCCACCATGTCCGCCTTCCTGCTGGCCCCTGGGTGCTGCTCTGTCCTGACCGGCACTGCTACCCAGAGAGGGCAGAGAGGGGAGGGGATGCCTTTGATGCTGAAGGTGGGAGGGGGGGGATGGGGGGTCGGAGCGGGGAGTCGGGGGCTCTTTTGTTTCTAGTTCTGCAGCCCAGCAGCCCAGCAGGAGAGGGCAGAGCAGAGCACAGCTGTCGCTCAGAGAGCAGCAGAGCAACCACCGAGTCAGACAGTGCCTCGGACCTGTTCCGACCTGGCTTCTGCTGTGGCCGACAGTCCCCGGAGGCCTCTAAGAAAGGAGCCCTGTTGTGGCAGGGGACGGCGTGGATGTGGGCGGTAGGTGAGTGAAGGCCACAGCACGACACCGTGGTTTTAACCTCAGGGACCGTGTGGGCAGCAGCGCCTTCCGCAGGGGCTGGGCAGGGTGGGTGGACCTGGGAGCTCAGCCGAGAGCTCTGTGGACTGTTGGGGGATGCCCAGAGGTAGCTGGAGGCAGAGGCGACGTTCAGGAAGTCGATAGGGGTGGCAAAGGGGAGCTGAAACACGGGGAGACCTCGTGGGTCAAGGCCTGAGAGGAACCTGAGCAATAAGGGTACCCCCCCCAAAAAAAGGCCTCGGATCTCCAGTAGCCTTGAGCAGGGAAGGGCTTGGGATGAGTCTCTGTGGGGACAGTCACCAGAAGCCCCGGTTTGCCTACTGTGATTGGTCCTGGGCCAAGGGAGGTCAGGGGTCCGGCGAGGGATTGAACCTGGGTGGGAATGGCCCTCAGGGAGGTTATCGCTCTGGTCAGGGCACCTCGAGTCCCACCCCTTTTTGGGGTCTCATTCTCATGATGCTTCTCCGTCACGAAGCTATGGGATTGGGGCTTCCCCGTGGTCCAGGCCTGGGACAGAAGGAAGGTTCCGAACTCACCCGAAGTTCTGAGTCCTTTGGCCTGTCGGCCAGTCGAGGTCATAAACGCCTGACTGGTGCCGGGGGCTCAGTGCCAGTGCCCGCCCTCTGCGGCTGTCAGCTGGGTGACTTCTCCCTGACACCCCGCTCCTCTTCTCTCACAAAGGGACCGGGGCCCTTGTCCCTTCCAGGAACACATTCCAGGAAACGGAACCTCTGGGGATGGGTCCTCAGCTGCAGCCTCTGCTCCTTTTTCTCACCGTCGGCTTAGATGTGCAGAGATGAAGGAGCCAGAAACTCCACTCCCCCTCCTCCTCCTCCCACCCACTGTGGGCTCACAGGCCCAGAACAAAAACACACCACAAATAGAAATCAAAGTCTGAGAAAGAATCGAGGAGCCGTGACCTAGCCGTGGGAAAGGCTGTGTGGCCTCAGACGAGTCACTTGGCTTCTCTGAGCCTGTACAGTGGGGTCACTGTGCTAACCTTTGAAGCCTTGTGAGAAGGTAAGAGAAGATATAAAATGCAGGATGTAGGTGTGATGTTTGGGCTAAAAATAAAGCCCCTCGTGGCCGAAGGGTCCCAGGCTGGAGTCCCCCCTCACCGCCCCCCACGCCCCCGCAGCTCGGGCTGGGGCTGCCCCCCCACCACTTTCCTGTAAGGCTGCGGGTGGCGGGGCTGCCACAGTCGCCACCTGGGCAGCGCTTCTGCAGGCATGCTCTCAGGCACCACTTCCTGTTTTTCTCCCCAACGAATTTTGCACCACTGTCTTTCATCACAGAGAGCTGGAGGGGGGCGGGGGGAGGTGAAGGCGAGGCCTGCCTGGGGAGGGAACCCAGGGGTCAGGGGGAATCCAGGGGGGCATCTGGAAGCTGGGGAGAGAATGGACGTGCTGCCAGGCTCTGGACTCTGTGGTCTCCAGCTCAGGTCTCCAGGCGATGCTGCCAGCACAGACTGGGAGGCCAGCGGGGGAGGCTGCGAGGCTGCTGAAGGGAGGAGCAGAGAGGGGGGCCTTGCTCCCATCCTCAATCTGGAAACATCGATTTTTCCTAGGCTTGGGGTGAGGCCTAGGGATGGACTGAGCCAGGCTGAACCCGCATCTCTGGTGCCATGAGGGATGGAGGGGCCACTCTGAGAGATGGGTCAGCCTCCCTGCCTCCCTGAGGCTGTTGGGCCTCTGAGCATCCAGCTGTGGAGACACTGGGTGTCGGCTTCCTCCTGGAAGGAAATGGAAGAGCTGTTCCCACACTGGCTGGGCCCAGGACCCCTGTCCTGCCTCTGCAGTGGCTGCAGACCTGTGACCCCTCCCCAGGGCAAAGCCTGACCGGTCCAGCCATGACTGCCCTGCTCAGCTCATTCAGTGAGTGTTTCTGCAGACTCACTCATAACAAACGCTCTCTGGGTGCCTGACACAGAGCTCCCATCCAGGCGGCCAGCCCAGGTCTGTGCAGAGTCCCCGCTTCCAGGGTGGCCGAGCACACAGGCCGTCACAGTGGGGATGGCACAAGCTGCACTAAAGACCCCAATCAACAAGGGAGCCAGCGGATAATGTCTGTGCTGAGTAGTCAGGCAAATGGAGTGTTGGGGACGCAGAAGGAAGAGTTGGGAAGGGCGCTCCAGGCAAAGGGAACAGCATCAGCGAAGGCGCGGAGTCAGAGAGACAGCCCGGGGTGTCCTGGAACTGCGGTCACAGCTCACAGTGCAGCACGGAGGGCGGGGCGAGGAGGTGGCGGTGGGCGGGGGGGGGCGGGGCAGACCCCTGGGAGGCTAGCAGGGCCAGCTCCCTTGCTAACCAAATGTCTACCTGTTCTCAAGGCACAGCTTCACCCCATACCCCAGTCCAGGCACGAGTGGTCTGAGGACCAGACATCAACCCGTTAGCTGAGGCAGGAAGGGGACTTAATAGCAAGGGTACAGGGTGCACCCATGCAACCCTGAGACGCAGCCCAGCTTGGGGGCGCTGGAACCAACAGCCCTGGACGCTTTCTCAGCATCACTTGCCTATCCCCATTTGCCCACCTGTGTCACACTTGCCACAGTGACATATCCTGGATCCCTTTGCCCAAAGGAACGACTTCCAGGCCCATCTTCCTGGGGAGAAGCTGACCGTCTGCCTTGCATCGGAGTCTCCCCTCCAGCCCGACCAGCTGTGGCCAGTGGGCAGGTCTGTGTGCTGAGCGCCTGTCTGCATGTTCCCATGAGCGGGGCTCACCCGAAAAGGGGGCCAGGCGGACAGTGTAAGAGCCTAAAAGATAAGAGCGTCCGCCGTGGTCCATTCCATCCGTCCCTGCCCAGCCCACAGCCTTGCTCCGCTCCCTCGGTTCTTCCCAGATGGCTCTACCCCAACTACTTTTGCTTAAACCTTCACAGCTTAAAGTCAGCCACGAATACCTCTTCCTTTGTCCAGTGTGGGGCAATCCACGTCATGTCAAACTGATGCATCCGGGGCTCCACCCCAGAGCTGCCATGTCCAGTTGACACCCACCCCCCTCAACTTCTGCTGCATCTCCTCTAAGGTATCTCGTTGGGGTCCCCCCCACATCGATGGATTAAGTGACCATGCTAACTTCTTCTACCGCCCTTGATCTATGGGAAGCACATGCCATGGACGAACACATTCTGGAATAGCAGAATAAATGAAACATTAGGAACAAGCTCTCATATGGGGTTTGCTTTGCTGGTTACCTCCCGTGGCTCCTGGGATGGCGAATATGGCTGCCCCCGGCTCTGCCCACTGGGGCAGAATCCCTTGTCTAAAGTCTTTCGAGTCCGCCCTTGAGAGGTTCGTGGGAAAGATTTTTCCAGGAGAGGACGCAGCTGCCCCAGCAGCCTGCGTCTCGTTGGCGTCAGTGTGGGGGCCAGGTTTTCGGGTTTCCTGGAGTTTCAATCCCCATAAGACCCTAGTTGGGCTGCCTGTCGATTTTATTTTGGGTCACGTCATTTTCCAGTACCCAATTCCATGAAATTCTGTCCAGTTCAACACAGAGCCTTAGACTGGGCCATGCCCTGGGGCCCGGGATTCTTCCTCCAGCCAAAGGGTGAGAAGAGGGAATCGTCATCTGGCTTAGGGTGGAAGGAAGGCATTTTCTCCAATTTCTCTTGGAATGCTCCCCTTGCCTGCCCCGATGTCACCTGACAGTGGGAGGCTTTAGAGGGACTGGAGGTTGAGGGTTGTTCACCTCCCGAGACACCTCCCAGATATCCACATTCCAACTGCGAGCTCGCACTTCCCTGTTCAGTGTGCCGACCTTGGTGCCATTAACAGGGCGTGGCAGAGAACGTGCCTGCTCCACGTACAAGTGCATGATTACCTGACGCACGGTAGCCACGGGCTATAGGAAAAAATAATTACCCTTAACAGAGTGTTTGCCTTGCTTTTTCCTGATCTTGAGCAGAATTAGACTGAAGTTTGTCTAACAGCACCTTCTGAAGGTGGCTAGAAGTAACTCGCACCCCGATATCCTGGACATTTGCCACCCAGGTTCCTAAAGTTTCAGTCTTGGTTGGCACATGTTCTAAGTCCCATGAGACCATTGAATATGGTTTAACGGATCTGTTGCTACATAGCAAGAATGGCCAGTGTCCCATCAAAGAATAAGGAATGCTCGTGGTCCCTCACTCTGCCTCAAGACATTGAGTTTCAATACTTTCTTTGCAAAACTGTTTCTTTCGGCATCCCACTTCTGAAACCCATTTGTGTATTAATTGGGATTTTGTGTTTGTTTATTTCAGATAACATAAACCAACTCAAGAGAGCTTGTTCTAGGTTGAACATTGTCTCTCCGAAATTCACGCCCACCTAGGATCTCAGAATGTGACTTTAATTGGAACTAGGGCCTGCCTTCGCAGATCTGATTAGTTAAGATGAGGTCACACTGAATTAGGGTGAGAAGAGGGAAATTTGGATACAGACGCACAGGGGGAATGACCTTTGAAGAGGAGGAAGAGATTAGAGTGATGCATCTGAAAGCCATTGAATGCCAAAGGTTGCAGGCAGCCCCCAGAAGAGACGAGACAGGAACACAAAAGACTGCTGGCGGCCACCAGAGGATAAGACGGAGGCATGGGACAGACTCTCCCTCGTAGCCTCTGGAAGGGACCATCCCTGCCAACACCTTGATTTCGGACTCATCGCCTCTGGAACCGTGAGAGTAAATTTTTGCTGTTTTCAGCTAATCTGTCAGAGCAGCCCAAGGAAACTGACACATATTTTAAGCAGAATACGGGGGAAGGCATAGGCTGTGGGGACTTTCAGAAGAACCCTAGGGCAAGGATGCAGTGGGACCTCAAAAAGATACAGGGACCAAGAGCTGAAAAGTTGCCCGGAATCTTATCTCTCATCTGTGACCCTCTCTTCCTCTCTGCGCATCGGCTTCATGGTTTTCTCTCATCCTCTCTGCACAGCAGCTCCTCTGCTTTCTTTAGTCCTCCTGATAGACATAAGAGGCCCCACAGCTCCCCAGCTGACGTGTCTCAGCGCCCCAGCTCCAGGCACCTGAAGAAGAGTCACTATTCTCTTGGTTCTAATGCCATATTCCTGGGGAAATCATTGATTGGCTCTCCTGGGGTCAGGTGATGACTCCTGGTCCAATCAGCTTGGTCAGGCTCGAAGGCAAGCCTGCAGGACCAGAGGATGCTTGCTGGCACAGCCATGGGATGCACAGGAAGCAGTCCTAGAGAAAGAACTGGGCGCACACCCCAAGGGCGCTGTTCTCGCCATCTGGACACTTCCCTGGCTTAGAGCTCCCACTGGCTGAGGTCCTGCCATCGCTGACGGACTTTCCTGGTGCCACCTGTATTCCCAAAGAGGTTCTTCTCCTGGGTCCTCACCCCCGTTACTGATGGACGAGGCAGGCATGTGAGCATCTGGCTGCAAAACAATATGACTGGAGGCTGGACAGAGTGGAGCAACTGGTCATCCCGGGACTGGCGTGAACAGCGGTAGGAGAGGTTAACGCTCTCTGACTTGGGGAGGGGAAATAAAGGTTTATATTTTTGCATTTTTATTACATGTTTGGCAAAATGTGAACAGAAAGGAAAAAATGGAAAGAAAAACATTGGTAACCCTCCTCCCACACAGCTTTCACTGTTCTAAGTCCCCCCGGACTACAACCGAGTGCACAGAAGCAGTTCTGCCCTGAGCCTGGTCACGTGACGACGTGACCATTTCCCATGATGCAACGGGGCTCCAGGCTCCCCATTTCCACGGCTGCATACTATTCTATCACGTGGCTGTACTGAGCCTTTCTCTGAATAGTTCTGGCCCAGGGGAGAAGGATCCCCTCTGCGATGTTGAGGAGACACATTTCTCCCTCTCGGTTTTGGTTTGCGAGTTAACATACTGCTCTCGTTTGTCCAGCAGACCCCACAGCCTTCCAGCAACTCGGGGTGAAGCAAGCGACTCAGGAACTGCCACCTGTCACCTAGCTCTTTTTAGTCTCACAGCCTCTCTGAAGTTGGAGTAACAAACCCCATTTTATAGGGGAGGGAACAGACTGGAGGGTGTTGGGGGCAGAGCTGGGTCTTGGGGTCCCCAGAGGAGAAGGATCAAAATTACCCCCACCAAGTCAGACTCCAGCGTGGAGAATAAGGCCTTGCCCTCTCGCTTTCTGCACCTCCCCCTTCCCTGACTCTGCCTCCCCCCACCAAAAACAACAACATTGTATTCCAGGCTTTTAACATAATGACTCTGCTTTCTGCAAACCTTTCCTGGCTCCGTCTACCCTCCCTCCCCACCCCAAACATTCTAAGACTTTTTTTTTCTTTAAATAAACTGCTAATTTTAGAATAGTTTTAGATTTACAGATAAATTGTAAAGATAGCATAGTGTGTTCTCATGCCCCCACACCTGGTTTCTCAAACTGCTAACGTCTTTCATTGCTGTGGTACCTTTGTCATCACTGATGAACCAATATCGATACATTATTACTAAGTCAAGTCTACGTTTCATTCATAGTTTACCATGGTTTTCACCTAACGTCTTTTTTTTCTGTCCCACGAGTCCACGCAGGACAGCATGTAACATTTAGTTGTCATGTCTCCTTAGGCTCCTCTGGGCTGCGACAGTTTCTCAGACTTTCCTTGTCTTTGATCATCTTGACAGTTTTTGAGGAGTAACTGGGCAGGGAACTTTGTAGAACATCCCTGATTTGGGGGTTGTGGGGTGTGCGTGGGTGTCTGTGTTCTCTCATGACTAGACAGACCTATGTTTATGGGTTCTTGGGAGGAAGACCAGAGGCAAAACGTCGTTCTCATGGCATCGTATCAAAGGTGGTGTTTGCCTAGTGCGTGTCTCTACTAGAAAGTTCCTCGTTATTCCCTGTTTCATACTGTCTTCTTCATTAGGAAGTCGCTAGGCAACTTCCACACTTAAAAACGGCAGACAAGGTACCTACCTAACTTAGTTGGAATTCTTCTGTGCAGAAGATTTACCCAGTCTCCCTCATTTATTTATTCAATCTTTTATTTATATCCGCCTGGACTCAAGAATATTTATTTTATACCTTGGGTTCTAACCTAATACTACTTTATTTCGTTGCTCAAATTGTCTCAGATTTAGCCATTGGAGACTTGTTCACCTCACTACCGCGTCCCTTGGACAAGCCTCCGTCTTTGTGGTGTTTGTCTTTGTTGTCGACTTGGGGCACTTCTTGACATCCTGGCACTCTAAGATGTTCCAAGCTCATCTCATCTATTTCCTGCCCCCCGTCCTAGAATCAGACATCTTTCCAAGGAGACCTGGTTCCTTTGAGGAGAATGAGATTAGAAACTCAGATGTAGCTGCTGGGCGTTACTGTTACTTGGGTGTTACTGTTTCCAGGACTTTAGAGGTGGTAGAGCAAGGAAACATATGTGTCTGTGGTTCACTTTAGCATATATAAATCACAGCGCAACACTCCCCAGCTCAGGCTGGAACGAACCCTCCTCCTGCTTCTCATCACTCAACCAAATCCCAAATCCCCAGGTGCCCCCTCTCCAAATTTTCCTCCTTGCTGCTTCCACCCCACTCACCCTCAGCCTACCTGGTCTCCTTGCTGGTCTTCCAACAGGATGCTGCTCAGAGCTTTTGCAGTGGCTGTTCTCTCTGCCTGGGATGCTCTTCCCTCAGATGCCGGTATCCGCTCGTTAAGATCATCACTCTGCTCAAACGTCCTGACCTCAGAGAGGCCGTCCCTCCCCCACCTCTCTCTCTGTCTCTCCTGCCTTGTTTCTTTGCCATAGTTACCACTTCACGACACTGTATCTTGTTTTAATTCTTCAGGGAGGGCAGGCCTTGGGCTAGTACAATGCTGTACCCCAGCGCCCAGAACTGTAGCAGTCACAGCTTGCCGAATGAGTCAGTGTTGCGAAGCCTGGGTCACCCCCAGTGTACTGAGGTGTGAGGCTGGATCCACCTCATGACCCCAAACCCTTCTGCTCCCCCACCACCCGCTTCTCACGATTCCCCCACGCCCTGGACTAGGAAGAGCATTAGAAGATCTGTTTAAAAGCCAACCGCTTTTTCTTAAATGGTGACTTTGTGTCCTCACAAGTCACACTTCTCCGGGAATCTCTAACCGTCCATGCCACCCTTTCATCGTTACCGCCATTATGTTGTCGGGGGCAGCGGCTTTCTAGTTGTGCTGACTGAGACCTGCAGTAAGAAATGCATTTTACATCTTACTTAACGCCCACTCGCACGAACCTGTAAACGGAGCGAAAGCCTCAGGGCGTGATATACCCTCTTACTACAGAGAATATAATCGAATATTTTCTACTGTGCTCCGCTTTTTATAAACTCGCCCCGCCGAATGGATTTCCAGTTCACTAATCTGTTAGTATGTCACAACCCGCTGTTGCTGCTATTGAAGAATCCCGTTCTAGAGCAGAGACTGTTCTAGAAGAAAAACTCAATAGCTACACTTTCTGGGTGTTCACTCTGTGTCAGGTACTGTTATAAGCATTTTACATGTATTAATTCGTTTAATCCTAGAAACAATTCCAAACGTTGAACTCCATTATCAGCGTCCCTTCTTTTTAGATGACGAAATGAAGGCACAGAGAGATTACGTCGCACACCTGAGGTCACAGCCCACAGTGGCGGTGCCGGGAAGTTTGGCTCCAGGAAAGGTGCCCTGAACCACTAGGCTTCACCACACATTTCTTGGCCAATGCAAAAGAACAAGGGTTTGAGCTGGACCATTTTTACTGTGCTTGGAAGGAAAAAAAAAAAATTAAAGTGGGCTTCCCGCCAGGACAGAGCCTGGAGGCAGGTGTCTGGTGCCCTCCGTGGAGCTGGAGCGGCTGAGGAAGTGGGCTCCTCACACTTGCAGCCCTGTGCCTAGCAATCAGCTTGCCTCTGGCCGCCCTGAGCTACCCCTGCTGGTGGGCATGTGTGGGTGTCAGTGATGGCGGAGCCGCTAGGTGTCTGTGATGGTGAAGCCGCTGGAGGTCGAACAAAGCAGAGCTGCTTACTGCATCTGCGAGAAGCTGCGGAGGCTTTTGGAGGGGGAAGTTCCGCAGGTGAGCGTAGCAGGGACAGAAGGAAATGGCTGTGTGTGCTCCTCCGTGTGGCCTGCAGCCTGCCTTCTGTCCATGTGAGCCTGTCCACCAATCAGCCCCACCTTAATAAGTAAGACCTCCTTCCTTCTATAAAATGGGGCCAAAGGATCCCCAGCCCCGGAGTTCACGTGAGTAATACAAAGTGACTTCTTTACAGCTAAGGCTGCAAATTCTCTACTGTAACTGGTCCATTTCATTTACAATTCAAAGGGAACTTGAAGTAGCTTCCTCCAAAACACACATGACAAGAGTTAAAAATAAAGTACGAAAGATCAGAAACCAGAGAGGGAGGCAGAAGGCAAGGTGATCAGAACTTGGGGGAGAATGATGACTGTACTTGACATTGCAGTTAGCCTCAGTTTCCTGGTCCCCCGGGCCAAAGAGGGGGCGGTCCTATGGTGTGGTTTCAAAAAGGAAGTACATCAACTTTTTGGGAAAGTGAAACTTTCAAAAGAGTGAGGATCTGGAAGCAGTTAGACATTTACTGACTGTGTGGCCCTCCCAGGACAATGTGAACTTTCTGAGCCTCAGTTTTCATATCTGTGAAGTGGGGATGATAAGATTTACCTTGTAGAGCTGTTGCCTGTCGCAGCATGATCTGATTGGCTGCCAGCAAATACATATTCAACGAAGAGTTCTTTTGGAGGATGCAAAAGCATTCCTCATCTGACTGTTTCTTACAATGAATCCTGGAGACCAGGGACCAGTGTTTACACTACAACCTAGCAGAAGCAGGACTGGACAGGCGTCAGAAACCCCAGGGGAGGCTACTTACCCTGCCATCAGATTTGCTCTCTGAAATGCCCATTTCTCTTCAGGCTTTTGGCACAATCTCCCCGGAAGGGGCTGGAGACCTCTGTGGAGGAATGATCCGGGCCTGAGGTCAGGCAAGGCTGCTACCTTCAGATGTCCCGCAGGAAGGACGTGAGGGTACTCTTCTGGGGACAGACCCAACATTCTGCCCCCAAAGAGACCTGTGGTCCCTTCTGGCTCCTCCACTGCTATCCGGTTGGGAGTCCAGAGTCAGTAGCTTAGATCTTAGGAAACTGGGACCAGTCAGTGACCCACTCTCTCCTCTTTCCTGGCTGAAAACAGAACCGTCTCTGCCTCTCCCCTTGCGGCTGGTCCAGGGAGGCCAGTCTTGGGTAGAAAGAGGGCTTCTCCAAGCCTCAGATTCCTCATCTGTCCAAAGGAACAAAACAGCAGCCCAGACTTGGCTGGGGAGGGGGCTTTAAGCCACAGTTTGTGGACCAAAAAAAAAAAAAAAGAAGAAGAAGGAGTTCTATGGAAAGTAACCTCTCCGGGGGTTATCCGACCATAAATTCC
>NW_006436888.1:6246408-6247118 GCF_000325575.1 Pteropus alecto | reverse complement strand
CCCTCCCACCCCCGTATATAAATTCTTTAGTAAAAAGCTAATCTTTGCCTTCCGCAGCCCTGTCCATTGTTTCTGTGCGTCTGGGTTGAACCACCGCTGGAACGCCCCCTTTCAGCCCTCTCCTTCTCAGTCTGTGGGTAGAGCCACAATCTCAACTATCCTGGAATCCAGACCGGTCTCGCTTTCTCCCGCCTTCACGTCATCTTCCTTACGTCTCCTCTTTAATTTCGAACGCGTCCAAGAAACTGCAAAAACTGTTCTCCGGGACATTTGAGATCTTGCTCCTTGGCACATGTCTTCTGTTTGACTCAAACTCATGGAAAAATTTCTATAGGTTTGGACGTTTCTTAGTTGACAGACTAATCAATTGACTGGCTCCTCCCCCCACCGACCCCTACCATACCCCAGAGTGATGTAGAGTTACCTGTGTGATCTTGGGGAGCGGCTAGCCCCGCGCACCCAAGCTCTTGGCTCACCAAAGCCTGGAGGCCAGCGCTTTCGCCGCAGGGCCGGGCCGGGTGGGAATTGGAGCGCTTTGCTCGCTGCGGCCTCGGCCTCGCCCACCTGCCCTCACACCCTTGTTACCCCGGGGTCTTCTCCGGCCATTGCTGAGGTTCTTTGGGTGTGTGAATATGGAAGCCTGGGGGGGGGGGCGTTCCTGGGGTCTTTATTTAGTTGTTTTCCTTGTATAAAAGAAAACTTGTTTTGAA
>NW_006436888.1:6245005-6245575 GCF_000325575.1 Pteropus alecto | reverse complement strand
CCGGACTCTTTTTTTTTTTCTTCTTCTTCTTCTTTATAATACTCTCTTGCCCGTAATTCGGCCTGAATGAGGCTTTTTTTAAAAAACCGAGTTTCCTGTTTTTATTTAGGCTGCCTCCTCTGCAACTCCTTTGAGATCGAGGACTGGGGTACAGGGGGGCCCTAAGTGGGGACCAGTGCGAGGAGCATTGCGTCCCGGCTGCGCTCTGCCCTGGTGGGCAACGGAGGTCCCGAGGGCCGGAAAAGAACCGAGGGAGGCCGGGAGAGGCGCGCTCCCGCAGGGGAAGAGGGTGCGGAGGAGATTTCCGCGGCCGGGGGTGGGGGGCGCCCTGGGGCGACCCATATCCCAGGTCCCGGCGCGGCACCACCCTTGGGGATCTGCCCAGTGTGCGGATGGATCGCTCGGGGGCCCTCGGATGAGTGAGCCGCCTTCGCTTGTTCGGGTGCCCCCTGCGACCTGGGGGTGTATCAAGAAGGGCTCCCTCGCCCCAGCTCCTGCAGGAGCCCCGTCGGGCGCCACCCTAGGGGATATCCTGCCCAGTAGAGCCTGTATGTGCAGCGGGTGTGTCTT
>NW_006436888.1:6235643-6244993 GCF_000325575.1 Pteropus alecto | reverse complement strand
GGGGGTGAGGGGAGGGGGTGGGGTCCTTCCCAGAGGCTCCACGGGGAAGATTCACTGCCCCAGGGACCTTGAAACCGAAGCCTGGTCTTCTAGCCCGCTTCCGGAAGGGCTGGACTCCGCTGCAGTGCCTGACAGTGCCTTGTGCTCTTGTCAAGTGAATGGCGCCATAGGGACGCCCCCTCTCCCCCCAGAATTGATGGTTTTTACACGTGTTCTCAGTTAAACAACCTCAGGAAAATGAATGGTGTGGTCTCCAGTTTCCAGTGCAGAAAACTAGGGCTCCGAAAAGCGAACTAACTTGTCCACACGCAGCTTACAAGCAGCTCTCCAAAATCCCAGCTTGTTCAGACTCGGTAGCCTGAAATATCTGGAAGGTGCTGTTGCCTCCAAATTGAGGAGCATGTTTCCTAATAGTTCTGGGGAGGGGGGGTGTCCTTTCAGAGGTGCAGCCTCTAGCACCGGCTTTGATACTCCTGGGTAAACTCTCCACTACCGTTAGCCACCAGCTTTGTTGCATATGATAAGTGGGGATGAAGATTCTTCTGATTTAGGAAGCTGGTACCAAACACAAGGAGACAGAAACAGATCTTTCTCTTCTGCGCTCTCCAGAGCAGACATTTCCAACTCCACAGCATTTCCTAGTCCTGCTGTGGTTTGATCTCTCGACTTTGGGATTCTGTCCCTCCTGGCTCTGGAAAGCACTGCCTAGAACATGTCGAGGTTGAGTCCCTTTGGTGCTTTCAGAAACTCGTACAAGTAATGGAAGACGCTCCGGGGAGCAGGCATGGAGTGGTTGGCAGGGGCCTACTCTACAGACAACCACGCTTCGCTTACCTCTTTCTGAGTCTCCCTCTCCTCACCTGTTCCTCCCATGCTTAGAAACAGCACTGGCCCCTCTGGGAATACAGATGTTTGAGGAATTAGAACGAGTGCCCCTGAGGTGGTCCTGGGCACGTCGATGTCCCCTTCCAGCAGCCTGGGTCCATGCCCAGGGCAGGTGCATAAAGCATGTCCGCGCATGATGCTGTGGGCTCCTTCTTTGTTTTTGCTTTGCTGTGTTTAGGAAGTGTTTACTGAGATCCAACTGCAAGCCAGGGGCTGTGCTGAGAACCGGGCAGGTAGACTGCTAGGTACCAGCCTCTGGGGGTCCGACAGGACACAGACAGTCCACACATGATTAGAGACCAGCCTCAGGTCCCGTCAGCTTCTGCGCCCAGCACAATTGTGTTGAGTGAGTTTGTGGGGGTGTGAGTGGGGGGTGAGGGGTCAGTTCCTGCTTTACCTTGTTTTTCTTCAATTGCACTGTTAAAGGGAGAAGTGAATGTGCAACTTATGAAGCAATTCCCCTCTGGCTGGTTTATTTTTCAAAACCATTTTTGTTTAGAGAGCAGTTCCCTCCTCCCAGAGGCCAGCTGCTCGTGCGGGTCTGATGGCGGGACCCCAGCAAGCACGTCCTTACCGTACTGTGGTTCCTTAGAAAAGCTCTCAGACGCTCCCCAGGGACAAACAGGTTTCCCAGCAACGCTGCTGGAGGGGCAGGGCCAGAGGGACATTTGTCATTCAGAAATGACAAAGATTGCAAAACTCCTCCTCTCTCCTTGCAGTTAGTGTTAAAACGGAATTTTCTTTAATTGGGCTGGTGGAAATCCCCCGCAATCATATCAGAAATGCTGCCAGTTTCAAGATGGAAAAAATAACTTAAAACACGGGAACGTCCCCCCTCACTCTTTTTTTTACACTGTGACTTTCTGTGGGTCGTCCCAAACTATGGCCACTCTCCCCTCCCTGAGGGAGTTCCCCCTCCAGCTGCACTGGCTGGATGAGTATGAGAACCCCCCCCCTCCACTGCCTCCTCAGAAGTGATATCTTCACCTCTCCCGTAAGGTCAGGGCTTCTTCTAGAAATGGGTGCTTTCCAAGGCCACCTCCTATCTGAGCCCAGAGGGCAAGTGGCTGGGAGTAGTGGGTGTGGCGTGTCTACAGTGGTAGATGGCTCAGATCCTGTTTCACTCACTTTGGGAGAAATTGCCTTCTACTCAGACACAATGCCTGGAGTGTGACAGTGGGCGGGGCGAGGGGGCGGAGACTCAGGCGCAGGTAGAAAGCAAACTGCCAGGTTGGGTTGGGATTTTCCGGCTGGGAGGGGTGCCATAGTCCTGTCTTGTGGCTGCTGTAACAAATTACCACAAATTTTGTGGCTTTATTAAAATAACAAAAATGTATTCTCGCATACTTCTGGAGGCCAGAAGTCCGAAATCAAGGTGTGAGCGGGACCCCGCTCCCTCCAGAGGCTGAGGGAAGGGTCCTCCCCGTTCTCCTCCAGCTTCTGGTGGCTCCAGCACCCACCGCCCCGTGGCAGCACCACCCCAGTCACGTGGCCTTCTCTGTGTCTGCGTCTCTCCTCTTCTATCTCTGGAAAGGACACTTGCTGGATTTAGGCCCCACCTGGAAAATCCAGAATGATCTCATCTCAAAACCCTTAACTCCATCATTTCTGCAAAGACCTTTTTCTCATATTAGTATTTTTGCAAATAATTCATAGTTTCCCGGGATGAAGACTCAGACATTCGTTTTCGGGAGCCCGTTCAGCCAGCCGCAAGTGGCTGGGAGTGTGTCTTCTGGTATGTTCCGGAGAAGTGCTGCCAGGAGCCGCCGCCCCCTGCCTCTGGCCCTTTGCGCCGCTTCCTTTGGGGACCTCAGGCAAGGATTTCGGAGTCCCTGGAGGTCTGTGCGGCCCCATCGTCTCCAGCCTCCTCCTCCTTTCCGCCTCCCCTTCCCCAGCTCGGTGAACTGACCGCCACCTCTTCTCTGCTACAGCAGCCTCCCTGCTCCCCAGGGTCCAAGTAGCAGAAAAGGAATTTCCTGGCCCTGAAGACTTAAGTCTGTCACCTGCAGAGAGCTGCTGCAGTGCCTCTTCCTTGTCGCCTTTCCTGGCCCCCTCCCTGCCTTTCTCTTCAAGGACCATTCCTCTGCTCAGGTCCCCTCCCACCCCGGGCTTCCCTCCTCTGTCTGGGGCCACCCAGCCCCTCACATTTGGGGGTTTCTTCTGTTGAGCAGCCCCTGGGGGAGGTGGGAGCAGAGCTCAGTTTGGCTGCTGTGTCCCCATGTCCTCCTCCAGGGACCATCATTGGGGGATGGGGCTGGAAGGGTTTTGGGGAGCTCCCCAGTCGTGGCGTTTGTTGGAGGTAGGGGGAGGGTTGCAATGGGTGGTGTGCTCCATGGCTCTTGCCTACTTTCCTCCCCAGGGAGGGGGCAGAGCTTTTTTTTTTGCTTGGATGTGAAATCTGGAAGAAGTACTTCCCTATCAATAAGGAAACAAGATCAGAGCCCTGTTATTGAAACTTTGAAAAGTCATTTCTGTAGCGTTGGGCGGGGCGGGGCGGAGCTGGGAGAATCGCCACAAGCAAGAAAGGGTGCTATCTTTTGAGTCAGCCAGACTGGGTTTTTAATCTCAACCACTTTTTATCTGCTAGGTGAACTTTGGCAAATAGCTTAACCCTTCTGAGCCTCAGAATTCCCAGCAATAACGCCGGAATTGCAATGCCTACGGTCCGTCTGTAAGATTTCACATACTGTCACATGGAAAATGCCAGGCACACAGGACACACAATGTGAAGGAGCTGGCATGTCGTGGGGGGTCCTTAGGTAATATATTATTAACCCACTATCTCAACGTAGACACTTTCCTTTTTATTTTTATAATGCGTTTTTAATCGACTCGTAACTGGAAGGCATGCACGTTTTTATCTTCAGTTTTGTTTCATTGTGATGAAACACACATAACAAAATCTATCATTTTAAAGTAGACGGTTCTGTGGTATTTGCACATTCACATTGTTGTGCAACCGTCACCACCATCCATCTCCAGAACTTTTTCATTGTGCAAAATCGAAACTCTTTACCCATGAAGCAACCAGATTCTGCTTTCTGTGTCCATGAGTGTGACTGCTCCGGGTGCCTGAGATAAGTGAGATCGCACGGTATTTGTCCTTACGTGACTGTTGTATTTCACTTAGCATAATGTCCTCAAGGTCATCCACGATGCGGCAAGTGTCCGAATGTTCTTCCTAAATTGTTGAGGCTCAGTGATGCTCCATTGTGTGCATACACCACATTCTCATTCCTTCCTCATCAGGGGACGCTTGAGTCGCTTCCACTTTTTGACTCTTGTGACTAATGCTGCTATGAACACGGATGTGCAATTATCCGTTCACGCCCTTGCTTTGAATTCTTTTGCACATATACTCAGAAGCGGAATTGCTGGGGTATATGTAATTCTGCGTTTAATTGTTTGAGTAGCGAGGCATATGCTTTTGTGATTTGTTTTTTTCCATTTATTTCTGAGTCGACATACAATATTCATTTCAGGTGTACGACGTAGCGATTAGACATGTATATCCCTTACGAAGTGGTCTCCACGGTAAACCTAGTACTCATCAGGTACCACAGCTAGTTATTACAATCTTATTGATCCTATTGCCTATGCTGTTCTTCACATCTGTGTGACTTTTTATAACCGGCAGTTTGTACTTCTTAGCTTCTTTCATGTAATTTGCCCTTTTCATTTAACGTGGGCTCATAACATTTTTCCACCTCGCTTCACAACCTAGCCATCCTTTTTAGTGGCAGTATAAGTGTCCTAAAGCAGGACGTCATCATTTTCTTAAGCATCCTCCATCGCGGGACATTTATTTGCTTCCAGACACACACACACCCCACTCTCAAAATACTATAATTGACATTTTCAGGCATGTGACTTTTTTCATATTCAAGAATGATTGCATCAAAGGCATTGAACATATTTATAACTCTTAGAGCTGAATGGTTTTCCAAGAAAGATTGGACCAGTTCGCCCCAGTGATATGGGGTGAACTCAACTCCGCCAGTGTTGAATGAAAAAAAAGATGTTTTACTAATAGGTCTAAAACGTAATCATCTTAAACGTGTTTCTTTTATTGCTTACGATGTGAAATAGCTTTCTTTTCGGTTGCTAGCCGTATGGATCGTATGAGCTGTAACGCGGCAGTTAGACCCTTGAACTCTGCAATTGGATGGATTCAGTTTCGAACCCTAGCTTCCCCACTTCCCAGCTGTGTGGCCTTGAGTAGAACCCTTACCTTTTCTGATCCTCCATTTCCTCGTCTGCAAAATGAAGCTAATGAGATCTATTTTTAGGGTCATCTTATGAATTGATGTAAACTAGATAACGAACATCACCTAGCACATAGTTGATACTCAGTAACTGTTATTGTTAACATCGGAATTTACTTTAACAAATCTCCATTCGCCCTCAAGATTCATCTTGTTTCAACAAGGAAAGACGGTTTATACTTAAGCCAAAGGGATCTAGATTAAGCACAGGGATCGACTTTTCTGTACTAAAGGTAGGTGATCCTAGAAGGCGCTGACAGCCCCTCTCTGATGAAATAGACCGTGTCCTTGTCTGTCTGGCCGGATTTGGGTCTGAACCTCCCTGGGACAAGCAAATGGACCTGTGCTGGGTGATGCTTCCTCACTGAGGGATGAGGAGGGGCTGTGATGGGCTGTGGGGAATCTCGAGGTACCGACAGGACTGTTTCTCCAGGATCCTGTCCCCCTTTGTTCTTGCAGCCTCCTTAGCGTGGCAGTGAAGCTTACTTATGGTTGAGTCTGAAATTCACCTTGGTGACTGTCCCACTGTGGACATCCGGATGCTCCTTCATGCGGTTTGGGAACCTGAGGCAGGCGCTTCGGGGGGCAGGACCCTGCGGGCTCTGGCACCAGCTTGGGTTTCTGCCTGCAGAGCCTGGTTTTGCAACCCTTCAAGTAGGCTTCAGGAGCCTCAAGTGATAGGAGACCCGAGTCAAGCACCCAGCGTGTTTACTCGTGCTTAAAGTGCACGCTTTCCTCTTTGCTGCTGGCCTTGTCTAAGCAGGAAGTTCACAAAACCAGGATCTTGGGCTCAGATACACTACTTCAGGAGAAATTTCTTCTAGTGGAGGAAAAACACTCAGAAGCCCCAACTCTTCCCCTCACCTGTCCCTCTCAAAAAACGCCATTAAAAGTGTTTCTCGCGTTCAGTGCCAATCAACGGTTGAGCGAGACCACACCTCCTGTTTCTCATGGTTCCCGGACAGGAAGGAGCTGGATGGCTGGTTCGTGGACCTTTTTTCCCTATTGTGCGGCATCACGAATATTTGAAAAATACAGGCCATCCACTGTCATTTGGAAACCAGTGATGAAGTGTGGTCTATTTTTAAATTAGGTGCAGCAGCACATCTAATGCGTGGTAGTTTCTTAAGGTGTGTGTGGCTTCATATTTCCAGCAGGAAGCACGGTGCAAGAAGTCACAGTGTTTCGAGAACGAATAAAAAGAACAAACCCATCAGTGTCAAAAGCAAGAGCTTTAGAATTAATTAGGTGGAAGCTCAGATCTTGGCTTTGACACTTAACAGGTCTGTGACCTAAGCAAGCTCTCTTACTTCTCTGAGCCTCCAGGTTTTCATCTGAAAATTAGAGTAACGGTACTTCTTTCACTGGATTGTCGTGAAGATTAGAAAAGGGAGAAACCTGTAATAAGTAATGGGCGCGGTCAGGGAAAATTTAGTCATTCGTTATCTTATTGGACCTTCTATGAACGATCCATGTGAAATTCATAGAGCACATGTCGATAAATACCTCCTTTTACAGGTAGAGATCGGAATTGCTTTGTCCTTTCTTATCTGCCTGTTCCTCTCTGATACGTCACAGCTGGAGGTTTAGTTTTTCAGCTTTTTCTAATCCTTTGAGGTCTGAAGGAGTTTGGGCGACAATTGCTGAGGACCGTGGAGGTGAAATCTTTTCCAGGCTGTTCCCTTCCTTTCCCTGGCAGGTGGCAGGAGCAGCCTTGGACTAGCTTACCTGGCCTGTACTAGTGACCTTGGCCGTGGTAGTGGATCCTGGCTCGGTCTTGTTACCTGTCAGCTGAAGCAGCGAGACGGGATTCCAGGTGGGTGGGCTGCTCTGAGGCAGCCACCTCAGGACCCTTTGTGCTGTGGGTTTGTGGGAAAGTGGCTGAAAGATGGCCGGGTGGCTGGCAGTGATCTTGACCCTCATGGACTGTGCTTCTCCAACTTTCCCACTCACTCCTCCAGCCAGAGGATGGGATGTGCAACCCTAGCTTGCAGCAACCCACCCCAACCATGACCTTGCTTTGAAGCTTTGAGTTTTATTTTTAACACTAACGTTAATTTTACATGCTATGCTCTGATAAATCCATGTTTATTTTACTGTGGGGAATAGTTCCCCCTCACTTTTCAGTTAGATAGATGCTCTGGGAAGATGTTTATGTTTTTTTTTTCCTGTGGCTTCCGCTACTCCCAGCACCGTATCTCCAACCATCGTTTGAAAAACATTGGGATTAGGGCAAAATAGTATGGAGAATGATTCAATGAAGTTAACGTAAGTTTTGCTTTCGGTAGAGATTATTAAAGTGCCACACCTCAAACAGTTTCTTTTAATTTAAAAAACTTAAAAATGCACATTGGTTCACTGGTCTACTGACAGAAGGGCTTTTGGTAGGGTTAGCTCATCATTCCTACGTGAGGTGCAGTGCAATGCACGCTCCTATGGTTTTATAATTCTCCCCAGTCTGATTCAACAGAAAGTTTGTTTTAATGACTTGTCCTTATTGAGTTTCTAAAGCATCCTTCTTCGTTTTCATGGAAACAGCTTTTCACACCTGTATTTCATTCACTTATCCACTTACTATGCTGTGTAATTGCAGAGGCGAACACCTGGGCACATTTGGGACTAAGGGCAGGGGCCGGGGCCTGGCATCCGGGCGCTCTGCTGGCCTGAGCGGTCAGTGCGCTGAGGACAGCGGTCAGGGAGCGTTGAAGAGGGAATGGAGAGGCTGATTCACTCCCGATCCTGCTAGTTAGAGGTCGGCTAAGACGTGGGAATCGCAGAGTCTGGGCCGGAAGCGGGGTTTGGTGTAGTGCTCCCAGCTAAGCTCCAGCAGCCCCTCACTGAGAACGCGCACGGCAAGATCTGGAAGGGGGGGTGCCGCACGCCAGTTTCTCTGTGGCTCCCATCGGTATTTGTCCTTACGGGCTCTGCTCTGTGCCACCTCTGAACTGCCACCTTCGTTAATCTAGCTTGCTGTTTCTTTGTCTAATAATGACCACAGCAAATACCTCTGTAGTGTCCACTCTGTGCTAGGCATCAGTCGGGTAGTTAGGAAATACAAATTCACTCGACATTATGTGATAAGTACTATTGTGATCCTCGTTTTACGGAAGGGGAAACCGAGGCACAGAAAGGTTTAGTAACTTTCCTGGGTGGGACCCAGCTGGGAAGTGGCAGAGCCTGCTCCTGATCTGAGGCGGGAGGCGGGGAGAGTCCGTCAGCTGTGCAGAGTGGCCTCCCAGCCCCGGTCTCCCTCGGCCCCTCTGTCCCCAGGATGTCTTCCCTGTTCTCTCTGGTCCCTTGTCTCTGGTGGAGCTGGCTTCCTGGGCTCTGCTTTTCTGCAGTGGGAGAAGCCAGGAAGAAGCAGCTTCTGTATCCAGCCTGGCCCACACCCCGCTCTGTCTGGAGGAAGCAGGGCCTGGCCTCCGAAATCTCAATTGCCTCCTGGCCCCACTCTTGACCCTTTTACGGGAAGTCGACCTAAGTGTTCTCGAGCTGGTGGGGGACACAATCAGGGCAGCGGGACTCAAGCGTCTTCTTGGCCAACGGTCCAGACCCAGTGCCAGGGCAGGCAGTGTGGTGCAGCTGCAGGCACAGGGCGCAGGCGCAGGGCGTCAACCTGGGTCCACATCTGCCTCTCCCGCTCACTGGCCGTGTGGACCCTCCTCGAGCCCCGCTCCCCCACTTTGTAAACAGAAGGCCTGTCTGTAAACAGGGGCTCGTTGTGACGATTCAGTGAGAAAACGGACATGAGGCACCTAGATCGAGGGGCTTGTAGCACGTGCTCAGCGATGGGGGTGCTGCCCGCTGTAGCCCCAAAGTCAGGCCTAATGAACGATGCAGAGACCCTTGTGCCGGGACAGAGTCGGACCTTGTCCCAAAGGCTCACGGGGGTAGAAGTGGCCTGGAGAGCTGCTCCGGGGCTGAGAGGAGGTGGCACAGGAACACCTGACAAGGACAGACTGACCGGATGATGGATGACGGGATGAGGAGTCCAGAGTCGTCTGTGTCGTCCCCAGTGCTTACAGACCTGGGGTTTCATGAGAACAGGAGAGGAGGAGGACGCGTAAGCCCCTGGCCCAGTGGGGAAGGGGGCCGGGGCCTGAGTCCCTGGGTGGGCGGCCAGCTGCAGAGCCGACCCCATGAGAACAGAGTAAACTGCCAAGACTCTGAGACCTCCGTGAGGGGAACCTGTCTCCACTG
>NW_006436888.1:6227315-6235552 GCF_000325575.1 Pteropus alecto | reverse complement strand
GGGGGGTCAGTTTTGTCGGACTGAATGATTAACCGGTGGAATATGGTGCCATCTCCAGGTAGATAGTGTCAAAATTGAATTAAATTCTTGGACACCTTGCTGGTGTCTAAGAATTGTTTGTTGGTGTGAGGGGACCTTCCCCCGATTTCGGAACTGGCCCTGGGAACCCCGTTCATCAGTGACCCTAGAACCCCAGCACCCAGTGGTTCCTAAGCTTTTTCAGATTTTAAGTCTTTCCAAAGAGCTGCTGAAAACCACAGCCCCCACCCCCAAGACTCCTGTATATAAGAACGTTCTTGCATATAATTACATAGGGTTCCTGGGTGTCCCCCAGGTTCCTCCAGGTCTCTATTAGGGTTCACTGAAGGGCTGTTGGGGTCCGACTGCTGGCTTCTTTTCATTGAAATTCTGAATCCAAAATCCAGATGCCATAGTTGGATACAGGATTCCGACGCCCAAGGCCTCCGGACAAAGGCCTCTGACCACTTGTTCAAAGTCTGCTTGAAGCCACCTGAACACCTCTTAAGTGCCGATGTGCCAGTTTACTCTGTGCCATTTAAATCCCTTTCTTTGTCCTAAATTCACTACTCCTTTTGGGAGGCATTCAGCAAGGACCAGCTTCCCTGTGTCGTTTGGTGACTCCGCACTATAGGATGGCTCCCTTGCGAGGCCAGCTGTCCTTTGGGAGAGTTGTAGCCTGTGGTTTTGTGGCCCCCACTTCTGCGTGAAGAGCCTGGGCTTGGACAAGCGGAGAGCCCACCTGTGAGGGCTGGTGTAAGTCACGGGTGGGAGTCAGGGCTGTGTCCAGGTTCTGCGTGTTGGGCTCCAGGGGGCTTGAGACCAGGCAGGGTCATCTGAGAGATTAGCATGCAAACCCCCTTTTGCTGAGGGAGCGGGGCTGGCGTTGAGCTCTTAGCATCACGCTCTCTGCCCCAGGCCTGGGGAGGCGCCCCCCACTTCAAGCACCACAAAGCTCTCCGCAGCCCTGCGGGTGGCCAGGCTCCCTGGTGTCACCCCCGCTCAGGACCTGTGTCCTTGCCTGAGCACCTCTTCCTCTTTAATTAGTATAATGAGCTTCACTGAGATAGAATTCACACACCATAACATTCATGAAATGTGCATAATTCAGTGGTTTTTAGTATATTCAGAGTCATGTGGCCGTCGCCATCATTGATTTTAGAATACTTCATCACCCCAAAAAGGAAAGCCATACCCATTGGCAGTCAAACCCCAACTCTCCCCAATCCCCCTGGCCCTCGGCACCCACTCCTCTGCTGTCTGTCTCTGGGGATCTGCCTCTTCTGGACAGTTCACGTACGTGAAATCACACAGGATGTGGTCTTGGGGGCTGACTGTTTTCACTCAGCCCCTTGCTTCTTGAAGAACATGTCTGGCTCGCAATTACAGTAGAGGGGTGTTTGTACTGACCATTTATTCAGTCACAACTGTCGATGGGGCCTCTGCTATACTCAGCCTGGAGCAGGTACTGGGCCACCCAGCTGCCGTGGTGGTGTATTAGTTATCGACTGCTGCGTAACAAATTACCCCAAACTTAACAGCTTGAACAACAAACACTTATCGTCCTACCGTTTTTGTGGGTCGGGAATCTGGTAGCAGCTGGGGAAGCGGGGTTTTATTGGCAGGCCTCAGAGACGCGCCTGCTGATGGCCAGATAGCTCAGCTCCTCTCCAGGTGGGCTTCACAGGGCAGCTTGAGTGTCCTCACAACACGGCCACTGGCTTGCCTCAGACTGAGAGATGAGAGGGACAAAGAGTGCCCAAGACCGAAGCCCCGGTCTTTGATAACCTAATCTTGAAGGTGACCTGTCACTTTTCTGCCATATTTTGGTCACACAGACCAACCCTGCTATGAGTGTGGCTGGGGGCTGCACGAAGGTGTGAAAACCAGGCAAGTGACTGGATCTAGTTTCATACAGAGAATGGCCTGGCGATGCCCAGCAGGCTAGTTCATGAAGGGACCACAGTGCTGCCTCTAGATGAACCTCGGGTCAGCTATGACTTCTCTGGGTTCCATGCTCTATTTAGGCCTGTATTTAGAGAATTTAGCCTGTAATTACATATAGTTCCACCAGATCTATCCAATTCTGGTAGAATAATTTTATTTTATTTTTTTTTATGGTGATATTGGCTAGCGAAATCGGAACTGGCATGCTAGTAAAATAATTTTCACAGATGATTGCTCGTCGTGTGGATAGCGCTGGTAGGTTCAAGGTCAGCTGGGAAGACTGAAGACTGCTGCCAAAAACTTGAACAGCTGAGGGTTGGAATCATCTGGAGGTTTCTTCATTCATGTCTAAGTGCCTGGGTGGGGATGACTCAAAAGCTGAGCTCAGTTGGGACTGTCAACCGAGTGCCTACACGTGGCTTCTCTTTCTGGCTGGGGCTCCGTGACAGTGTGGCAGCTTTGGGTAGTCACACTTCCTTCTTGGTTCTGAACCAAGGCAGAAGCCACATAGTCTTTTAAGACCTAACCTCTCAAGTCACTTAACATCATACCTGCTACACTCTCGAGGTCAAAGAAGTCACAACCCACCCAGATTTAAGGGGAAGGACAAAGATGGCACCTCTCAATGGGGGATGTTAAAGAATTTGCTGCCCTGTAAAATAACCTCCACAATAAATGTAAAGCATTTAGCACCATGACTGCCATGTAGTACGGGCCAGCAGATGTCAGCTGCTGCACCCTCTGCTGCTGCTGGCCATCCTGTTACTGGTTTTAGAATCTCTCAGGTACTGAAACTTAGCACACGGAAACCAGGTGCTGTGAATCTGCCCGTGTGACCCCGGCAAGGCCCTGCTCCCTGTCTTCCCTAAATGATCTTTCAGGAGCAGCTCTGTGATTATGTTTCGTCTAATGCTGCCAGATTCATTCTTCGCATTTGGACCCAACTTAAAAAAAAGTTTCTTAGTTTAATTTCCTTTCCCTTGACGGCTTCTCACGCACAACAAAAGGTTTCACAAGGAGATTCTAGATCAGTTTTGTGAGTCCACAGGAGATTTTCGACGGGCCTCCATGTGCGATTCACACAACGTCCTGTTGTTCAAGGGACCCTATTTCTCCCCTTAAAGTCCTCCCAGTAAATAGTCACAATTGATCTTTTCCACAGAGGAATACCTTCTTGTCTCTAAGATATAAAGAAGGCTAAGACATGGTGTCCTCCCACGAGGGTCACATACTAGCATTGGACACCTAAGGCGCACAGGAAGCAGCGGCAGGATTGGAGGCCTGGGTGTGAAGCACCGCCCCCCGTCCCCCCACGCCACCGCCCCCCGGCGCCCCTATGCTGTAGGATCGCTCCTTCCCGCCACTGCCTGCAGTGGGCGCTGTGTGCTTTTACAGGAACCAGCTCTGGAGTGAGTGACGGCAACTTTTCCGAGTCCACCCTTTTGCTGAGAGAGTCCCTGCAACCATAAATGCTTTGGGGTTGACACTTGAAAGAATGAGCGTTGCGAACATGAGCGTTTTTTTCTCTGCTCCCTCCCAGGTCACAAACTCTAGACGTCTCAATTAAGGCAGGCTTTGGGTCTAAGCTAGGGGAATTGGCGAAAGAGAGAAGCTCCAGCTTCTAATTAACTTTGCTTTTTAACTACAGATGAGCCAATTTTTGAGTTACCTGGGGGTGAGAGTCTCAAAGATTAATGAAAATATGTAAAGATGGCAGGAGAACAGGGCCAGACACTCCTGTAATTAGGCTCCCTTATCCGTGTGCCTTGAGAATGAAAAGATGGTGGGGGGGGCGGGGGGCGGCGGATTATGTGAATAACTATGGAAACTCTCTCCTTTGAGGAGGATTATTTCCCAGAATCCCCCTTTTTTCCCCAGTAGAATTAAAAACAAACATTTAACTTTTTTTCTGTCGTTGTTAGTTTCTTTTCTTTTCTTTTTTTCTTTTGTGGCTATAGCCTTTCTAGCCTTGTCTCCACTGAGAGCATCTTATCTGACTCCGCCTAAAAATACTGTAGAGGAGGGACGCTAGTTCTCCCTCTACCTTACTAGGTTCTTGGCTGAGACCCCCCTGTAATAAAAAGCCAGACTAACAGGAGGAAAACATTTAATTGCCTACAAAAGCACAGAAGCCCCACAAAGATGTGAGACTCCAAGAAGTGACCAGAGCAGGAGCTTTTACACCTTTTAGTCAAAGAAACAATAAATGGGTGAGGACAAAGGGGTTTGGGCTTGCAGCAATAAAATGGTGAAGAAGTAATAAGGTTTGTGCAGCCTTTTGGCTCTGGAGTTCCTGTCTCTGGTGATAAGGATGGCCCCTAGTACAGAGAGAGCGGCTTCACACGCGAGGTTTATCTCCTGCTTTCAGAAAGACAGAGGCTTAGAGTTGTCTATGCACTGGCTGTTGCTCAACTACCTTTTAATTCAAAATAATATGCCAAAGTGGCGTATTTTGGGGTGATGTATTCTGACCCCCTAGCATGCTACGTGCCAGATTGGAGTAGGAAGAGCCAACCAGAATTCCAGAAAGGTGGTGTGTGGATGGGGTGTTGGTGGGCAGCTGGGAGAAGCTGACATTTCATCACAGTGAGGTTACCTGGGAGTGTTAGGAGAGGGAGAAAAACGGAAGAAGGACTAGGAAGGAAAATCAATTTTCCTCTTCCAGAGCTTGTTGAATGCAGCAAGGGCCGTCTGGCTGGGAGCAGAGGCTCAGCTGGCTTCCTGCCTCATGCTTGGAAACTTAGTAGCAAGTAGAGGGGCGGTGATCTAATTTTTCTATTTACTCTGATTTTCTAACAGTAGTTCAGCGAATTAATTTATTCAATAAACTACAGTAGTTCCCCGCCCCCTTATCCGCGGTTTTCACTTTCTGCGGTTTCCATTACCCGCAGTCAACCTTGGTCTGACAATGTTAAGTGGAAAATTTCAGAAATAAACAACTTGCAAGTTTGACCTTGCATGCCCTTCTGAGTAGCCGGATGCCATCTCGTGCTGCCTGGGATGTGACCGTCCCTTTGCCCACGGTACCCACAGCGTTCTTAGTTTCGCGAACCGTCTTTGCAACGAGCATTTGCACTGCATCTTTGCCACGTAACTCATCGGCCATAAGGCAAATTTGCCATTACAAAAAAGTAAAATGAAGATAATCTGGTTGACGGGTTTTTTTCTTTTCGTATTTGGTTTCATTTCTCAACCACTGTAAAAAAGCTAAAATAACTGGTTGATTTTTGTTTGTATTTTTGTTTGTTTGGTTGGTTTCATTTCTCCATTGATGAAATTCTTGCGGTTACTTTCATTTCTATAGTATATATCTTAGCTTGCCCTCGTAGTGGTCTGTATGGTGAAAAGCATTTGTTCCAGATGATGATGATTTGCCCCACGAGTTGTTTTCCGATTTTGAAATATTTGCCATCGGGAGGAGAGAGGCTGAGGGCCCTCTTCAAGGCTATGGTTAGTTGAACCACATTTCCCACAGAATTGAGACAAGTGCTTAGGTACGATCCACAAAATAAAATCAGCTATTTGTGCAGTATTGCCATGAATTGACAGACATTTGAAATAAAGTGTTAGTAGCCACTTAGTAACTGCTTGGGTTATCAGCGTTACAGCTGACGCGGTATTGCAGAGTTGTGTTCAAATCACCCTTATTTTACTTAATAATGTCTCCTTCACCTCATTTCATCTCATTAGGTAGGCACTATATCTCACATCACAAGACAGGTGAGTCCAGTAACAGAGATATTTTGAGGGAGAGAGACCATATTTCACACGTTTTATTATAGTATCTTGTATAATTGTTGTATTTTATTGTTAGTTATTAATCTCTTACTGTGCCTAATTTAGAAATTCAACTTTACCATAGATATGTATGTACAGGGAAAAATAATATATATAGGCCTTGGTACTATCCATGGTTTCAGGCAGCCGCTGGGGGTTTTGGAACCTACCGTCCGCAGATAAGGGGGAACTAATATAATTTATTCATACCCTTACCTGTATTTCAGAGAAGACACCTGACCCTCAAATGAGGAATCAGGAGACTGGTTTTTTCTCAGCAAAGACTTACTGAGAATATACTACATGTACTAGGTACAAGACACTTCCGTGTATCTGTATTAATTCACTTAATTTTCTCCCACACACTTTATATGATGTGCGTTTCTGGAATTTGTCCATAGTTCCAGTATCTCTTTGTAATACCAGAAGGACGACTTTTGGTGGCTTTTGCCATTTCAAAAAGAATCTTGGATTTGTCTCTGGGCTCCAGAGGAACCAGTACCTGAGACTCTCCATTCAAACCCCAAGCTAGGTCATTGGGTTCCATTTCTGATGAGGACCTTGTCTTTGAGCTTGGCTTTCATTCAGACCTGTGCTGCACAGAAAAGGAAGTCTACAGAACTGGGCCCTGGGGAGGAGAGCACCCACGGCTGGGATGGGGCAGTGAAGCCACTGAAGCCTGCTTGCCTCTTGGAAAACCTCGGTGGCCTGGTCCTGTCCATCATTATCCTTTCCTGGTTGGGGGTCAGGGATACCACCCCTCCCAGGCCAGGGTGCCTGTCAGAGAACTCTCGGTTTCCGTCTACCCACAGACAGTTCAGCTGTGACTTCCAGTGGCTTATTTCTTATACTAGGATGCACCCCCTTGCCCCCTGCCCCCTTCCCCCACTCCAGTCAAGGGCCACCCAGCAGGGGGCCCAGGCTCATCCCCACCAGGAAGCCTCTGGCAGAGCCCTGGGTTTGTGGAGCTGGGCCTGTCCCCATTCTGGGGCCCAGGCTCTGCCTTCTCCAGAGATTGTCTGCCAAGTGCATAGCTCTGCCTCGCTGTGTGGCTGAGCATTCAGAGTGTGATTGGGCAAGACTGTATGTGTGTGTTTGTGTGTGTGTCTCTGCGGTCTCAGTGTCTGTGGCATCGTGTGTCAGTTTAAATAATTGCGTGTGTATGTGGGGTGTGTCTTTGTGAAGTGCATCTTCGTGTGTATACGTCGTTGGTCTCTAAGTACGTGTGAGAGTATGTGACTTAGTGTGTTACTGTGTGTGCCGGTTTACAAAACTGTGCCCGAATGCGTGTGAATGTGTATCCGAGTGTCTGTGTGTGACATCTGGGGACAGGGTACCGACGGGGGATTGCCTTCTCCCACCCTGACACCCCGCTTTCTCTTCTCGAGATACTCGGCGCGCCAGGACCCTGGGGCGCTGGGACCCCAGCCCTGACAGTGTTGCTGGGTACTGGGGGCAGCGACACAGATCAGTGAGGGTCACGGGACCCCCTGCGACCCCGCGGCCTGGTCCTCTCCTCCCACGCTTCTGGCTGGGTTTTGCGACTCGCATGCTCTCAGCGACACTGGGGCCGAGGGAGGCTCTTGGCGGTTAAGATGGGTGGGCCCTGCCTTGGGTGCCTCACCTGGAAAACCCGATGGCGGTGGGGACGCGCGGAGCACCTGGACCACCGCGTCTGCCCCGCCCGGTGGGACACCGCTGCGGTTATTCCGAACGTCACGCTCCCCTCCTCCTCTTGCGTTCCACGGTGGCGAAGGTTTAAGTCCAGGGCCGTGAACCCGAAAGCACATTCTGAGGGGACATGGGACTCTGCAGGGCAAGAGCGTTTGGGTCCGGTACCAAACCAAGGCGTCTCCGACGCTCTGCCGCTGAGAGGCGGTGAGATTGTGTGCGGGAGGGCGTGTATGCGTGTGCGCGCGCGCGTGCATGCGCGAGATGTGTGTGTCTTAAGTTCCTTGCCCTCCAAGCCTCGGTTTTCTCATGTGCAGCCCGAGGGAGAACAATCCCCACCTTACAGCGTGATGCCGGGAGAAACACCGCAGCGCCGGTGAAGGGCAGAGGGTGACCGCGTTATTGCGCCCGCGCTCTGCTCGCACGCGCGCAGTGCATTGTGATGGAGAGGCGTTATCGAAAGTCCCGGGCGAACCCATTTATTTTCTAAATCGGACTTGTAATGAGAACCCGGATGGAAAGGAATGACCGGCGGCTGAGGAACAGCTCACACCCTGGATTTGAGCCCAGAGCCCGGGATGGCCAGTTGCTCGGGTGACCCTCGCTTCCGATCCGCGACAGGGTCCAGTGCCCCACCCTTTCTAGTGATTCCCTGGGAACCCAGGAGCAGAAAGCGGTTTGGCAGACGACCAGCCCTCGCTCACTTTGCAAATGGCACTTTCTGCCCTCTCGTTACGAGGCGGGAGGGGAGGCCTGGGCCATTGCGCACACGCAGCGGTCTGGCGTGGGTCGGCCGCGCGGGGCTCCGGGATCCCACGGTGCAG
>NW_006436888.1:6205131-6226751 GCF_000325575.1 Pteropus alecto | reverse complement strand
GTGTTCTCGTGGCGGACCTGACTCCGCTGGGGAGGCCGGGGCAGGGGGCCGCGCTCTGGTGTGGGCTGCTTCGTGCTCTCCTTTCCTGATCTCATCGCATCCCTTTTGTGCCTCCCAGGGGCCGGGAATCGGGGTGTCCCGCTGTCGCCCTTGATGGGATGAGCAGGGCCCTCAGCCTTTCAGGACAAGCTGTTTACTTGTCAGACACCCAGCAGTTGCTGCGCGCTTCCTCCCCTCCCCCTGCCCCCGATTGGGGACGGAGCATCCTGCGCTCTGTCCGTTCCTAGCGTTGCCTTCCAGGCTTTGCCCTTGAACCCAGGGGGCTAGAGGGCGGCAGACCCAGGTCCTGAGGTCCTGGCCAGCCTGAGGGCCAGAGCAAAAGACCCACCTTTCTTCCGGGGAAGAGCCTGCTCCCTGGCCGCCCTCTTGTGAATTCTGTCCCGGCTTCGTATTTCCTGACCTGAATTCCTGAGGACGAATTCCTTCCTTGCCTCCTCTAATTCTTCCCTCTTTCGGCTCCATCATGCTTTCTGCTTTGTCTTTCCTCGTTTAGAACGTGCTTTCTCTACGATCATGTCTCATTTCCCTGTGACTGAGCTGCTGTTTTTTCGTCCTCTTGTTTACTCCATTGGTCATCAATGGAAGTTATTTCTTTCTCGATGCTGACCTCTTGTTTCTCTGGTGGCAGTGCCTTGGGAAGTCCTTGCCATCCTCCCCTGGAGGCTGAGTGAAAGAACCATCTATAAGCCCAGGTTCCTGGGCTCCTGCAGTAGAGTGTGTTGGGGGGGCGATATGCGCGGCGAGGGGTGGGGGGGTGGGATACCCCCCTCAAGCAATTGGGCCGGCAGCAGGGAGAATCTCAGCTTGGGCTTGGGAAATGTGTTCTTGGAATGGATACCTTTTTCCAGTGGTTTCCTAGTACTGGACTTTTTGTCTCATGGAGAAGCCAGTGGTTTTAGGCTTCCTGCTCCTCAGGAGACCCCCCCCTCCCCCGCCGGAGGTCTGGGGTTAGGTGAAGGGGCAGGTCCTACTCTCTGGGGACACAGATGCAGTGAGTGGGAGTCCACCTCCCCATACTCCCTCCGTTTTCATCTCCAGGACCTGGGAGGGATCTTCCTTTATGATGCAGTTTGGGTCTTGAATGAGAACCTCAAGTTCACAAACCTGCTTTTTGCAGCCATGGAATGGAACTGGAACCCAGGCTTGGCTCAGATCACTTACTTTGCTTTCAAAAACCAAACAAAACCAACAAACAACTCTAAAAATGATCTGAGTCATCTGTATGTATATATACTCCTGCTTCAGACACTGGGAATGCTCCTGTGGTTCGCTTCAGTACCGCCAAAGGGAGCTGGGGGTGGCATTGCCACAGACGGTGAAAAAGGCCCATCAAGCAGAATGTGATTGGTTTGCAAAAAGGGAGCCTGGGTGAAACAGTCGCTTTTGAGCTAAAGTTCTGTAAGAGAATGCACAGAAGGTTTCTGGGGCTCTTTTAATTTTTTTTCTTTCTTTTTTTCTTTTCTTTTTTTTTTTTCCTGACAGATAAGGGGAGCTCAGAGTCAGGCAAGGGCGGAATGACGCTTGCTGATTCCAAAGCATCTTTAATCTGCCAGGCAGAGGGGCCTTTGCTACTGGTCTTTCTTGGACCATTCCAGAGAGGTAGGTTGGACGAAGGAGACAAATGGGGTGGTGGGAAAAGGAGGGGTGTTATTTTGCAGATAGCGTAGAATTTGAATGTAATTCTCCATCCTCCCTGGCCATCCAGCCAAAGGAGAACCTGTTTGTAGGACTAGAGCCAGAAGGAAAAGAAAAATCCGTATTTGATGGGAGGGAAGTGAACTAGACCTCAGCCAGCTTCCTCACAGAGGGGTGCTGCCTGGGAAGAGGGGACCGACCAGCTTTGCTCTGATGAGCCCTCGGAGCACAGTGTATCAAGCCGAAACGTTCAGTATGTGACTTGCTTCTGTCATGGTAGAGTTGGGCTGGCCGGTTTAGGGAGAGAAAAAGTAAAACACTCTTCCAAAGGAAGTGGATTGAATTTTTATAAACTCAGTATTGCTTCTCGAGGAGTCCTTCCTGGGGACATGGTTACTCCAGAGAGTTGGCAGTAACCGTATCCGTAATAGGATGCTCCTTGGAGCTTCTAGAACATCAGCTCGGAAGAGGAATGTGATCCTCCTTGTGCAAATGAAGAAACTGAGGCCAGAGGCTCACATCGGCTGGGCACTGACTCAGCAGCCCTCTCTGGCGTCCGGGGCAGCTGGGTATGGTTAGCGAGCTCCTAGGTCAGTTGGCCGGCAGTCCCCTCTCGAAGCTCAGTGGGCACTGCGTATTCTGTGGGCACACGGCACCTTCCGCCTTGTCCAGGCACTTCAACAGCTCTGCCATCTGAGGATGGAATGGGTGTTGGGTTCCAGCGTGATGTCATCCTTGGAGGTCTGTAGATCTTCATCCGTACTTTCCAAACTTCTTTCCTGGTGTGGATCTCTTTCAAAAGATCAGATTAAGCAGAACGTTAACCCATAAAGGTAAAAACAAAGAGGCACAAGCAGAGAGAGACCGGCCCGACGCTTTCCATCCAGCACCTGCCCCAGACCCACCACCCTCCCGAGGCCTCGGGTGCCTCCGTGGGACCCCAGGCCTCCCTGGAACATGGGCGAAAACCACAGATCATGTAGACCTGGGTCGTGGCGATTAGAGTTTCTTCTACACCCTCATTTCCATTATCTTGATTCCTGTTTCAGAAGATGTCTTTTAAGAATAATTTTTAACCCTCATACTTTTTTATTTATAAAAATACCTAGTTCCTGTCAAAGATTTGCAAAATACGAAAGAAAAACAATAAGCATAACCCCCTGTAATCCAACCCCTCCACCACCATTGTTTGTGGGAATACCCTCCCCCACTCCCTAGACAGTCTTTTGCGTGTATCTTTGGGAAACTTGATTTTTTAATTTATTGTTAAGTATCATTATGGGCTTCCACATAAACATAACTGATTGAATGTACGTTTATTTCTGCTGTTTCAAAAAAGCCTACGAAAATGAGAATAAAGGTATAAATCCTTAAGAAAACAGAAAAGTAGATGGTAGAGGAGGAAGGATGTGAGCGGAACATTTGAAAGAGAGGATCCAGGTGAGTGAAAGGGAAGCCAAGCACCAAGTGCTGAAAGTCCCATGCTGTGGGGGAAGCAAGCTGAAGTGCCCGCAGGACCCACCCAGGGCTCGTGAATGGGGCTACAGAGCATCCTGACGGCGGGGCAGAGGGTGGCTGGAAGCGGGGAGGTTGGTGGAAAGCATGTGTTACAGCGGCAGACCCCTTGCTCGGCCCACATGGCCAGGCGGCTCCCGGCTCTGCCAGCATGAGATGCCCGGCTGAAGCCGAATAGCTCAGGGCCAGCCTGGGGCGGGGGCGGCCGTGAGGAGCCCCACCCCCCGCCCGCCCCCCCATATTGAGAACAGGAGGGTTAGGGGAAGTTCTCCATACTGAATGGGAGACTTTCTCTTTCTTTGGCTCCCAGAATATGGCAGCCTGGCTCATGTCCACCCTCCAGGCAGGGCCTCGAAGAACTTCTTTCTGAGAAAACCGACCTCACGATAAAAATGACCCTCAGGTCTCCGGCCATGCCACCCTGAACAAACCCGATCCGGTCTGATCTCGGAAGCTAAGCAGGGTCAGGCCTGGTTAGTACTTGGATGAGAGACCACCTAGGAAGACCAGGTGCTGCAGGCATAAAAAATAAATAAAAAAAATCAGGGATTGTAAGCTGACAGGGTCCTTGCAATCTGTGAGCTCAACCAAGGGTTTCCTCACCTAAAAACAAAACAAAACGAAAATGACCCTCAGATACTGACATTGCTGGGGACCCTGTTGAAAAGCTAGCTTGCTACTTTGTTACTTCCCAGTGATACCTAACAGGCAGCTAGCCCTACCTGTGCACAAAGAGCTCTTAGCACCTCTCTCTTAGATTTAAATGGGCAGCCACGGATCATCCCACATAGAAGGAGGCCTCCAGCATGAAAGACAGAGACCCAAACAAACAGAAAAAAGAGATTCAGAAATCATAAACATGATTGTTTAAAAAACAAAGGAATATGGCTCTTCCTGTAAGCGGCTGGAGGTGACCTCTGAAAATGGTTCGCTATTTACTTGACCCAGAAAACCTCACAAAACCATGCAAATCAAGAGGTTCAAATCTTCGTGTTCATTTTAAGAACACTGGTGAAACTGCCCGGACCATCAAGGGTTTGCATATCCAAAAAGTCACCAAGTGTCTGAACGATGTCACTTCACGGAAGCAACGTGTGCCATTCCGTCGTTATGGTGCTAGAGTTGGTAGGTGTGCCCCGGCTGGACGGTGGGGCTGGACGCAGGGTCGATGGCCTAAAAAGAGCACTGAATTTTTGCTGCACGTGCTTAAAAATTCAGAGTTTAGATATAGACTCTGGTCATCGAGGACATCCAGGTGAACAAAGTGCCCAAGGTGTGGCACAGAACTCACTGAGCTCGTGGGCCGATGAAGCCTTACACGAGCTGTCCCTGCCACAGCGAGATGACCCTTCCTGGAAAGGAGCAGATTGTCCCTAAACCAGAAGAGGAGGTTGCACAGAAGGCAAAGGAAATCCCGGAAGAAACTGAAGAAACAAAAACTTAAGGCCCAGGAGTAAATTTAGCATCAAATAAATGCTAATAAAAGGTTTTTTGTTTTTTTTTTAAAGAATATTCATAAAATAGTAAGCTCTCGGAGATTAAAACTCTGATAGTAATAGCAAAAACTTCAATAGAATAATGCCAGAAGATTGAATAATAAATTTCTAGAAAGTAGAACAGAAAGACTTGCCAGGTAGAAGAACGGAAAAGAAATATAAAGAGAATCCTTTTGGGAAGCCCAATATCCTCCTCATAGGAGCTCAAGAGAAAGAGGGGAGAGATACGGAGAAGAGGAAGTTATCAAAGAAACGACAGGAAAACAGCTCCAGACCTGAAGGAGTTCCTGCACCAAGTCTGTGCGTCGTCCTGAGCACAACGAATAATGAAAGCAACACTATGTAAAAGCAAGAGCTGTCACTACAGGACATCGTCATGGACTTTCAGAACTCCAGAGAGAGAGAAAAGTTACAAAAGGCCAACGAAGAGAAAAGAGGCCACGGACAGAAGACCAGAGAACAGAATGGCACTGAACTTCCCAAAAGAGAGGCAGAGAGCAGGGAAGCTTCCTGCCCCACACCGGAAGCCAGAGGACAGCGGAGCTACTCTTTCCAATGTCAGAGGAAGTTGATTTCCAACCTAGAATTCTGCAATTGTCATGAAAGCAAACTATTAAGTTTTTTTTGGCGGGGGCGGAACATGAATTTTCAAAAACTTGACCCACCCCGCTTTGTATCCCTTTTCAGGGAAGATCCTGGAGGGTGTGCTCCTCCAAAACGAGAGGGTAAACCCAGAAAGAGGAACCAGGGGTCCGATGTGCAGTTGTCTCTCGTTCTCATTGGGCTCAGCTGCCAAACGGCCTTCTGTTTTTCAGCTATTTTTTTACTTTGTGTCTTGGGAGTAGGAAGAAAAAAGAAACGCTCACCTATCCCCACCCCCCACCCCCCATGGGGACTGGAAAGTATTCATTTCCAAGCCAGATGACCTGGACTCCATTGAGAAGATGCTCCATTGACACAGAAGAGAGGGATGATGCCTGAACCAAATCCATGCCTGTGGCGGTGGCGGCGGTGACGGACTGCGAGGTCGAGCTCTTGGCACAGAAGTGGCAGGGGTACACACCGACACCCGCTCCTCAGTGGCAAGAGCAGCGGCTCTGCCGCCAGACGTGCATCGTGGACTCCGTGTAGTATATACTATGATTATATTTTCTCATGCAACTTTTTTGCTTTTCCTGGAGTTGAGAGTTGCCTCATCTTTTTATTTGCTTTGTTTCGAGTGTACTAACTACTAATCCTTCTTCAAACTCTCCAACAGAAATATGAAACGCCTCACAAGGCAGCAAATATGTCATAACCTGTCAGCTCCTTCCCTGCTTAATCAGTGAGAGTTGGCTTCTTTACCTGAAACCAGGTGTACCCTGACTGGTGGGGAGGATGGTGAAGGGAATTCCCGTAATGACGGTGAAGAGAAGTCTCACATACAGCTGTGCTGCTGGTCTAGTGAGCAACCAACAGGCCCAGATCGGAGCAAGATGGCTGAGGGTCCCAGGAGGAATATCTCCCAGAAAAAAAATGGAGCCGATGGATTCGTTGACATGTTTGCTGCGTTATGAGGAGTTCTGTTGGAGAGTTTGGGGAGAAATTACATGTTTGTACATAGAAAACAAAGAGAATTAGAAATGAAGTAACTATCAAAAAGATGAGGCAGCTGTCAACAGGAATAACAGAAAGTTGAACAAGACAGGAAATGAAGTCATAGTATACCATGTGGCTTTAGTGTGCGGCTTAGGTTTGAATAATATAAGCACCGATGTTTAACAAAAAATTATCACATAGCGATACTCAGAAGAGGGAAGAGAACATATTTGCAAGCATCCATGTGTGGGAAGGCACAAACTTCTAAGGTAAGAAGTGCAAAGTTGAAAATCAAGAAATATCAGTATAAACCTGTTATTTAGAAATGTAGAGATAAACATGCAAAGAAACACTGAAATTGAGGTGATATATTTGGATGTGGAGGTCAGGGGGCTGTTTTTTTTTCTTTTTTTCTTTTTTTTATTGCTGCAAACATTTTAGTTTCGAGTAATTTTAAAAATCATCTGCTTGCATAACTTTCCTAGATATTAAAATTTAAAAGGCATTATTATGACAGCCATAGCCACCCATAACATAGCTGTTTTCATTTTCCCTCTTCTTTCTGAAATGTTTTGTTCACAAACATGTTTTCTTGTCTAAGATAAATGTGTGTGCATTTTAGTGCTGTTTAATGTGGGGAGAGCTTGCAGTTGTGCGTAATGTGCGCAGGTGTCCAATGACTATTCATTCAACTGTTAAGTTAACGTGGGACACTACTGGGCCATTTCCTTATGATTTTTGATTTATCGCTTTCACAAATATTTTTCTGCATATAGCATTTCTTTAACTTTTGAATTGCTTTCTTAGAACAATGCCCGAATTCCCCAAATTACCAGATCTGAGATCGAGCATTTTTCTATTAATTTTGATCGAGCATTTTTCTATTAATTTTGATGTGTAGCGTCTGGGGACTCCACTTGGTGCAAGCCCAAGCCCCACCCCCCCAAGGTGGGCCATGAACTGAACCTCATCAGAGATGGTTGGGATAGAATTTTTTGCAGGGTAGTTGGCACTTTTTTTTCTGATGGCAGCAGGAGTCAATGTAGAACAGAAACCCACACCTCTCACCTTTGATGTCTGTCTTGGTTTTCCCCCGCTGAGGATTTTTTTTTTCTTTTTAAATAGTCAAATTAAAACTTACTGTCTTACTAAAAACTATGGCCTCGTGGGAGATACATTTTAAGTGGAAGAGAGTAAAAATAAAAGAAAAAAAGAAGAAGTTTAAAACAGAGAGGCAGAAGTGAGTAGGTAAGACGCCAGGCGTGAGGCCGTCTGCGGCCCCGGTTTACCGTGCGAGCAGACACTGTCCTTCCGTCCATTCTCCTCCTAAGCTACTCCGACCCCTTCTTCTCCTGTGGCGGGAGCTGGGGGTGTCAGACACCCCTCTAGACAAGCCCTTTCTTTCAAGTCCTGGGCATGGACTTTGGGATGTCCATCTTGCCTGGCCTCTGGCTTCTGGAGGTTTCTTTCCTGCTCCCTTTTTGAGTACATGTTCCCCACCCCCACTGACCACCACTGGACAGTGGCTTTGCATTCGATGACATTAGCTGTGCTGCGTGTGTTGGATTTGCAAGGCGTCCGTCTTGCTATGGCTAACGGCTGTGGTCCCCGGGCAGCTGTAGACCAGGGTCACTCCGTGAGACACACTCAGGTGCTTCCCATGAAAGGTGTACTTTGGAAGAACAGCACATCTATCCTGAAACTATGCCTCTTGGGACCCCTGGACTGTTTGCTTTTCCCTCTGGTCTGTGGATTCGGTTCTCTGTCGAGGTTTTTAGGGACAAGGAGCTTCAAAGCTGGGGTGCTGGGGTGCCTGCTCCTCAGCAAAAGCAGAGGCTTCGGGCGCCGTGTGGCTTCCCAGCGCGTTTCCTCGTTCCTTCCGGCCCTCCAGCTGCTACCCGGGGCCTGGCCTGATTGCGTCCCCGCTCCCATGTTGCCTCCCTCCCTCCCATTTTCCTCACGGCAGCCAACGCGATCTTCCTCCTGAAGTATAAAATTCGGCCATCGGTCCCGCGCTTCAAACGCTCCAGCGGCTTCCCTGGCCACTGACAGTGAACCTGACCTCCCCGCACGGCCCACGGCCCTGCACGACCCGCCTCACTGCGCCTGCCTGTCAGTTCCCCTCGCCCTCGGGCTCCCGACTCCCGACTCCGCTACCTGGTCTCCCGCCTCAGGGCATTTGCACTTCTCATTCCTGGGACCGGGTTCATAGAGCTTTTCTGGATCCTTCTCGTCATCGGGGCCTCAACTCCACTGTGATCCCGCCTGGGATCCTCCTGGACAAGGGAGACGCTCCCCGCCAGCCCCTTTCCACTGCATCCCGACTCTTCCTACTGCCTGAAGTCAGCTTGTCCAGTTCTCCCGTTAGAATAAAACCTCCGTGAGAGCAGGGATGGTCCCCGCCCCATTCCCCAGTGCTCAGATCAGTATTCACTGAATGAACGAACGACCAGGACTTGGGGCTTGCAGCCTTCTGGGACAAAGGGGGGCCCTTCGCATCCTTTTCCCCAAGGATCTCCAGGAGGAAGGGTGGCTGAAGGATCGTTGGGCTTTTCCTGGCTTCCAGAGCAGGGGGTGGTTTCTAGAAGGCTCCTTTAAGGCAGATATGCAGGGGCCCTGCCGGGAAGTGGACGCTCTGGGTAAAGCACTGTCCACTCTGCTTCTGAAGTGCCCACTTGCACTCACTTGGCACAGACGTTGGGCAACAGGGAAAGTGTCCATTTCACTCCCCGCGAGAGCGCGGCTAGGATGCAGCACTGGAGGAGAAGGTGACATAAATAAACCCGGGTCACAAGGCCCAGCGCGGATGCTGCCCCATTCAGTATGGTGCGAAAGGCCAGCCGTGTGGCTCCTGCTCCTTGTCACAGCTGGTCTTGTATCCTCCCAGCCTGTGTTGGTGGTAGACACCTGGAGTATGTGTATAACCACCTTCTAGAAGTTTCTGAGGCTCCTTCTCTTGGGCCACAGGCGTTGGACAGATGTTTTGTCCCAGAGTTAGTCATCATCTCTCTCTACAGACAGATCCACAGGAATGACCTGGCGAGACCTTCACACTCCTGCTCTAGAGAGACTTCCGGAGGCTCATGGCGTGTTTTGCCTCGGGCATCCTCAGGGAGAAGATGTTTATTGCATAAATAAACAGGACACACTTCTCTTTTCCCTGCTGCCTGTCCCCTGCATGGAGCTTGCTGAGGGTGACTCATGTGCTGCCTTGGGAAGCTACTCCCCAGGACATGTGACTGTAGCACCAGAAAGCCTGTCTTTATGTTGACAAAGGCTGGGCAGCAGCTCCTGGTCTGAGCATCAGCCACATTTGTGATGGCCACTGGGAAGATGAAGTCTGACAGACATGGGAGTCGCCAGCTCAGGGCCCCAGGGCAGTGGCGTTTCAGAGGGAATGAAAGGGATTCTTCGGCAGTGTCCAGCTTGGGACAGGCCACCAGCCAGCAGCTCCGCTAGCCCAGGGGACTCTAGATGGGCTGCAACCTCATTCTCAGTCTGGAGGGAGCGTTTGTGGCTCTGGGATACTACATCTTTGGCTTGCCTTTCTTCTTAGAAATACATTAACCCCCACCCCCCAATCCCTCATCCCCGAAGCTGCTGGCTGGGAGGGATGATGGTGGCGTAAGCACTTTTATTGAGATCTTTGGTTAACTCCTCTGCCGACTGCTCAGGATTCAGGAAGTCAGACCCCCTCAGACATTCTCAGCTGGAGAAACTATCCCTGACCTTGGGCCAGAGAAAGTGCATCCGAGAACATCTAAGAGCAACTTGAAAAGGGATGGTGTGGTCCTATGATGGAGACCCACAGCCGGGGCTGCTTCTGTGGATTGTCTGGCCACAGCGGGAAGGTGAAAAGAATTGAGCGCCTTCCCTCCCAGGTCTCCCTGATATTTTATTAATGATTCAGATACGGACAGACAGAAGTCTGCCTCAGGAATCTGGGTGACTCAGAGCTAGGAAGGGTTACTCATGGTTCATCTTTGCTCGATTCCACTCTAGTGTGTTGAGGTGGGGCCTGGCCCTTTCCTACCCTCTGTCTCTAGGCCATCTGACCTGTCCCCACGCCTCCACCTCTGTGTCACCTCCAGACCCCAAATTATATCTTTGTGACCCCAGAGACCTCTCCCCTGAGCTCCAAACTGGAGACTTTACCCTTCAGTTGTCTTCATTGGGATGTTCAATAAGCAGCTTAGATTTATCATGTCTGGAGTGTGGCTCTTGCTGTTTTACGGCTCAACCCCCCTCCCAAATCCGTTTCTCCCTTACACTTTCCCATCTTGGTAAATTTCCACCACCCGCCCAATCTCCCAAGCCTAAACCTGGCTGACATCCTTCCCTCTTCCCTCATCATCCCCACCCTATCCACCCAAGCTCCGAAATATATCCAATTCTCTCCCCAGCTCCAGCTCCTTCTCCTGGGCCCAGCCACTCTGTCGGTGGCACGAGCTCCCCACTGTCCCCCGCTCGCCTGCTTGCTTCCTCCAGCATTTCCACACCATAGCCAGCAGCTTCGCTTCAGACACGGCTCCCTCGCCTAAAACTTACCTCCAGGGCTGCCCATCACTCTGAGGTGCCTCCCTGTTCTAAAGGCCCCACAGGACTTGGTCCTTGCTCACCTCTCCAACCATCTCATTCCACAGCATCCCCTCCCCGCCCCCAGCCAAGGCTTCAGGATGGCCCACCTTCTCACAGCTCTGGATGGGACCGGCACACTCTGCTCCTCGACTCTGGTATCCTCTCCTCAGAGGCACATTTCTCAGCCTCCCGACCTGGAGGAGTCCCTGTGCCTGTTCTCAGTCAGGTCACCATCTGACATGCTGTCCGCTGCACTGATACAACGTGTGATCACCTTTCTTCCCTACCGTGTATGTGGGCGTGTCTCAACGCTTGGGGTGGGGGTGGGGGAGCCTGATCCACATTGAGGCTGAGCAAATGAGAGCTTGGTGCCTAGAACATTCTTCTACAGTTGGCCTGCCAGGCCCCATCTGGAGCACCAGACTTTGGCAGAAGAGTGTAAAAAATGCATTGTAAGGAAGAACGGTCAAAGGCACTGGGGCCACATCTGGAAGCGTCGACAGATAACAACTCTGTGTGCCTCAAAGGCAGCGCAGAGGGCAGGCTGACTCTTAGAGGCCAGCCAGTTTCCAAGCAAAGAACTCTCTAAACACTAGAAGCTTCCCAAAATTGAATGTGTTACTGCATTAATGGATACTTTCAGCTTTAAGTGACAAACAAACTCAACTCAAACTACATTGAAAAAAAGTAAGTAAAGCAATAGAGATTCATTGGCTGACAGAACTGAAAAGTCCAGGGAGAGAGGCTAGCTTCAGGCATGGCTGGATCCAGGACATCAAAGCATGTCCTCGGGACCCCACTTGTGCTATGCTTTCCCCCATGCTGGTCTCCTCAGGTTCTACCCCTAAGGGCAGCAGGTGGTCACCAGCAGCCATGTTATCTGCTACCCAAGGAGGAAGTCCCCATGGAAGTCCATATGTCAAAACCCATTGTACTGATTTGCTATTCGCATGCCCATCCTGGAATCCCTGTAGCCAAGAGATGCTGTACGATGATTGGCTGGGCCTAAGTCTCACTCCTGCTTCCAATCCAATCCCCATGGCCAGGGGATGTTCAGGGCTCTGATTGGCTGGGTTTGGGTCTCAGGCAACTCCACTGGCCAGGAGTGAAGTCAGTGCATCTGAACCACGTGGGCCGAGGGCATGTTGAGTCTGTGAAAATTAAAGTCTCTAGCTTCCAGATCAAGAAACCAAAAATTGCCAGCACCCAGAAGCCCCACGTGCCCCTTTCCCCCAGAGTAACAGCCCTCCCCTCGGGGGAAGCCCCATCCGTTCTGCCAACATAGCGTCATCTTGCCCCAGCTCCTTCTCGACGTAACTGAAATCACGAGCACCGACTCTTCTGTGCCTGGCTTCTTTCGCTCACCTTCGCGTTTGTGAGACTCATTTGTATTGTCGTACGTGTTTGTAGGTCACTCGTTCTCATTGCTGTAGCACATCCTGTTGGGAGAGGGTACCACAGTTTATTTTGCCATTCTACTGCTGACGCGCATTTAGGAAGGTTCCAGTTTGAGGCTGTTAGGAATCGCAATGCCGCAGGCGCTCTCGGGCTCATCTTTGGTGCACGTGTACTTGCACTACCTAGGAGGGGCATTGCTGGGTCAAGGGGCATGCGTGTGTTCAGCTTTAGTTGGTACTGTCAGTTTTCTTGTGGTTGTATCGACCTGCATCCTTGGAGCAGTTTTAAAGTCCCTGGATTAGCCGACATCTGTGTCCCGCAATACTGCAGAGCGATGACGAGTCTGGGCTTTACAGAGACTTGGGGCTTGTTAGCAGCTGCACCATGGGTCCTGGGCTCACAAAGAGGGGAGAAGTTTCTGCTTTCTCCATCCCATCTCTGGCATTTGATTGCGTCCTGCCCGCACCATCCCGAGTCTTCCTCTCTTAGTTTTTCGCATCGCAGTATTTCCCTGCATCCTAGATGGATGTGTGGTGAAGGCTCCGTTTCCACAGCGCTAAGGGGCAGGGGAGGGAGGGCGCATCTGTCTTGGAGCCCCGTCTGTCCCTTTGGCTGGAGTCCCGGGGAGCTCATGCCTCACATGCTCATCTCAGCCTCGGATCAAATGGCCCAAGGTGCCCCTGAGTTCCCGAGCTTGGCCAGAGCACTTGCAGCAGCGGGCCCCGGCCTTTGTGGCACCAGGGACTGGTGCTCCTATGAGAATCTCATGCCTGAGGATCCGAGGTGGAGCTGAGGCCGTGATGCTAGTGCTGGGGAGCGGCTGCAGATACAGAATGACTCTTCTTCGCTCGCTGGCCCGCCTCTCATCTCCTGCTGTGTGGCCCGGTTCCTAACAGGCCACAGACCGGTACCAGTCCACAGCCTAGGGATTGGGGACCCCTGACGTTCAGCATTGTAAGTGGATTCTCCAGGAGTCCTGACTAGCCCCAGCATTTTAAATCAAAAAGAAAGCCTTTGGCCCAGCCATTCTCAGAAAGAGGAACCCAAAGTAGGATGTGGTTTTACAATCAGAGGAAGTGGATCTCAGCCCTGGCGGCATGGCAGCTGGTGGCGTGGCAACGTAGGGCAATGTGCAGTCCTGCGGCTCCAAGCGGCCTCTGCATCCCACCGAGGGTGAGGCCCGGGCTGGCTCGTGAGCCCCTGACTTCCCCGTCTAGAAGTGTCCTGTCGCTTTCCTTTCTCTTCTAAGAAAGCTGTCCTTTTCTGCTGTAAAACAAAATTTTAAAAAGTGGTGAAAAGATGGCTTGGTCTAGGAGAAGATAGTTCCAGCTCTTATAATCGGCAAAGGAATTCAATGTAGAGTATGGAAAGGAAGCCCTACAAACTAATACGAAAACAAAAGCCCCATAGGAAAATGGGCAAAGTGTATCAGCAGGCGATTCGGAGAAGATGAATGTTTCATGGAAATGCAAATTAAAATAGCAAGGGCGGTTCGTGCCCATCGGATCGAGTGCTGGCGAAACTCAGATGAAGCACGTATGTCCCGGACCCGTGCTGTCTGATCCGGCTGCCACCAGCCACGTGTGGTTCTTGAGTACCTGGACTGTGGAGCTGTGTGACTGAGGAACAAAATTTCTACACTTTTAATTTAATTTTAATTCACTTAAATGTAAGAATGAATACTTGATTCATTTCGCTGAAAACTTAAAAGTATATCTGGAACAACTTGTGTCTGCGAACCTACTTTTTCACCTGTCAGCTGTATGAAATCTACCTACAGAAGATTTCCAACGAAAAATCTAGTGTCCGAATTGCAGTGTGCTCTACGTGTAATGTGTACGCCAGATTTTAGACTTAATGCCAAAAAATATATATATATATATCTCCTTAGTAATCTTTCTATATTGATAACATTGAAATGACCATATTTTTAATATATTGGGTTAAATATATCACTAAGCTTAATTTTATCTGTGTCTTTTAACTTTTTTTTTTTCACTGTGGCTACTGGTAACTTTGACATTACATATACGGTTTATTTACATTGTGACATTGGACATTCATCCCGACTTTGACACGTACACAAGGAAATGTGAGCAAGAATATATGTGTAGCATCATTCGTAACAACCAAAAAGAGTAGAAACAAACCTTGAGGCTCATCAACAAGAGAAGTAGGGTAAATAAATAGTGGTTTATTTACAGCGAAATACCACACGAGTTAAAATGAATGAATTAGAGCTACATGTTATCAGCATAGCCAGATCTAAGGAACGTAAGCAAGTTGCAAAAGACTGTTTATACAAAGTTCTCAAGCATGCAAAAATATTGGAAATTGTTTGTGGATACGTATTAGTATAATAAAAGTATAAAAGCATGCATGGGAATTATAAACAATCAGGATCTAGGTGGTAGCAACCTGAAGCTGGTATACGTGGGGGTGGATACCGAGGCAGGGACCTGGAGTGGGGAAGATGCTGGAAGAACCTTTCTTCGTGTCTATAACATTTTGTTACTTAACTAGGGGGTAAGTGTGACTGAGGGGTTTGGTACCACTGAGGTATTTCAACAAATTGCTTGATGGCCAAAGCCATTGTTAAGCCACTTGGTTTCCAGTTAGAAAGTTTCAAAGAACTGTAGCCTTCGGTCCTTCTCGAGTCCTGAGTTGTCTGACCAGTGTCCTGCCAGTTTGTGTCTTCGCCAGTCGGTGGCCACGGCGAGATCTCTCACATGTGTGTGTTCCTGAGAGAGAGTGATTTGGAATGGGTCTGTTGGTGTCTTGAGTTGGAGCCACTGCTGTATGGGATGCAGACAGAGGGCCTGCCCGTAAGAGAGGCAGCTTAGCCCAGCGGTGGCCTGGGGCTATAGGAGCCACAAGCCACCCCAGGCAGAAAAAGGCCCAGAGAGATGGGCTTCGGATGCCCACGGGCCGAGACTCCATCCTGGGCTGTCAAAGGTCCTGACAGTCTGTTTTTCAAAGGGTCCTTTCGAAGGACTTACCTAGTCCACCTGCAGGGGGTCATTTTGCCTTTGCTTCCTTTACAGGACGCAAAGTGTCTGAGAAGTGAAAAAAATGACCCCCTGCAGGTGGACTTACCTAGTCCACCTGCAGGGGGTCATTTTGCCTTTGCTTCCTTTACAGGACAACTGGTGTCTGAGAAGTAAAAAAGCAGGATGCCCCCAGGGGTTGACTGCCCCATGGAATTCTGGACCAAGGAGGAGAATCAGAACGTGACAGTCGACTTCTTGCTGCCTACGGGGGTATACCTGAACTTCCCTGTGTCCCGAAATGCCAACCTCAGCACCATCAAGAAGGTAAGATCTCGACCTTAAAACTCATCCTCAGAGCTTGGAACTCAGAAAGACAACAAACTTGCACTCACATGCATAGTTTATCAGATTTGAGATCCTCAAATATGCATTTTAAAAGATCAACGATATGTGAGAATTGTTTAAAAACTTGCAGGTAGAGTCCACCTAACATTCCGAATTCAGCTTCCCCCAGGATCCGTGCACATCCACCCTCACTAGATTTCAGGGGAGCTTCAGGGTGTGGTTCCCATGTGGCCTTTCATTCTCTCCACGGCTGTGCCCTCATTTTTGGAACCACTCCCCATCCATGGCCACTTAAGCGTTTTATCGGTCTTTTGTCTTTATGGAGCTGTCATTCTAGGAAACATCATCTTTGGAAATGGCTTTGTCTTGTTAAATAATTTTCAGGGTAAATTACTGAGTCAAAGGATTAGACTATCTGGATAGTATTCAGTAGCTACTGTCTCGTGACCTTTCAAAGGGCTTGTTCTGCTTAAAAAGTGTGGCATTTAATGGGTCATGCCAGAGGGCAAGACCTTAGCTCAGAATTTTAAAAGCAGGAAAAAAAAAAAGAGAATGGACCATTCTTGAGGTTTTTTTTGTTTTTTGTTTTTTTTAAATCCTTCCTGGGAAAATTTTTTTTTTAATTTCTTTTTTTTTTTTCCTTCCATTTCAAAAGTAATGTGGACACATTGAAATTTAGGAACATAAGAAAAAGTAGGAGAAAAGTATCTACGATCCAGCCACGTGTTACTGTTACCTGTTTTCTTTTATATACAATGTAGTGTTGTTTTTTGTGGTAATTCTCATCATGAACTGTTATATTCGTTTATTTCCGAGTTGACATTATAACATCTTTTCCATGTTATTAACTTTATCTAAATACCATCTTAAGGTTAATCTTATTTATCTGCTTACAGAGCTATAAATGCATGTTATTCAAATGAGGACACTGCACAGATGTAAAACACCACAGTCACACCCTGATTCCACTTCAATTTCTTCATATATTTATTTATTCTGAGGGCCGGATAGTAAACATTCTAGGCTTTGCTGGCCTTGTGGTATATTTCCCAACTGCCAACTCTGCCTCTGGCTTTGGACAATATGTAAATGATGGGCGTGGCTGTCTTCCAGTAGCCCGTGGTCTACCGCATCCCGCTCTATATAATTAAGATGTTTATTATTGTTTTTATGAAATGGGCTTGAATTACATTTGTTGTTGTACAGCTTGGTTTCCGGCCCCCCCCCACACACACACTTAATGATGCATCTTGGAGCACTCTGTCACACAGGTACCCCTAGGTTCCGGGTCCCATCCCATGTTCTCCCTTGGCGTTGATGGGCCTTAATTACCCATCCCCCCACGGAAGAAACACAGGGCCATTCTCCTTCCTTCCGTCTTCACTGTGACATAGTGGGGAACACCTTTGCACTAAGGCTTGACTGTTGGATGGCTCTCCAGCGATCCTTGGGGGCACCTCGCCCAGAGGGCACACATGCCACAGGGTTTTATGGCCCCCTTCAGTTCAGCTTTTCTAAATTAGGGTGTCAAGGCCCAGAATGATGAGCTGGGGGTGTCTGGAGGTCATGTCCAGTGGGCCATCTCTCAGAGTAACCTAGAGGGGAGACTGTAGGACTCAGTTCCAGATTTTCGTGCATACCTGGCACCCTTCACAGGAATAGGGGCTCCTGGCGCCCCATGTGGGCATGGGTCCAGGGGTCTGGAGAGGGTGGCAGTCTTGGGGTCTTGCCCTTGCCCACTTGTCAGGGTCGTGCACGGTGGGACACCCGGACTGAGGCCAGCCTCTACCCACCTCCCAGCTCCCTGGGGTCCCGCCTGCCTTGGTCGGAGGGGCTGATGGCGACTGTTCTTCTCAGGTGTTGTGGCACCGAGCCCAGTTTGAGCCGCTGTTCCACATGCTCAGTGACCCCGAGGCCTATGTGTTCACCTGTGTCAACCAGACCGCGGAGCAGCAGGAGCTGGAGGACGAGCAGCGGCGGCTGTGTGACATCCAGCCCTTCCTGCCAGTCTTACGCCTGGTGGCCCGTGAGGGCGACAGGGTGAAGAAGCTCATCAACTCGCAGATCAGCCTTCTCATCGGCAAAGGTACCCGGCCGGGTGGGCCACGGGGTCCAGGCCGCCCCGCCTGCCAGGGGCATGCCCCTCGGCCCCCCACACTGACCGGGCCCCGCCCTGCCTCTCAGGCCTCCACGAGTTTGACTCTTTGCGCGACCCAGAAGTGAACGACTTTCGAGCCAAGATGCGCCAGTTCTGCGAGGAGGCGGCCGCCCGCCGCCAGCAGCTGGGCTGGGAGGCCTGGCTGCAGTACAGCTTCCCCCTGCAGCTGGAGCCCTCGGCACGCACCTGGGGGCCTGGCACTCTGCGCGTCCCCAACCGCGCCCTCCTGGTCAACGTCAAGTTCGAGGGCAGTGAGGTGAGCCGTGGCTCCTGCTGGGGCCGCACCCAGGTCACTGTGTCCATGGGGGACGCTGCCCCCATGAGATTCCCCAGTCCCCACCAGCCCCCTAAATTCACTCTCCCTCCCAGTAGCGTCAGATGTTATTTGTGGGGTATCCATGCATGCGAGGGACTCAGCCAGACATTCCACCAGGCAGGCTTGATGAGGCAGAATGACCAGACGGCCTTGGCCATTGGTCTGTTCGTTCGTCCAACACCTACTTCCTGGGTGTCGGCCGTGTGCCTCCGTCAGACCGCACCCTCAGGGGGCAGTGGGCCCACCCCTGTACCCCAGGACTCCGTGGGCCCTCCACAGGCGGACTCTCCCTCCCCCCCACAGGAGAGCTTCACCTTCCAGGTGTCCAGCAAAGACGTGCCCCTGTCGCTGATGGCCTGCGCCCTCCGGAAGAAGGCCACCGTCTTCCGGCAGTCCCTGGTGGAGCACGCCGAGGACTATGCCCTGCAGGTGAACGGCAGGCACGAGTACCTGTACGGCAGCTACCCCCTCTGCCAGTTCCAGGTGAGGGCTGAGGGCTGGGGGCTGGGGACCTGGGTTCCCCACGGCCTGGGCCGGGGTCTAGTGGGGGTTGGGGGAGCTGGTTCTTTGCCCCGTCTTGAGCCCGGTAAGCCAGGCCTTTGGGAGTCACGATGAGAGTGCCCCCGTGCTGAGCTGGCCCTCCTGCGAACATGAGGGCTCCATCTTTAGGAGGTGGGTGGGGCCAGGAAGGCCCAGCAGGAGAGGCCAGAAGGGCCTGAGACAGGCAGTGGTCAGCGTAGGGGTGCCCCGGGCAGCCAGGGAGGGCTGGGGACCCCCGCCAGCCACTCACTGCATCCCCACCTCAGTACATCTGCAGCTGCCTGCACAGCGGGCTGACCCCCCACCTGACGATGGTGCATTGCTCCTCTATCCTCGCCATGCGGGACGAGCAGAGCGACCCCGCCCCCCAAGTCCAAAAGCCGCGCACCAAACCGCCCCCCATCCCCATGAAGAAGGTGAGCCGGTGCCTTCCTCCGCCCCTCCGCTTCTCCCTTCCTCCCATCTGTTGTCCAGCCAGAGCCCACTGGGCAACGCCCCAGGCCGGTGGCAGGTCCGGGGCCCCTCGTCTCATGCCCCTCGGCTGGTTGGACTGTGAGCTTGGCAGCCAACACGGCTGACCGCTGACATGCTGGGGCAGAGGCCCGTCCGACTGCCCGAGGCGGCCTGCAGCCTGAGCTCAGGAGTGTGGCCCTGGGCCACCTGCACAGCAGGTTTTCTGGCGAAGGATGGGGTTGGGAGCAGGGAGCTGAGCCTCGTCACAAACCTGCAACACTCTCACCCCGCCCCCAAGAGCCACCAAGCCTCTGCGTCCGCGTGCCCTAATGGTGCCCTGATGGCCCTGCTTCTCCCCTCCGCCCCCCAGCCCTCCTCTGTGTCCCTGTGGTCCTTGGAGCAACCTTTCTGCATCCAGCTGATCCAGGGCAGCAAAGTGAACGCCGACGAGCGGATGAAGGTAGGAGCTCCTGAGCCGGAAGGGGGAGTGGGTGTTTTTTTGCACAAACAAGGTGACTGTGGCCTGTAGGGGCAAGAGGAAGAAGAGGGGGGGTCACATGAAAGCCACCTGACCACATTACCCAGCATCCCTGACTGGGGTGGTTGTGAGCTGTTTCAAAACAGGAAGGGGGGAGGGGAGCAGGCCGCCGGCCAGAGAGGTGGATTCGTAGAAACCCGGCCCAGTGAGTTCTGGGTACTCGACTCTGGAGGTTGTGGGGCCAGGCCCAGCCCAGGGACGTGGAAAACCGCAGTCAGGGAGGTGAAAGGAGTGGGAAAAGGGGCCGCTCCAGCTGGGCTGGGCGCCTTGGGACGGCCGGGGGTCACGGGTGTGGGGGAGGAGGTGTGTGCAGCATACGCTGCACCCCCAGGGGCCAAGCCCACTTCTGAGCTGGTCACACGCCCCATCTCTTCAGTTCTTGGGACAGGTTTCATTGTCCTATTTGCAAGATGTGAAACCTGGGTCTCTTTGGGGAGCCCTTTTGTCAGGGTCGTTTCACAGGCAGGCAGGTCTGGGTTCCCCTGGTGCAATCCTGGGGTACCGGGCGAAGGCAGCTTTCTGGCTGGGCTGTCACGGCAGAGCTGGAGGAGGCAGGGCCGGTGTTCACGCAGCGGTCAATCCTTCCCAACCACATAGGCTCCTAGCTGTGGAGGGGGCCGTTGGGCGTCAGAGTCGAAGGGTCCCTGGATTTCCCGAGGCCTCGATGAGGCCAGAGGCCAGAATAGGACACGACATGGCCCCGGGGTCCCACGGCATCAGTGGGGAGCTGAGACCCGGTGCCCACGCACAGCCCCCTGCGCCCCTCCCTTCACCCCTCGACCCCCACCTCGTGGCCGCTCAGCCCACGCAGGCAGGCGGCGTCCCCACTTCGTACCTCCTTCCACATGGGAAGTGGGATGCGGACCCATTGGAATGAGGACATTTCAAGAGATTCTGGCCTCAGGCGGGTGGGAGAACTTGGGAGGGGAGAGGGACCCGGGCCTCTGCCGCCTGTCACCTGTGCCCGCACCTTCGCCAGCTGGTGGTGCAGGCGGGGCTGTTCCACGGCAACGAGACGCTGTGCAAGACGGTGTCCAGCTCCGAGGTGAACGTGTGCTCGGAGCCCGTGTGGAAGCAGCGCCTGGAGTTCGACATCAACGTCTGCGACCTGCCACGCATGGCCCGCCTCTGCTTCGCGCTGTACGCCGTCATCGAGAAGGCCAAGAAGGCTCGCTCCACCAAGAAGAAGTCCAAGAAGGCGGTGGGTGGGGCCGCTGGGAGGCTGGGGCCAGGCCTCAGAGGGTCGGTGCACTCCTTGCTGTGCCCAGGCCAGCCCTGCAGCCCCAGGGGCCACTCAGCCTGAGGACACCACCCTCCCACCCTGGCCGCTGCCCCGTGGTGTGACGGCTCTGGGTTCCCAGGCTCGTGAGCAGGGCAGTTTGGAATATCTGAGCCTGGGCCTTCGGTCCTTGGGGGAACCTGGAGGCAGCTGCCTGGGGTGCAAGGACAAATTCGCTGTCCTCGCAGAAGGCCGGGGAGCCTGAGTCAGCAGTTGGCCAGGAAGCAGTGGTGGTTGGGCCCTGAGTCACCAGGCCCCGGATGTGACTGGCCGCTGAGCCATGCTGACTCCTCCATAGCTGAGCTGGCCAGCTTTCTGGGGCCAGTATGGTTTGTTTGGGGGTTCCTCCAGAAGCCAGGAGTGGGGATGCAGCTGCGGCAGAAGGGAACCGAGAGGTGGCCAGCCTCGCTGGCTTCCTCACGGGGAGTCTGGGTTCGGGCAGGGAAGCCGGCCTGGGGGCTGGGCCCATCCGTCACATGAGCGAGGGGTTAGCTCTGGCGCTGGCCGTGACGCGCCCCGTTCTCTCCCAGGACTGCCCCATCGCCTGGGCTAACCTCACCCTGTTCGACTACAAGGACCAGCTCAAGACGGGCGAATGCTGCCTCTACATGTGGCCCTCTGTCCCAGGTGGGCCTAGGCCAGGAGGGAGAGGTGCGCGGGGCGGGGTGTCCCAGATGTGGGGCATTGCCCCTGCAACTCCATCTGTCCCTGTGTCCAGACGAGAAGGGGGAGCTGCTGAAC